>NC_091516.1:11178135-11478135 GCF_947461875.1 Haliaeetus albicilla
CCAAATGCTGAATATACTAGATTCCTTTTTTGCCTTTAAGAAGTCTTACTTCAAACAAGTATTGAATCTGTAGATGTCCCACTTTCTAAATGCATCGTGGAGAAGAAGCAAGAGGATTAGGTGGAGTTATTTTTACTGAAGTGGTCAGTGAGGGACATCTGAATCCCAGCACTGACAATTGGAAGTTGCCTGGTGGTAGTAAGCACATCAATTTCTTTAACTGAACAAAACACAAGTTGGCTTGAGAAACTAGGTCTATGAGTAACAAATTAAGTTCAGGTCTGCCAGAAAAATCAAAGAAATGATTTAAAAAAGAAAGCAGTACAAGTTCCTGCTCCAAAACCGCGATGGTTGGCAGTCTGAGACCTGGGAGATAAACTGAGGTGTCCTAGAGGAAGGACTTTTGGTATCAGGTGTCAGCAAAACTGCAGCAGAATCTTGTTTAAAAGCAGGGAGGTAAGGGGACAAAGATGCAAATAAGTCCACTAATAGGCAAAAGTGAATAACATGGTCCCCAGCAGCCTCCTTCTAACACCTGATTTCCAGGTGCTTCTTCGGTCCTGAAATTCAGGTATCCTTACCAAAGCATATGGGAAAGCCGTGGGCAAGATTTGAAAATGCTGCTGAACCTTGGTGCCTGTTGACTAGTGGGTACTCCTCAGCCAGTACCAGCTGACCAGCCAGAGCCCCTGGATTGCTCTGGAGGTGGGCAGACACTGAGGGGTGAGGAGCAGTTTCCAGAAAACACCATATACAAGGCCTCCATCAGGAGACTTCTGTGGAGTTAGGCCACGATGTGTTACTTTGTATTTTGAGTAACTTGTACTTAATAATCAGTTCCAGTTGGTGAAAACTGACTGGATATAAAAACTTAATTTCTCTCTTCAGACTCCATCTACCCTGATTCAACTTTGCTTTGTTCTTTCAACAACCATACCTTTAAATACACCCAATAATATTCTCAGAAAAGTCTGAGAATCTTTATTAAATTAAAAAGTATATATAGCCTCTGCCTAAACAACAACCCTTCCCCATCTTATATTTCTAATGTTACCCTAGCTTCCCAGCTGTTGATACTACACATTTACTAGAGTGAAGTGTGAAAAGACTAATAACTAGCATTACTGATTCCTACTGATCAGTAGGAAAGATCTCCCTTGTCTATTTTTTCCCACCATCAGAAGAGTACTTGCCATATCTTGCAGTGCACTGCTGTTTCTTGGACTTGGTACACTGGGCCAGCATGATATTTTCAGCCTGTAAAGAAATATTCTAAATTTATTGTCAGGTTAAATGACTGACATTTCCTATGCATTTAAATTAACTACCATTTATACACAACATTTTCTTGGTATTTTCATGACGATCAAAACAAGACATTCTACAATGACTATGAAGCATAATGCCAATTAAAAACTGAAGACCAAGCTTGGTAGTCTACACTGAAATGCTGAGTTACAGACAATTAGCATCTTTGTTTAAGGACAAAGAAGCTGTGACAGGAGCTGGTAATGTTGTCTCTTTCTCCATGTTTAATCATTTTATACTCCTAATTCACTACCATTTCCACAAACCCTCCATCTTCCTTGAGGACTCTTGGATACATAAGAGAAAGTTTGTTTTAGTAAGTATTTGCTCCTGGGCTTTTATCTAGAAGTTTACTTTCCCTCAAAGAAAAAGCTATTGCTGTTTTTACCTTCTGTGCAATGACACCAGTGGCCTGGAAGAGGTGCTCCCTGGGACCCACAGACCAGAACAGAGGGTACAACATAGCTCCTGCTCTTTCCCAATTGTTTTGAGTTTGGTTCTTTCTGGGAGCTATTATATACAGTACCTCACTGTTTCACCTGACATGAACCTGAACACACCTTTGCTAAAAACTCACACCAGCTGTTTCTGCTGTAGTGGAAGGGGTTTGTAATGTAAAGCTGAGTTTGCTAATTGAGCTGTTCAAATGGGTTTCAGCTGGCTAGTAAGCAGATCAATTTCTTTAACTGAACAAAACAGACCACAGGTCCACAGACCTCTCCTCAGAGCCCTTTTTTTCAAGCTTCTTCCTCACACCCAGGGGCTCAGAAACAACAAAACAGGCAACAAGCTGCTATGCTCTCCGGTCTCTCTGGGCCACCACCACTATGGGCACCACCCCAGCCATTGTCCTCCCTGGCCCTTCCTGAGAAGGCAGGCTGTAATGGTGGCTTGCCTATCACTCCCGCCACCCTGGGATGCTGGTGCTAGCCCCAGGCTGGCAGGGGCCAGCAGTGATTTCCCTGTGGAGGGGCAGTAGTGGGGTGGGATGGAAATTTCAAACGGGGTTTCTGCTGAGCTGACTGATCCTACTGGCATCAGTCACCCCTGACTGCTCATCACTGGCTCCTGGGGGAGGAGAGAGATACTGTCTCTTGGCATTTTTGAACTGATCACCTCCCTATCAGCAGCTGCTCTCAGAGCACCTGCTGGTGAGCTTTGGGCAATGACTCACCTCCATAGGAAAAAACCTCAGCACAGCTGTGAGGTACTGTGAGAGGTTATGTAGCCCATTACTCTGCCTTAGTGTTGGTTTCTGTGTTGTCTGGTTTTCAAATTAAATCTAGACTTCATTAGCTGTAAGGTACTTTGCCTCTGTTTAGGCTGTGGTTTGAGTTGAAGCCTGGGGCTACAGAGTTATTGGGTCTCCTTGCTGCTCCTGTGAAGATAGGTGTCTGGCTGGCTGGGGAGTCCTTTTTTACAAATGACATGGGCAACTGAGATTGAGGGGATCCTTGGGAACCTTCATCTCTGTTCCAGATGTTCAGTACTACTACATATTTAATGGCTGTTTTGTAGTGCTACACTGGGCTTCTGTGTGCTGTTTTTTTAGTTCTCAAAAAATTATTTCCTAATGGGCCCAGGCAATGAAGTATGATCTTATGTTTAAGACAATGAAGTTTGCTCTAGGTCAAAACTTCTGTGTAGGTCTCAGAAGTTCTTATCAAAAAGGCTGGATCAGATAAAGAACAACTTAAAGTAAAATCTGAAAAGTAAAATGCACAGGAGACAATGTGGAGTGTGGTCTGTTTCCCAATGGCAAGGGCAGGAGGTTAGCCTGATGCATAAGCTAAAGACAACTATGTCATGCTGTATGGCTTTCAAGTCATGGGTTGTATGGTCTGTTCTGTTCTTTAGCAGTTGTGCTTTCAGCTTCTGAGGCTGGTGCTTTGTAAAAAGGAGAAAAAGGGAGGGTAGTGTTCTCGGATATTATAATAGTAATATGAATGGTTGTATGCAACTAGGTTTATCAGAAAATGAATATTAGAACTCATTAATATGGAAGCCATTTTTCTTTTAGTGGTAGCGTATGCCCCTAACATTGTACCTCAGATTAATTTGAGGCGGGTGTGCTTTACTACTGCAGAGAACAACTTCTCCTAAAATAACAGGAGCTCATCCATATCTTACAGGCACCCTTGTTATTCTCTCTTCTTCCTACTCATCCATTCATTACTCCTTCTTATTATGTGCTTATGTGCATAATTTATACAGTTAACATCCAAATGTCCTTGCAGGAATCTGCTTTGATGGCAACATCAATTTGTGTATGCTGCTAGAATTTATTTTTGTATTTCAATAGAAGAGACATGATTATCAATTGGGAATGAAAGAGCAAAATAATCAAATGCATGCTTTTTCTGTATATATAACCTATTTTCTACTATAAGAAATGGTCCTTGCCCGCTTCAAGGGTGTTTGAGACAGCAGGTAATCAGATAACTGTATCAAAAGCAAAATATTATAGATTCTTGAGAAACTACTTTAATCAGTTTGTAGCTGTTTGTAATTGCTCTCACTGTGTAAATGAGTGGGGTGGCTTTTGTGTTGTGTGCTTTTTGAGTTGCGTTGCTTTTAATGCCAAAAAAGGCCCAGTGTTTTATGAATCTCAGGGTTAAACAAAACGGAAGTGCTGCTAACAGTTTCAGCCAATATTACCTTCTTACCTTTTAAGCACCAGAGAACAAGTGAGAGGTGCAAAAACCAGAATGAACATCATGCTGAAGCAAAGGCCAGTCACAAGACCTTCAAATTCTCCTTTATCTGATGGGAAACAGAGACACTGAATCAGACTTATGGTATCAAGTATAGAAAGGCTATATTGTCTCTGCAAGTGAAACATTTCAAACAGAAGTCAAGTCAAAATTTACACATGTTCTGGGATTCCTGTAAGTGAAATCTAGTAAAAACAAGACCTGGGATTTCTGGGGGGTTCTGAGGCTTTCAGGTTTGTATTTTTAAGATATCTAGATATACGTGCTGAATTCTTAAATCCACCACCCAAAGATGAACACTTTATAACCAAAGAAGTATTCCTACTCCCCATGCTATTACATGAGCTCTAGCTTGTTTAAGGGATCAGGACCCTGATGCAGGTCTGACTTCATAAGAAACCACTTGAGTGAAAGTGGCTTCTAAACTGTTTCGGGTTTTACTAGTAGGGTTTAGTTTTCTTCTGGTGAGATCCCACCTGGTCCTGAAAACAATAATATGGTTTGTGTATTTGGTAGGTGCCATGCTTCACCTGTTACGAACATTAGGACAATTTTATCTGCAGTCAGCCATTTGTCAACTCTTGCTGCGAATCTACATTAACACCTGCTTGAGATACTTACCACCACTGCCACCGCCACCACCGCCGCAGCCACCCTCCCAACCCCCCGAAGGAGATAGAGTACTTGAAAGGTTAATGAAGGTTGATAAAGTGCTCAGGCAGTGGGAGCAGTGCTGCTAACACAGGAACCAAAGCAGTCTGTGATGTGAAGAGTGGGTCGGGGTTGAGGTGTTCTTTAAAGATAGCTAAATCAAAAGTTTCAAAATAGCGCCAGGAAAGTGTGGTCAGTACATGATTGTGTTGCTGATACTGACAAACCGTATTTGCAAAAAGGCTTGCTTTTTCTTTTCCTACCCACCTGCCAATAAAAAATTATTTTTTTTAAAAACAGACAGCTACTTGATTTTGCTTAAAAGGTATTTGAAAAGCTGCAAATTGCTTTGCTGCTGAAAAAGGCTTTTATGAGAAAGAAACCTGAGGTTCTTCTAGTGGATTAAGTAACCTGTGAAATGCTGCAGAGGGGAGAAATAGTAGATGTAATGTTTAAATTCAATGTAATTACTTGATTTTTTTAAATGTTGCATTAAATTAACTCTGCATTTTTGTTATTTTCCTGAAAAATTCAATCCTATCCAAGAATTTCAAGGAAGATTTTAAATTTCTTTCCTTTTTCTCTCTGTTTCATGCTTTTGACTATTCAGTTGTTTGTGTTTATAACTCCTTCACTTAATACAAAAAAGCTGTAGTGGGGAGAAGCCTTTTGCATACTTCTGTCTCTCAATTTCACAGGTTACTTCTTTTCCTGTGGCTGACACTATCTTAGCCTGTTCTTTTTTTATTTAGAAAGCTTCAATTGAGTGAAGCTGTGGACAAACCAAAAAAGGGTCTACTGCAGTGTTAGATTTAGTTTAACTGATAAGGTGTTAAAAATGGTTGAGAGACCATGTTTAGCCAACCCTATATGATTACAGTATATGAGACTTTATAAATGTAACTGTATTGACCTTCTTAGCCTATCCAGGCACCTTTGAAAAAACCAAGCTTTTACCAGTGAACTCTAGGACCTGTTACATAAAATCTACTTAAACTATTAGAAAACAAAAGATACTTTGATTAGCTGTCACCCACAATAGGAGCAACTGAAAGAGACTTTTTTTTTTTTTTTTTTTTTTACAGTTAATAGCTCAGGGCTCTAACTGGAAACCAGTTTTACATGATTGCTCAGGATTTTGCCAAGAGCAAAAACTACTGAACTTAACTTGTCACAGGCAGAATATTTAAACTGCTGAAATCTATGATAGGACTCAGCAATAAATAAATATATGGGCATGTAGCTAACATAAGAAGGTCAGAAAATGTTTCAGAGATGAGGAGCCCTAGCTAAGTCTTCCCTGCGTGTTAGGTAATGAAATACAGGCAGAGCTGTTCTATGATGCATAGTTTACCTCTAACAAAGGAACAATTTTGTGTGTTTGCTATCAGTAACTAAGGATTGAATAATAAATCTTGTGCATGAGCACTTTGTTACTCCTTGAAAAGCAGGAAAGGGTAGAGAATAATACCATATATAGTGCAAGGATTGATGCTGGGTAACACAGATGCATAGAGCTTCCACAGTACCGTATTTTGGAGTGCTGAAAGGCTGTGAAAGAGTTGGAGGTCCTTCACCAGCTTTAGTGAATCCTAAAATCTGTACACGGTATATGGTTTTTTCCTTCAGTCCAGTAAGATGGTAACTTGTGGTAGAAGAATTGAGAGTAACAGCTGAAATGCAAGAGGGTTTGGGGAAGGAGACAATTAGACAAACTCTGATGGCTGAGTCTGTATCAGTGTAGCTGGCTGGGGAAAAGGCAAAATTTCTGTGCCCTAATCCACACCTGCAGGAAGCCACACAGTGCAGATGTTCTCTGGGTGGGCACAAGATTTCTCCAAAATACTTATGTATATTTTAAATCCAGAGTTAAAAAGCATGAGCTTTTAACACACCAAGGATGTTTCAGTGGTGAGTGCAGAAGGCTATGTATACTGCATGACAGGAAAATATACCTAACACGCTGAACAGCGATTTTCATGCTGGCTCTAACAGCTGACATAAGGACTAGACCCTGTCACATGCTTTACCCTCACTACAGTAGTCGGTAGTTATTCACCTCGATTAATACCAGTGCTATTACTCATCGCTCAGTACAGAAAAAGGGCCATGCATTCTGCTTCGCCTACTTTCAGCTCAACCTTTCTTTTCAGATGGTGCAGTGACTTTTCCCCTGGCCAGAATAATGCAACCGATGATGCTGTACTATGCCTTTAACGGGGCAGAAATTACTTTTCAAGTTTGCCACTGAGAATTTAAGATCTTCATAGAAGTGGAAATGGTGCTGTAGCCTATAGGCTTCCTTCCCCCAGATTCTCCAATAAAATTATTCTTCCTGCCTGGAAAACATGGCAATTGGGTGTCGTGTCATGATTGCACTGACTGATTAGGGCAGAGGGGAAAAAAAAAAATATAAAAAATTAAGACCAGTCCTGGACACTCCCCTTCTGTCTCCTCTTGTACTGATAGGTATTTGGGGTGGAATAGAGCCCCCTGAAGATGGTGCCAAACTTCCTGCTAATGCTGTGTACTTGAAGCTTTTGTTACTTTTTATGGTCCTGTAAAGGCATAGGCCAACATGAACTATAGAACCCTTGCTATTCTCCTTTGTCAGGTCTTAGGTACTATTTGTCTTCCAAAACATGTCTTTAATTTTATTTGAAAGTCAGCGTGTGCACAGTTAATTTATTAATATATATGGCAAGAAGAATTTCCACTGCAGACCAAAAGAAAAATGTTTATCAAAAGAAGTATGGGGATTTTTTTTGAAAACTGAAGTGTTTTGGGCTCACAACTTCATTTATTTCACTGTGTAGAGGGTTCCTCCTTTGTAGTTAAACACAAAAGCTATTAATTTAAGAAAATGTTTCTAAAAATGAAATTAATAATAGTGTCTTTGAAAACAGGTAAGAAATACAAACTGTATTCCCTGCTAATTGAGTTCAAAAAAGAAATATATAATTTCTTAAGTCCTACAGAAAGGCTCAGAGTCAAGCTTGGCTGAGTTGCAATGAAACATAAAAGTATTATGACTGAAATCTTAATACGCCAGAAATACTGAAAGTGTGTATCTTCCTTTCAGTATTACTAGAGAATTCTGCAGTAGTCTTAGAACTGTAAGTTCTAAGGAAATATTTTCTTATCAATATTTAATTTGACATGATACCTGGAAAATTCTAGGTATTCATAGGACCATCTAAAGCATTAAAACTCTAACCAGGACCTGACGTTTGAGAGCGCTCAGTTCTCACAGAAATCTAAGTAACTCTGTAGTGTGCTGCAACAGCATTTAATGGTCTGTGTGAAGCCTTTCTGTTGTGGCTCTAAGCTGCTGCTTTGTTCTGAGCAACAGTGACTTACCCAGAGACTTCTTCCTCGATAAATCTGTGTAGCTGATTCTGTATCCCTGGAGAACGCCCAAACAGTCTTTGGCAGCTATTTTGGTCCACTTCACAAGTGCCGAATGCTTTGTGATATTGAGAATTGTCACATTAGCGGGACCTGTCCTAGGAACTTAAAAATCAGATAATCCTTCAAGTTCTGCATCAATACTTATGCAACAGACATACAAGACTGAAACCTAGCTGCTTCCTAGAGAGCTCCTTGCCTGATTCTAATTGTCATAAATATAACATAAAGGATGGAAGAGAAAGGAGAAATCCCATAGAGTAAAAAACCCTCATCTTAAGCAATACCAAAGTAGGTAGAAATTGTGACTGTCTCATTACAAACACTTTTACTCCAATAGCCACAGCTGTACTCATTGCAACTGGCAATATAAGACACTACCGAATTGGGATTAGAAAGATTGGGATTTAGAAAGACTTTGGCCACAGTTAAATTTGAGCTACACAGAGTAGTAATTCTAAGACCCTCTTTCTGTTATTTTGGTAATGTCACGTGTAATAACAATATTTCTGTGGACTTGTCAGTAAGGAACAACATTCAGGTCATTCACTGCCAGTGCATAACTGCTAGGACCAAAGGCAATGCTAACAGGAGAATGCTGTTAAGTCACCTTCAAAAGAAACTGTGTAGGATTCCTTTTATTGCTGCAGATAGGAAACAAGAAGAAATATAAGGCATGAGGTTATATAAAGGGGAGGAATACCTCCTTCAACTGAGTAAAAGTGGGTCACTCCAAAAGTCTTTTCATGTCTTGTGAAACTTTCACACTGACACACATCAGATGCATGTACCACTATTTTGTACGACTTATATGGCTGAAAATTGTCTGGAAAACAAATAAAGGTACATCAGGGTTTACTGAAAAGTTATAAATTATAAAAAAGGGGAGGAGAGAAAACATTATAGCTTTTCTATATAGTTTTTACTTTCTGAAATTCAAAGCATAGTGTAAGTTTACAGTGCTTTACACTGAGTACAAAATACATGCATCCTTCTTCATTGTCTCTAGACGCTTAATACAAATTATTTCGAAAGCAGAACAAGACATAACACGGGTTTGCTTTTAAAAGGTGCCAGATCTGCTTATAGTTTCCCTCTGGAAGGCTTGAGCTGCTGAAGGAGAAGTAGGGAACTGAAACGGCTGTAGGTGTTCCTTAGTCAAGAACAGATATTTCCCCCTCGGCTAGCATATTTAAAACCAAGCAAAAGAACTAGATGTAAAGTGGCAGTGCAGATGCTGCAGAAGGACCGAGGAAAAAAGTACACTCATTTACAGAACTCTGAAGCTAAATGTTCTCTACTGTACAGAAAAGCCACTCCTGAACGGCCTTTGCACAAGTTACCTATATGAATTTAATCAAGATTTTTGATGACTGTCCTGTAAAGTGATCCCTGGCTGCAGCTCATCATGCCTAGCTTGGTAAGAATAATACTAGAGTTGAGAACTTAGGCTTTGACAAGGACAGCCATTGGGATAAAAAAAAATAATCTAAGGGAGACTGTAACAGAGCAGTTTGTATTTAAAGTTAAGTTTACCTAGGGACAAGGGTCAGTACAAGCCAGTAGTGTATAGGTCTGCCTGGAATGTGGGCAAGGAGAGACATCAGACTGGCAACAGCAGCTTAGCTGCATTTGTTGCCCAGCTGTGACCAGAAGAATCCTACCAAAAACTCTGCTTTTTATCTGCCTTGGTGTTGCTAACAACTAAATGACGTCTCAGTGCTGGACAAAGATAAGAGTTGCACTTATCTGGATCTTCAGTTTGCTCTTAAAAACAGGATAAAAATCCTACCCTCCCCAATCAAAAATAACCAATAAATGAAATGGTGCCCGCATAATTAGATGCAGTGGTTGCTCTTACCTAGCATGAAATTTCCAGTAGTCGTAGTTATTATTTTCATGCGCATATCATCTTTACCAGTGCCCCAGTCAACCACAAAACATTTTGGATTGTATTCTGGAGTCCAGGTGACAACTGCATTACTTCCCTGGTGTCTGACATGGATTTGGCCAGGCAAGTCTGTGAACAAGTATACCATTAGAGATCAATATACAGGAAAGCAGTTTTCTCCTCTCTTGCTTGTTTTCTCTCTTTTGCTCTTTTTCAAAGATGATTCATTAAATAGTTATCATTGCAGGTGACCAGTATATAGGAAGGTTTACACTAGTAAGTCAGTAAAGGAAACTTAGCATCTACTACTTTGCAATGATCTCTGGGAGCTTCGGTGTTAATTGCTGTTCATGACCTTTAATTTCCCACAATCAGAAAAGTGGAAATGGCTGTCCCAAGCCTCTGGAAGAGGAAGCCTGATGTCGCTAAATAACCTCCTGTGAGCTGCTCTTAACTGCTATACCTAGAGCAACTGTGAGATGGTGCTTACTTGGGGAATGAGGAGAAGGGGCTAATTATGGATTATAGCTATATATTTTCATATTTCATATACTTTGCATTTTCTGCAAGGGTCTTAAACATTTTGACATTCTTAAAGACAGATTATCAAACTAGGAAACACCTTCTGACTGAAACTAAGGGGGGAGAAGAGCAACCTGTCATCTTGGGCTAAGAAGTGGGTCTTGTGGCAGACAGACAAAATATTCCATGTCATCTCCTGTCTGAAAACCAATCTAATAAAGTCAAATTAAAGAAAATGGCTGTACTAGCTGAGGAAAAGTTGTGCATGCTGAGAAGGAATTTATCTTGGCAACACACTTAATACAAGTGTCTTCCCAGTAATTCATTCTAGATACAGAGAACCTGCACAGAAGCACAACCAAATCTGAAACAGGAGTCTGGAGAAAGCCATGAAGAACAAGCTGAGAAGTTAAGTAAACAAGTAGCTGTCAGTTAAAAGATGGCTTGAGGTGGTAGTATATATTTCATCAGAAGAGCTAAAGCAGTCAAATGTAAAGGCAAAACCAAACTGTTAAGCCTTTGCAAGGCAAAGGAGAACTGAATGAGGGGAGTGTGTTAGAAAATCCTGGAAAACAAATTAGTTGCAGCTGTCTGGAGATCAACAAGGGCACCTGCACACTTTTTACTTGTGCATGCTATAGCTTGATTAAAAAAAAAAAATCATAATTTGCTGATATTGCAATAACTATACCTTAAGATTATAACAAATGAAACTAGCTTATATTGTAAGAAAACCATTGTTAAATAGTTTTATTGTTTAAATGAAAAAAATGTGTATTTAGGCATCAAAAAAGCTTTCATCTTCATTGGAATATGACATGTGCATCCTACGTATTCCTCCTCCCATGCATCAGTAGGGCTAATACTGAAACAAAGGACAGTAGCAGGTCTCTTAATAGTTACTTAGCTCAAAAGCCTTAGATTTGCACATAATTCTATGAACTGTGTTTAAACTGCTGGCATCTACTTATCTTTGAGTACACTCCATAAGCGCTTTTGATAGGTAGATCTAGCACATAGTTATTTCTCTAGCTTGAGAAAACAAGAAGTGCTTGGTGGAATATTAAATTGCTTAGTCTGTTAGTTAACTTCTATCAAAATCGTTTCTTAAGAAACAATACTGTCTCTCACTATGCAAAAATATCAGCCTAATAAATATTCAAGAGAAAGCTTAATGCTATCCCAAACTGTCAAAAGATAGCCTAGAGATTGCTCATAAAACTTCTCCACCGCTCTAACGAATGAATGCTAAGGTAAGTACCTGTTGCAGAGGAGTCTGGGACAATGTAGGTGGCTTGTGGAGATTCTCCTGCTTTGTTATAGGCAGAAATATTAACTCTATAGTAAGCCATGGAGAGGTTTAGAAGAACTTTTCTGTCCTTTAGAAAGATGCGATTTGGTGAATCCCTGCAACTGTTAGGTATTCTTTCCACGTTAACGTAATATCCAAGGATGTTCTCACTTTGTGTTACCTAGTAAGAGGAAAAAGATTATTATTCTATAAATGTTATTACATCCTGTGCAGAAAATCAAGAGGAATTAAATTGTATAAACAAAATGTCACCTTTAATGATGGGGATAAAATCACACTGTTTTAATTAGGTTATTAGGAATCAATGAAGCAAAACATTTCCTTAAAATTAAGAGCATGCTTAAATTGAGAGGATTTAAGCACAGGATTAAGTGTTTTGCTTAATTGAGATCTTAGTTATGTATATCCAATTAGTAATAACAGCAGTGAAGCAGCTGTAACATTCTCTACATTTCACTGGAACATACCCCTCATAATTAGGAACTTGAAAGTTAATGAGAGGTGTTTAATTGCAATTTATGCCTCTGGGAATCTTCATCTACTAGGGTCTGTTAGGCATCGGGTCTCTCTGAGGATAAATGCTAGTAATTATACTACAACTTTGGAACATGTTATATTTCCATTGTTACAAATTTTCAGGTGGTGATGGTTCACTTGTTATTTTACTGTACTAATCTTCATGAGAGATTAAAAAATGGCTGCACAGCAATGGAAATTACTGCAATCTAGATAGAAGCTGAACTCCATACACGAAGGCCTGTGAATTCTGCAAGGATTACTTCTGATGTCAAGCCTGTCTGTTATTTCTTGGCACAAAATTAATAGTGTAAAGATACCACAAAGCTGGGAGATCGGGTTATCTTCATGAAATAATTGGATACTCTCAGCATAACATAGACAGGATGACCTTCAGTAATTCAAAAGGCAGAGACACATGTGTTGAGAGGAATTTCTGGTAAAGCTGGAAGCTCTTAAGATGGAAATGTGTTTTTCCCAGGATAGGGAGGGAAGATTTAGTACTATTATTTGAAGCTCTGGTAAAGGTGCTGGGGGAATAGCGTTATGGTTCTTTCACCAGGCTTTGAAACTGGAAAAGGCTTCTGTGTAGGAGAAATAATTGCTAGGATATGTGAAATATGAGGTCTATTGCACAAGAAGAAACTTGTACAATTTAGCTTTCTTGGCCTAGCAAAATGAGACTGGAAAAAGGCTAGCACTGCTCTATCTTGTGCCGTCCTGCAGGAGATCCTGTGTTATTTACAGCCATGAGAGTGATACATGCTGCCTGGTTGGGTGTTTAGAGCTGAAGCCAGCTATCTTGTGCCTGTTGATGTGAACCGTGTACAGGTTACTCACTGAACATCAGCAAAAGCAGAGGAGCTACTAGCCTCTAACACCTTTAAGCTTTTTTACTTTGTTTCAGATTGGCTTAAACAAGTACGGCAGCAGAGCCGAAGACATTTTTTTCTTCTCTACATTTAACATGTTAATCGTTGAGTGCACTCCTTCCCTCTGTCCCTTCAATGTTTCTTGAAGCCATCTGAACTTGAACCTTATTTCGTACAATAAACTAGTGTGTTATCCTGAGTGAAGGTCCTAGCCCTGATACTATATTCAATTACTTTTTTTTAACTAAAGCATTTAGATGGAGAATAATTTCTTCTCTTAGCTTAACATTTAAATTGTCATGCATGGGCTATTGCTTTATCACAAAATGAATCATTTACTGTGCAGCTTTGCCTACTTCTCAGGAGATAAGGGAAAAGGGGGATCTCCCATCCTTATCAGGAGATGAGAAGTCCGTTTCCTCTGCTGTCTTTTCTTTCCCTTAACAAAAATGCATGGGGTAACTACAAAACTTTCCACATCTTCTGATATTTCAAAAGCCTGCAAGTCTCCATTCTTTCTGCCAAAGATGTCCCCTATGGCAAACTTCTTCGAGTTTGTAGATGGTCCTTCTCTCAGAATCCATATAGAATTAATTAGTTTCCATGCAAACACTTCTAGTAACACCTTGCTCATTGAAATTGCCTGTGGGGCCCTCAACTACACATTCAAGACTGTCAGTTGTCCATTTCGTACCAAAAGAACTTCAGCTGGTAAAACTGACTGATCTGCTACAGTCGGTCAGCTGATAATGACTCCTGCTGCAGAAGAGGGGATGCCTCTGACATGTAGGTTTGAACTTTCAATGTCATTATGGGAAGCATGCAGCTAGATGCTGTTCTTCTAAGCCAGAGGCTCTTTTTCTGTCCTGATTATAATGACTTTGCATTTCTGAATTAGTAAATTAGTAGATTTACCAAGCTTTTCTAAAAGGTTTTGGTGTCTCAAGAATATGAATGCTCCTTAGGAACACATGCAACACAATGTGTGTCACTTGTATGTGCTAAAGACTTGTGAGGACCCTTCAGGGAAAGCTTAATTCTAAGAGACAAACTTGAGGCACACCAATTTTCAGTGCAAGCCATAAAGAATCTTTATTCTAGTCAATGATTTTGAGCCCAGAGATTGCTGTTTTAATAATTTCTCAAATTTATAAATTGGTCTAGTTTTTCCTTGCTAGTTTCTAGCACCCGAAATACCACCATAGAAATGCAGTGAATCCTGAAACAAGGGTACAATATACAATGCCTTTTGCTTATACAGTGTATTCTCAATACAATGAGAAAGTCTATTTTTTCCTATAGAGTAATAAATTAATAGCAGAGACATAACAGAAGGTACCCAGACTCAAAGTGAACATTACCTCCCACTTCAGAAGAACGCTTCTTCTGCCTGGAGAGATTTCTGTAGTTGCATTATATGATATTCTTGGCATGTTCGTGAGTTCTGGTAAACATGGAAAAAGATGGAGACATGCCATCATCTGAATCAGTTTGATCTTTGTATTTTCACCAGTATCTGACAATGCTATTTCATATGATACAATATTTGAAAAGGCTTTTACATTCATGCTTATTCCCAGTAAGACAAAACTATATTTCACTTACTGTGAGGGACCAAAATCTCTTTACTCCAAATGCAAACACAGTGGAGACCATCCTTGTCTATGCATCTGAGCTGAATAATGTATGAAGACATAGCATTTAAATTCGAAATGGTGACATTGACAGCACTGCTTTCTACAGGCACCTAAAAACAAATTATGTTTAATTTATGTGGCAGCAATAAAACATAATCTTATATTAACTGTTTTCTCAGCCAAGGACCAGTCTTCTGACTGCAGCTGAAAGTAGGGGTTCCTATCATAAAAGAGGAATTACTACACATTTTAGTCAATGTCTTTTCATTCTTCCAAGGCAATACTTTCTCTTTCATTAACTTGTTCGACTCAGTCAGGACATGTAAGCAACAGTTTAGGTCTAAATATTGCTTTTAAAATCAATTAGGCATATAGCAATCATGAAATGATAGTTTTTGATTCTTGGAGAAGTAAGGACAGGGATCAGCAGAACTGCTACCTTGGAATTCCAAAGGGCAGACTGTGGTCTGTTTAGGAGACTGGTCAACAGAGTCCCTTGGGACATAGTCCTGAAGGGCAAAGGAGTCCAGGTATGCTGGATGTTCTTCAAGAAGGAAATCCTAAAGGTGTAGGAGCAGGCCATCCCCATGTGCTGAAAGATGAGCCAGTGGGGAAGAAGACCAGCCTGGCTGAACAGGGAGCTTTGGCTGGAACTCAGGGAAAATAAAAAAAAGAGAGTTCATGACCTTTGGAAGAAGGAGCAGGCAACTCAGGAGGACGTTGTGAGGTTATGCAGGGAGAAAATTAGAAGGGCCAAAGCCCAGCTAGAACTTAATCTGGCTACTGCCGTAAAAGACAATAAAGACCATTTCTATAAATACATTAGCAACAAAAGGAGGGCTAAGGAGAATCTCCATCCTTTAATGCATGTGGGGGGAAACATAGTGACAAAGGATGAGGAAAAGGCTGAGGTACTTAATGCCTTCTTTGCTCAGACTTTAATAGTAAGACCAGTTGTTCTCCAGCCCCCTGAGCTGGAAAACAGGGATGGGGAGCAGAATGAAGCTCCCATAATCCAAGGGGAAATGGTTAGTGACCTGCTACACCACTTAGACAGACACAAGTCTATGGGGCCAGGTGGGATCCACCCAAGGGTACTGGGGGAGCTGGTGGAAGTGCTCACCAAGCTGCTTTTGATCATTCACCACCACTCCTGACTAACTGGGGAAGTCCCAGTTGACTGGAGGTTAGCAAACGACACCCATCTACAAGAAGGAACTACAGGCCTGTCAGTCTGACCTTGGTGCTGGGGAAGGTTATGGAGCGGATCACCTTGAGTGCCATCATACAGCACGTACAGGACGACCAGGCGATCAGGCCCAGTCAGGATGGGTTTATGAAAGGCAGCTCCTGCTTGACTAACCTGATCTCCTCCTATGACAAGGTAACCCGCTCAGTGGATGAGGGAAAGGCTGTGGATGTTGTCTACCTGGATTTTAGTAAAGCCTTTAACACCATTTCCCACAGCATTCTCCTGGAGAAACTGGCTGCTTATGGTTTGGAAGTGTGTACTCTTTGCTGGGTGAAAAACTGGCTGGATGGCCAGGCCCCAAGAGTTTTGGTGAATGGCAGCTGGTCAGAAGTGGTGTTCCCCAAGGCTCAGTATTAGGGCCAGTTCTGTTTAATACCATTATAAGTGATCTGGACGAGGGGATCGAGTGCACCCTCAGTAAGTTTGCAGATGACACCAAGCTGGGTGGGAGTGTTGATCTGCTTGATGGCAGGAATGCTCTACAGAGGGATCTGGACAGGCTGGACCTATGGGCCAAAGCCAACTGTATGACATTCAACAAGGCCAAGTGCCAGGTCCTGCACTCGGGTCACAACAATGCAACCCCATGCAACGCACCTGGCTCACAACTCCATGCAAAGCTACAGGCTTGGGGAAGAGTGGCTGGAAAGCTGCCTGGTGGAAAAGGACCTGGGGGTGTTGGTCAACAGCCAGCTGAATGTGAGCCAGCAGTGTGCCCAGGTGGCCAAGAAGGCCAATGGCATCCTGGCTTATATCAGAAATAGCATGGCCAGCAGGAGCAAGGAAGTGATTGTTCGCCTGTACTGGGCACTGGTGAGGCTGCACCGCGAGTGCTGTGTTCAGTTTTGGGCCCCTCACTACAAGAAAGACATTGAGGTGCTGGAGCACATCCAAAGAAGGGCAATGAAACTGTTGGGTCTAGAGAACAAGTCCTGTGAGGAGTGGCTGAGGGAACTGGGGTTGTTTAGCCTGGAGAAAAGGAGGCTGAGGGGAGACCTTATCGCTCTCTACAACTACCTGAAAGGAGGTTGTAGTGAGGTGTGTGTTGGTCTCTTCTCCCAAGTAACAAGTGATAGGACAAGAGGAAATGGCCTCAAGTTGCACCAGGGGAGGTTTAGATTGGATATTAGGAAAAATTTCTTCACCAAAAAGGTTGTCAAGCACTGGAACAGGCTGCCCAGGGAAGTGGTTGAGACACCATCCCTGGAGGTCTTCAAAAGACACGTAGATATGGGCTTAGGGATGTGGTTTAGTGGTAGACTTGGCAGTGCTAGCTTTACAGTTGGACTTGATGATCTTAAAGGTCTTTTCCAGCCTAGCTTATTCTATGATTATATATACTGAAAAATAATCACTTACTTAACCCTGATCCTTGTTGGCATTCTGAAGAACAAGATGTCAAGGTCAAATTAAATATTTAAAAAAAATAAGATCCCTTTATTCTCAAATGTTACAGTATGTCTAAATAGACCCATGTGACTGATGTGGTAAGGAGCGTGGCTGGACTGAACTTGTGGCTGCCTATGCCTTAACACCACAGAAGTAATGTGCATCTGCAGCTGATGATGGCACTGGAGCTCCAGTGACTATACAGGGAATGGAGATTTTCTTGAAATAAAGACACCACCTGTGTCTAAGGAAATCCCTGAGTTGAAAACTGTAGGACAAAATATGATAGAAAACTGTTCCTATGTGCTTGAACTATTTTACACTCTTCTCCAGGTGTCCATTGGTGGACGTGACTGGAGCACAGTACCCTGCATTAAACAGACCTTTGGTCTGATCAGTTCCAGGTGTTAGGATGTGTTTGGCACAAGTGCTATTGCAGATTGAAATATTTGTTTTAGTTTTAGCATTTGTCTGCCATGAAGTTTTTTCTTAATTATATATCTTTCCTAAAAAAACCCCAACCAAAAGCCAAACCAAAACCAACAAAACCCCACCCAAATCCTCCACTATTAGGTCAGCAGCTCTTCTTTTTTGTTTTCTGCAGTGCTTTACTTTTTTATTAAAGTTAACTAATTAACTTCGGATACTTTTGCTAATAAAACTAACTTGGTCACAAAAAACCCCTACAACACACAGTATTACAGAGAGACTCCAAATCTCCTACTGAACAAGAGGGAAGTGAAATGGATTTAAGATCCAAGTGTTAAATTACATTACATGTACATTAATCCTACTCTTGATAAACACTATTTCTCAGTTAGCTTTATATATCCTCTGTTCTTGTATGCCTGCACTCATCCTTTCCCTCCAGTCCCATCTTTAAATGCAGCCTACATTCATGTGATAATGAAGAGTTTACAGCCTAAGTTCACAGGATCAGCTGGGACATGGGAGATAATGAATATTCATGAGCTGTAGTCTTTCAGTACTCGGTCATTCTCATCACACAGTGTGGCTGTCTCTACCAGTCCTTCACATTACTAACTTGAATCTCCTATCTCCCCTGTCTCCAGAACCTGTAGGACATGCATTTTTATTGCTCTTAACTCTCTGTTCTTCCACATGCTGCATACCAGACTGTCTGCACATGGTTATCTACCTATTGCACTACTGGGTGGAGTATGCTTGGGTATCTGGCTGTCCTAGAATGGTCTACGACTTGTATGTCAATGAACAAGGGGACCCTTCCAGGACTTGCATGTTCTTTGTACTGAGATGAAACCTTTCTTACACGGGCTTCTCATAGTACTTCTGAAGTGGCTGTGGCTAAACAAAGTGGCACCCAGCTATGAGAGAAATGGAAAAAATAACATAAGTCTTCTGATATAAAGGGAAGAACATGGGAGATTCTGGTGGCACAAAAGAAGCGAAGAGACTCCTAGGAGAGCAGAGAAGCCCAAGAAGTGGCAACAGTTGCTTTTTAGACAGTTTTCTTCTTGGGGTTCTGTTGTACCTGATAAACACATATTCTTCATTCAACTACAGATAACAGAGCTTGAAAAACAGACAATTTCAGGGACTCAGTGATATAAATCATGCATATGTGCATGCCTGCTGGTGAAGCCTTTGCATGATATGCTGGATGGCAAGGGGCAGGACAAACAGCCATTGCTGCTGCATGCAGATTTTATTGAAATTATGACTGGTTTTCCACCTTTTTCTTAGTCCCTTTAGTTTTAGGTATTGCCCTCTTCCTGCACCATATTCTCACTGTTGCATGTCCTAAAATGGATCTGGAACTGATCTTGTATCACAGAAGAATTATTTCCCTTCTTGTCAAAGAAGGAAATCTGGAAAACTGATGCAAACCAGAAGTGTGTAAGGTATGAATTATTACCTTAAAAATCACAGCAACCTGATCTCTTGTCATTTTGAAAATTTAATGATACCAGCAAAAAGAGTAATATTGCCCATCACTTAAAATGTAATCAGGATTTGAGTTTGTACAGCATTTCTGATTTCCTCTTCAGCTTTTGCATTGCTGATAGCTGTAGTGTCTCATTGACATGTTAATGAACCAGCTGACATTCCCTTCTGTCTTTTTCTGTATAAAACTATTAATCTCTCTTTCCCAAAGAGCTTAGGATCTGTTAGACAAAACTAAGAAACCTTTGTAAGATTTGCCTACAAATTGTCTGCATGGCTGTGCCTCCTTGCTATCCATGTTGTGTGTCCTTTTCAGTTGCATCCTATTGATGTCCTGCCTTGCGTGCCATGCACTGCTGAGCTGTTAGTAAGGTACCTCATGTTCTCAAGTGATTGTCATCTGGAAGTACTTACCAGTGTCCACCAAGTGGATTCTGTGAGTGCCTCTCTGTATCTCAGCTCATATGGTGTAGGAGTTGCAGGCAAGTCCCACTTTATTATCAATTGGTTTGTGATCTGATGAGCATTTATGTTAGATGGTGTCAAGCACTTCCCTAAAATGGGTAACATGCAGCCGTTATAAATGCAAGTGAAGCTGGAAAGCTTTGGTAATTATGTCTGTCAGGTGTGATTTATAAAAAATAAAACACTTGGCACAGAATACTGAACACTGAAAGACTGTAAAAAGACTGGAAATAAATAATTACGAAATCTTTATAGTATCAACAAAATCGGGTTGTTCCTCTTGCCTTTCTTTTGTGAATGCTTCTACTGATTTCAAGAAGACCCTTTTTCTAAGCAGGTGCTATTCTGAGTGAGTCTGAAAGGCAAAATCAAAATGTTAAGACTACCTATAACTGTGAATTGTATAGAAAATTTCCAGAACGTCTTCCAATTTCAGCAACCGTGATTAGCCATATAATTCTAAGTGCAGATACGTTTTTGCCTTTCCCTCCAATAAACACAAGGTGGCCAACAGCCCCCAGAGGAGGTCATAGTGATAATTTGGGTTATACTAGTAGTGCCCCCAGGAGTGAGAAGCACTTGGACCATGATTATTCTAAGAAGGCGAAGTTTTGGGAAACTCTTAAAGTTATCTCAGTGATTAGATATGGTAGGGAATCTTTGAATAAACCTCTAAAGAACATAAGTTAATATGATTTCTTTTTTCATGTCTCCCCTGCAGCACTGCACAATGGATAAGTGGCTTTTGAAAAGAGCTGAACTTTGAAAAGGTTTCTCAAAATGCTCATGCTCTATAACAAGGATTCCTTAAGTGCATGGTACTGAGTCAACCTGCTCTTTGTAAACCAATAAAGAGGTACAGAAAACCATCAAAGAGAGCACAGGAAGCTGGTTAAATACTGTACACAAATGTCAAGGTATCTTCTTCTGGATATGACTATTTTATCGTCTAGCAAATGATTTAAAGTAAAACCATTCTCCCTTAAAAGCTGTAGACTTCTGCAATTGACTTCAGTAAAGATTACATCCAAGGAAGCTGAACTGCAGCTTAGCTCTCTGAATCAGTGAAAGTAACAAGTATATATTGGGAGTTAGAATTTTGGAAATAAACTTTAAGAAAATGCTACCACTACTTCAGCTGGGCACTGTAGTAACACAACTCGTGAAGACGCTGTACCTGCTTTGCTCGGTGTAACTGAGATGTTCTTTCCTTTCACACAGCTCTCATAGGCGTAATTCACTGCTATCCAAATAGATGCAGATCGCTTCATGTAGAGATGCTTTCGTTCTATTGTGATGGAAGATGATGATGTGTTTCGTTGAAAAAGTTTTGGTATTCTGTCCCTTTGGATAAAAGTAAGCAGAATGAAAAACAACCATTTTATTAGATTATAGTTACTCTTTCCTCCCCCTACCCCAGAAAGCATCATTACAGCAACTGGTAGTTTTCCAGGCACCTACATACAAAACTGAGCATAGAATCATAGAATTGTTTAGGTTGGAAAAGATCTTTAAGATCATCAAATCCAACTGTCAATGCAACACCACCATGCCCACTAAACCATATCCTGAAGTACATCGTCCATGCGTTTTTTTAATACCTCCAGGGATGGTGACTCCACCACTTCCCTGGGCAGCCTGTTCCAATGCCTGACAACCCCTTCAGTAAAGAAATTCTTCCTAATATCCAATCTAAACCTCCCCTGGCACAACTTGAGGCCATTTCCTCTCATCCTATCAATAGCTGCTTGATAGAAGAGACCAGTACCCACTTCACTACAACCCCCTTTCAGGCAGTTGTAGAGAGCGATAAGGTCTCCCCTCAGCCTCCTTTTCTCCAGGCTAAACAACCCCAGTTCCCTCAGCTGCTCCTCATAAGACTTGTCCTCTAGACCCTTCACCAACTTGGTTGCCCTTCTCTGGACACGCTCCAGCACCTCAGTGTCTTTCCTGTAGTGAGGGGCCCAAAACTGAACACAGTACTCGAGGTACAGCCTCACCAGTGTTGAGTACAGGGGAATCTTGAAGGTGAAGCCTGAGCAGCTTGAAACAGCAAGTGTAATTCTAGTATTCTAGCAAATTTAAACATGCAAATCCTTGTTGCATGGTGGAGAACTGTTAAATTCTCTAAACTTGTAAGGCGCAGCATGATACAAGACAAAATCTGTATGGTCTTCTTTTGTACTTACAGTGGGATATAAGAAGTATTTAGAAGGTATAAAATTAGGTTAGAAATTACTTCATAAAGTCTACTTCCCACCTGCCATATGAGCACCTAAATTCCTTTTGAACTGCAAAATTTCCCAGTTACCGGAATCTAAATTACCACAAAGGTATGAAAAACCTCTTACAAGTTATATGCCTGTCTTCTGACTTTTGTTCCTGCAACGCATCAGAGTTTTACAGACATGTTTAAATACCACCTCAGTCCTCAGCCCTGTAGATTTCTGGTATATCTAATGCACGTGGCATAGAAGGTCCAAGAGGTTTAAGGCCTCACATAGGAGGCTCCTCCTGTTCTGCCTAGGTTTTTTTCCCCATCTGTCTTTCATTTACTCTCTGCCACACACATGACAGTTTTTTTTTCAAGGTTAGAACTGTGCCAGTTCAAAGTTCTTAAAGAAATGGGCAGGCATACTAATCGCCTACCTACATATTTCAATTATTAAATGTGCTGATCATGATACAATATTTAATAACTGAACAAAACCACTTGAAGGTTCCCCTGTCTTCTGCTTCAGACTAGTTGTGACTCAGACATTAATATTTCAAAGCATGATTTCGAATGCTGGGTTGGAATTTCTCTGTGGGAGTGTTTTTCTTTAATCCTTTCCTTCCTGACAACTAAATCATAAGGAACAAGGATAAGGAAAATTTCAATGTCAAACTGATGTTACTTACAGAAAGGGGTGATGTCCTTTTCTAGACAAGCAAAAAGCCCTTTCAAATGTTTTTTGTTTTTCTTTTAACCCAATAAAAAAGAACAAAGGAAGTTTTTCTTTAAGACCACTGGGTTGAAGCCTAGGAGACTGAAGTTCAAGTCCTGGCTCTGTCTTGGGAAAATCAACATCTCTGTGAGGCAATTGCCTCCCTCTTCCCCACCCACCTCCTCTTTCACTCTTTTTTCTGCCTTCTCTGTTCATAACATCAACCCTGCAGCCTAGGAACAGCACAGTATGATTTTGGCTGAGGACTCTAAGAGCAACTAGCAACAGCTGATAGCATCTCTACAGAAGCAGAGCCATTTCACTGGAGCTTCTCCCCTTCCAAGAAATTAGGGCTTCCAGAAGACCCACAAGGTGACAGAGCAAATGCAGTGGGGTTTGGTGCTTATTCCAAGTTGGCACCTGCTGCTACCTCCAGTGGGAAAATACTGAAGGTGATGGGGGGAGTAACCTCAGCACTGAGGTGGTTGCTTTGCTCCTCCACAATGTGCAGATCACCCTGGGGAATTTCCCAATGTACTGACATTTCCTTAGCTTTAGGAGATGCTCCTAACCACAGCTCTTTTTTAAAGCAGAGCGGTGGGTTATGTGGCAAAATAATCAGCAATGAGTTATCAGAATTTGCCAACAGCATACAGTGTTGTACCCTGTGTACCACATGATATGGTCTCATGGCAAAGATCATGTCTTCTGATCTCACTTCTCTCTTTCTAAACATACCCGTAACCTCATGGGAGATCCCAAATATGTAAATATAAAATGAGGAAAATATATTTTGTAATGCAGGTACAGAGACATATATCTGCTTAATTTTTTATTTTTTTTTTTAACAAACCAATGGGCAGATGTTGATTTAATCTGCCTATCTACACTTTACCCGGCTTCTTTGTTTTAGCTTTCTCAAAAAAGGCACAACTGAAGATACCCATATTTTAAGGTAATCAGTTTAAGATTAGCCCTACAAGTTCATTCCGTCTATTAAACGAATACTTAATGTCCTGGTTTCAGCTGGGATAGAGTTAATTGTCTTCCCAGTAGCTGGTATAGTGCTATGTTTTTGAGTTCGGTATGAGAAGAATGTTGGTAACGCTGATGTTTTTAGTTGTTGCTAAGTAATGTTTAGATGAAGTCAAGGATTCTTCAGCTTCTCATGCCCAGCCAGCGAGAAAGCTGGAGGGGCACAAGAAGTTGGCACAGGACACAGCCAGGGCAGCTGACCCAAACTGGCCAAGGCGGTATTCCATACCATGGGACGTCATGTCTAGTATATCAACTGGGGGGAGCAGGGGTAGGGGGACTAACTGGGCATCGGTCAGCAGGTGGTGAGCAATTGCATTGTGCATCACTTGCATATTCCAATCCTTTTATTATTACTATTGTCATTTTATTAGTGTTATCATTATTAGTTTCTTCTTTTCTGTTCTATTAAACTGTTCTTACCTCAACCCACAAGTTTTACTTTTTTTTCCCAATTCCCTCCTCCATCCCACTGGGTTGGAGGGAAGTGAGTGAGCGGCTGCCTGATGCTTAGTTGCTGGCTGGGGTTAATTGCAAGAAAATACTTAAAAATCTATTTTTCTTATGTGCCACATCTGGTATCTCCTTGGATACATGGTATAAAATAATGTATAATAAAAACCAGCTTACTGTCTGTTTGTTGGTTTTTTGTTTTTACTTTGAATGCATTAGTGTTGAATATTCAATGCAAGTCAATAGATGCAAATAAAAGTAATTGATTAAGGTGATCTTTGGCAATAGTGTTTCAAACAGTGGGTTGGAGGCACGGTAAGATTTACAATGACTCTTTGTATTGAGTTTGCATGGCAAGGTTTTGATAGCAGGGGGGTTACAGGGTGGCTTCTGTGAGAAGCTGCTAGAAGCTTCCCTCGTGTCCTACAGAGCCAATGCCAGCTGGCTCCAAATCAGACCTGCTGCTGGCCAAGGCCGAGCCCATCAGTGATGGTGGTAGTGCCTCTGGGACAACAGATTTAAGAAGGACAACCTCCAGCGGAGAGGGGAGTGGGATGTGAGAGAACGCCTCTGCAGACAACGAAGGTCAATGAAGAAGGAGGGGAGGAGGAGCGGGGGAGGAGGGGATGCCCCTGCAGCCCGTGGTGAGACGTCAGGCTGTCCCCCCTCAGCCCATGGAGGGGAGCGGGGGAGCAGATGCCCACCTGCAGCCCGGGGAGGACCCCATGACGGAGCAGCGGGATGCCCCTGAAGATGGCCATGACTCCATGGGAAAGCCCGCGCTGGAGCAGTCTGTGACTGAAGAGCAGCCCACGGGAAGGACCCATGCCAGAGAAGTTCGTGAAGAACTGCAGTCTGTGGGAAGGACCCATGCTGGAAAAGTTCGTGAAGGACTGTCTCCTGTGGGAGGGACCCCACAGTGGAGCAGGGAAAGAGTGAGGAGTCCTCCCCCTGAGGAGGAACGAGCGGCAGATATGTGTGATGTACTGACCGCAACCCCCATTCCCTATCCCCCTGTGCCACTGTGGGGGAGGAGGTAGAGAAAATCAGGAGTAAAGTTAATACCAAGAATAATGGAGGCGTGGTGTGAAGGTGTTGTTACGATTTTTTAAAGTTTTGTTTCTCATTATCTTACTTTGATTTGATTGGTAATAAATTAAACTAATTTTTTCCCTAAGTCGAGTCTGGTTTACACTTGATAGTAACTACTGAGCAATCTCCTGGCCCTTATCTCATCCCAGGAGCCTTTTGTTATTATTTTCTCTCTCCTGCCCAGCTGAGGAGGGGAGTGATAGAGCAGCTTTGGTGGGCACCTGTGATGAAATACATAGTAAAACTCTGGCAGGTAGGAATCATGCCAAACAGCAATGACAGCTTTTCATTTTCTGAAATTACTTTTAGACTTACCATTTTAAGAATACGGTATAATTAACCATATTTGGAGCACTGGGTACTGGCAGCCAGGTACAGGTTAGATCCTCATTTAATTCTTTGTAGCATACTAATTCATTGTCCCAATCTGCAAGATGAAAACATGTGGACTGGAAAAGACCCATCACAGGCAACTGTTTACCATTAACAAGTGTGAGGTGACTATGAGAAGCAAAACCAAATACAAAACAGGCTATACCCTTTTGTGCAAGAAAATAAGAGCTAGTTATGTGAGTCCTTACACCACGTTTACTCTCAAAGCAAGTAATTCACTAACATTTCGAACAAGGAACAGAGACATTTAGAAAGATGAAACCTTATCAGTCCTAATGTTTCCAGGTAAAACCTAGTCTCCCTACATGAAGGTAGGAAAGGATAATTCTTCCTGTGTTTTATGATGCCATTACCAGCTGTTATGTACCCAACAACATAGTGCTAAAATGCTTGCTATGGTTTTACCTACACCTTTGGTATCGTTACACTTTTGAACCGTGTTTCTCTCCTATAATAGTGACATCTTGCTTGCTGCTTGCCTCTGCACTTATTTAAAGTTTAATTTTTTTTTTTTCCCCCCAATTCTGAATGAAATATCTTTTATACTTCTGGAAATGCTGCTGCAGTCTTTGACACAAAAATTGCAGAAACAAACTGCATATATTCAAGGAAGCATTACTAGCTTTTGGCCCTCTGCTTTGAGGAAAGCTATTGTAAGGTAATCTTAAACCAGATGACAAAATTACTGTGAACCTCTGCCCTAAGAGACCTTAGATTTTTATCTCCCAGCTCTGCTCTGGTTTCACACCATTCCCATCTGACAGACAGTGCCTGTCTTGTCACTGTGTTTCTGGTAGCCCTCAATTGTTTGCTGAAATCTGTACAAAGCATTGGCTTCTGGTGGGTTGCTCTGGATCTGAGGAGCAAGCCCCTTCCCTGGGGGAGTCGCTGTGACTTGGGAACCCTGGAGAACCAGAAGCACCTGCCTTGCATAGGAGGGAGGCACTGTTCATGCGCAGGATTATAAACCAGAGTTGGCAACGGCTCTGCCTAGAGCAGCTTATCAACTGTTAAACACAGATTTATAGACATCTTTGAAAGTATAGGCCAGAACTGACTACATGCACCTCTGTGAAACATCTTAGAAATGAACTCCATGCAATTAAGTTGGGGAAAAAAAGGAGAGAGGGATTGTATTTTAGTAACACCAAGGGCCAATGTGATGTTTCCATAATTTCCAACTGGAAAAGAATTACTGTGGATTTCCTTGCAAAGCATTACACACTGCAGTATAGGGCTAATTATCAACAGTGGAACCAATTGACTAGACTCAGAATTACTCCAAAACCATCAGTCATCTCTATCTGGAGTTCAGAATAATGCACTATTGCTGGAGAAAAACAATATGCCGCTTATATTGCCAGCTTCATAAAGATCACATTATAAAATAGAAGGAACATAAGTTTATGTACAAAATGACTCGTGCTTAATTTTTGGAAAGAAAAATATGGGGTTTTTTTGCATCTGAACACATACATTTTTCAGCTGGAGGGAAATTAAACACTGATGATATTCTTAAAAGAATTAATTTTTAGCCTCTAGTGGTTAAGCTTATTTCAGTATTTCAAAAATCTCTTATCAGAAATGGTAGTGATAAAATATGACTGTTCTCCTTTTGCTTTGTGTCTTGCTGTCTGAACTATTAGTTCAGAAGAATCAGCCATGATGTCTCAAAGTACCACCCACACTTTTAAGAAAAGACTCAGAATTTTTTTTTCCCTCTTCAGAAATGTAGATAAGGTTCCTGACAGGTACAGGATGCTTAAGGTGATAAAAATGATTTTTTCCTGGTGAGTAGAGTCAGGTGTTCTTTATATCTATCAGGTTTAACGAGTTGCCAATAGGGCTATCAATCTTGAATAAGAAATGTTTGCTATTTGATAAGTAAATATGTGTATCTCTGGAGTTGGTGTTACAGTATGGTTATGGTACCTCGTAACCTAAGTTATGAGATAAAAGATCAGTCCTCATCTTTTCCTCATTCAGAGCCATTTCTTCCTACATTATGGAATATCCTCAGTATTCTTTTCATCATTCGGATGGCAGCTGTATATTTAAGTTAAAAGTTGATTTGGACCAAAAAGCCTGTCAGATGAGTATAGGTCAGACTTTAATACCCTCACCCTATGACACTTCCTCTCTCCTACTAAAAGAAATTTGCTTTTCTAATAAAGTTATGCTGCATCAGTTTAGGTGTGTGCAGCTTCCTTTCAGGAAGGTGGAAATCACGTCTTCCTTGTTTCTATAGCAATGTGAATAATTATTGAATTCTTTGCTTTCCTAGTCTGACCACCAAACCAAATCTTGGCCACCTCACCCATGGACGTGGTGCTCTAACAATTGGAGAAAGAAGCAATTGCTCTCACATTCTTCTCCTCTTTTACTCTGAATTAAGCCTTTCATTTACTTGGTGTTTCTTTTTTGTTGTTTTTTGTTTTAAAAAACACCTGAAAACAAAACTTTTTTGGAACTGCTGTAAAACTTCATGTCAATATGTTTGTAACATACTGCTCCTGAAACTATGTGAAATAACAACAGTTCTGGAGAGAGTGACGAGAAGGAAACGTTTTACTCTTTTACTAAATTTCTACTAACTTCTTCCCCACATAATTTCTATTAATTGAGGTCCAAGTGGTGACCACAGCATTGCAGACCTGTCTCTGCATACAGAAGATCAGGGTGTTGTATTGTTCCTCATGCTCTCAGCCTTACAAAAAACCTCTGGCTTTCTCTGTGAGATGATGGTATTAGAACAAAGAAAAAATAGTAGATTTTACATGTGGAAATAGCATATTAGCTCAACTAACACCCCAATGCACCACCCTGCTGCCAATATATTGAAGTTCTATGTTACTTTCTCCAGATGAACACAACGGATTTTACAGACTTTTTTTTTTTCTTGCTTGTCCTATTTGTGGGTATTAGTGTCCACATGCACATTCAATTTTAACCTAGTGCTTTTTTGTTTTACTGTACTGCTTCCCCTTAGAGAACATGTGTATTATTAGTTCTTCCCAGCCCTAGAATAGTACTAGTCCTGTACCATGACTGGGCTCCAAGAGCAATGCAAAAAAACCCACATATGTTTTTTTTCTCTGTTCTAAAGACATCACAACCCAATTTCTCCTTGGGGGAAGGAAAAAAACCAACACCAGCTTACTTTTTTCACTCTAGAACGTTTTGTTTTTCTTCTTGTGCACCTGGTGTTGTTCTCAGTAACGCTTCACTAGAATTAAGTCTGGCTGGCTACAGGCAAGGACTAGAACATTATCTGTGGCTAATTTCAGAAAAATATAGTCCTCCTGATGATGTCTTAGCCAGTGCCAGCATGTACTCAAAAACCTGTCTTCTCTGCTGTGGCTCTTAGCAAGGAGGATATTCCTGCTGACAATAAATTCAGCATGAAGTACATCGATGACCGCCAGCTGCTGCGTAATAACCTCTGCTGAAACGCGTTGGTCTGGTCCTTTTTGCCATTAACCGCAATGTCCCAGTTAAATGTAAAGCACCAATAACTGCACTGCAGATTCTGTTGCCTTTTGAAATCGCGGCAATTCGTCCAGAGAGCGCACACCAGAGGGGGTTTATTCCCGCCTTGTTGACTACCTACCTCTGCGCAGCCGTAAACGCTCCTACCGCCACAGGGACACACCTGCCCGCGCTGTCTCGGGCGGGTTTTCCCTTCACAAAACCGCAGACGTTTCTTTTGAGATAAAACCTCTCCTTGCGCGGCCCTGGCCCCTCGCAGGCGGCGCGGGGACCTCCCGCCCGCCCCAGGGGAAGGGCGCGGGGAGCGGGGCGCGGGGAGCGGGGCGCGGGGAGCGGGGCGCGGGGAGCGGGGCGCGGGGCGCGGGGCGGGGGCAGCCCGCGGCGGGGCGGCGCTCGGCGGCCGCCAGGCGGCGCCTGCGCACCGGCCGGGGCCGGGGCCGGGGCCGGGGCCGGGGCCGGGGCCGGGGCCGGGGCCGGGGCCGGGGCCGGGGCCGGGGCCGGGGCCGGGGCCGGGGCCGGGGCCGGGGCCGGGGCCGGGGCCGCTTCAGCGACCTTCAGAGGGAGGGGCCGCGCGGCGCGGCGGCTGTTCCCGCCGGCTGTCGGGTGTTCCTTCAGCGGCGACGTCGGCCTTTGCCATCGAGTCGGTCGTACGTGAGAAGTATTTACCCACCTGGGAGCTGCTGGCAAAACGGAAAATCCCCGTTTATGCGGTTGCAGGAATCTGGGGAACGAAAAGGAATCGTTTAACAAGACAGCTGTAAAAAAGAAACGGGGGTGGGGGGGGGGAGGTTACTGTCTGCTGTTTCTCCCACCCGCAGAACTTAATTCGGTCATGGATTTGGTCGTACGGCCTCGCCTTTCAGTAACGTGATGAACTCTTGCTGTTTATGAGCAGTAGCAAGTTATGCGGCAAATGAAAACTCACCCGTTGCAAATAAAAAGATAGCTGCGAGCAGAGAGTTCTTCATCTTCTCTGTAAAGAAGCATAATGATTACCATCAACAGTACACTGTCTTCAGTCTTTTTTTTCACACTTCCTCTTCGAACTTCCTATTCATTCCACTACCTATGCTGTTACTGGCTGAACACAAGTAATAGGTTTAATAATGGCAACGTGAGGGACACTTGGGCTCTATACTTATGAAATCCTGACAACCCTTCTCAAAAACAGAAACTTTCCCCCTTGGTGTTTGCAAGAAGTCACCGTGAGATTCTTAACAGTGTCTGAGACATCAGCAGTGCAAACCGAATTAAGCTTATATACATACTTCAAACTCCTTTGAAAATCCTGCCCTAAATGTCAACGTGAATTAGACATACTGATATCAGTAAAAAGTAAGTCAAGGTGTTTGGCTTACTCTAATAAAAAGGCTTGGATAGTATAGAAATAATAGCAGCAGAAGACCCTGCCTGTCTTCACCCTCTGAATTCCCTTATTCAAAGTAATTTCACCACTGCAAAGATGCTGTATCTACGTTGTTGGTACCAACGCTGGGAGCCCTAATGGAGTAAAAAATCACCATAGCTGTAAATCAGGTGTGACTGTAAAATCCACATCCATTAGTTCTGGCAGAGAACATTTAAAATAACTCTGGGCACAGAAGCCGCCAGAACTACAATAGCCATTGCTACTAAAGCAGTAAAGGGAAATTTTCAGAAAATTTCAGTACTGTGGGAAATTTCCTTTCTGGGCTTAGACAGCTACAATCAGAGCTACAATCAGATTCAGACCTACCTGGTGATAGGCAAATTATTAACTTATTTTGGCAACCATGGTATATTTCAGGTTGAGTATTGAATAGCAAAAAAAAAAACACCAAAACTGTTTAATATGAATCACTTTCTTAAAGAGAGACAGTTACGGGCATGCTTCTGAGCCTGGTCTACAGTAGGAGTGGGTGACTAATGCACCAACTGTATCTTATCAGATTTTCTGAAGGGCACAGTCATGAAATGCAAGTGAACAAGGAATTCTACTGAGTGTTACAGGGGGGTTCCTAGTAATGAAATTGTTCGGGCTTGGGAGTAAGCTCCAAAATGCTGAAGGGTGGAGGATACTGTGTGTGCGTGCAGGTTCAAAACCCCTCTTGTCTGAGTGACCCAAAAATCAGCCTTGACAATGCTTCCCACAAAGAATAGCCAAGAGGATAGTGTTAATTTATAGGCAGTAAGGAAAAACTGACAAAGAGAAAATGCAAGTCATATGTGACAGAGATTTTAACAGTGGGGAGCTGAAGAGTTAGAGACTCAGTAGCATAGAAATCAAGAGATGGAGAAAACTATATGAACTATATGTATTGATTTGACGTGGTCAGGATAATCACATTTAAAATATTCTACCCCAAATGGAAACAGTGTAGATAACTCAATGCAAGAGCAGGAAACTGGATTCAGTGTGCACAGCATTAGGGAAGAGCATACTGTAGAGAAATAAACCCAATAAGGCAAGTCCCTATTATCTTTGCTGGAGCTCTAGGTCTCAGTACGAATGTTACTGTCATTTGAAGCAAAAAGTCAATTGTAACAAGTACAGAAAATACATTGCCAATCAAAATAGCAGAGGAGATAGAATCTCAAAAACTGGAATTTGACATAGTAGTTAGAACCCATTTTTAATATAGTTCAGCTATCAAGTTGCCATAGTAACATTTTAATGTATAACAAAAACTGAATTATTATTTTTGAGGTAAATTTTGCATAGAACCACGTTTTCAAATGTTTTATATTTCAGCTGTTTCACTGCTATGGACTTGTATCAGAATTGTAAATGCCTTAGGTTTTTCTGTTATTCAGATGAGGGTAAATTATGCTATCTAGTATGCTCAAAAGTGCAGAATGACTGGAGGATGCCACCAACTTTGCTTCATTTGTGACCTAAATAGTTTCTCAGACCTATGTTTATGCACTATTATAGATGTGGTTTTCTCTGAATGCTTTTCCTTGTCACTTGCTTATTTAAGTTCTGCAGTGAAAGACACAGCAGGCTCTTGGTCTCCCCAGAGTGCAATCTTGAAATAAATGAACTCTTCTATCTAGACTGGATTACATCATGTAAATTAATAGAAAACCCACAGCATCCTCCTCTGTTCCCTGCCCCAACTTCATCTGTTATCTGTTACTTCAAAGGAAAAATAATCTCTGAAGACAGGCAGGCACAGCGAGGAACATGCTGCCAGCCCCCTGGTCCTGCTCCTTATCTGTGGAGCTCCACCTCTTGTAGCCTTGCACATCACCGGAGGACTGGTCGGACCGTGAGCTTGTGAGTACGTTTTTTTGCAGGTGACCCTTGTGACCATGAATGGTGATGAAACTGAAGAGCTCTGAAATCTTGCTTGCTCAGAGTCCTAAATATGTCCCAAGGCAGTTTGGGTTATGTGGGACCAGCAGCCTTGTTAAAGCGCACTCAGAACCCGGTGGGCAGCTGACGCAGAATGTAGACTGCAGAGATAAGGCATCAGGAAAGGAATATTGCATTTCTATTTGAAGTCTTACCTTGTCTGAAGTGCAAATAGTTGAGGTCTTCATTTTCTCTGGTTCAATCTGTGTGTATTTTTGCTAGCTTGCTGTTTCTCTGGTGGAAAGTTCAGTGCCAGTTGACTACAGTTGATCTGTTTCAGGCATGTTGTAACAAATTCAACATTGTAGCAAATTCACATTCAATTTTGGCCTATTAATAGTACATGCTGAAGTCCTCTACTTTTCCTCTATGGATCTAAAGTAGAGCCGCACTATTTTTCACAAGTTGTTTCTCATAATTACGCTTCTGATAAGCAGACCTCCAGGTCTGTAAAAGATCTGACAGATTCTCACAGAGTGATTTTTTTGCCAGAAAAATACATGGGTATCTGAATTCAAAGAGCAATTCTCATATTGTCTTTGGGGGGGAAAAAAAAATTTAAAAAAATCCCACTCAGCCCTCAGCCACACTCCCTGGAGGAAATTTACTGTGATGGGGAGAGTCTCCACCACACACTCTTTCACCCTTTCTGAGTTCAAGTTACATCGTGAAGCAGCTTATCATTCAAACAGTTCTATGCTATCTTAATGAAAATCACAATCTTCACCCTAACACATTGGCTGCACAGAGACCATCAAAAAGTTTATGTAAGAGACTTGCCCTGGAGGTTTAAAAAAATCCAGGTACAGATGAAAGATAAAAGTCACTGAATAAACTAGACAGCCAGTGCAGAATGCAGAAGAACCAGAGATTTATGTATTTGTGAGAAGACAGTTCTGAAGAAAAAAAATGGAGGAAACTAAATTGATTTCCTTAAGACCAAGCGTGGACTAAATTCTGCTTATACTAGAGTAGATCTGACAGTGATGTAATGCTAGATCTCCCTAAGTGTGGCTGCAGAGTTTTGCCTAGTGTGTTAGCTAGAATATTTATAAGAGTTGAGGCAGTATGATTAGATGAGACAGGAAACTTCTCTTTAGTGCAGAACGACAGTTAGTGCTACAGGCGTGTTTGTGGGATGATGGGAAGAAATTCTCCCTGGGGTAGCTCAGACCAGTGGTTTGAAAACAGAGTTCAACAGACACATGTTGGCTGATCTGTGTGCAGAACCAGTATTAAGTATTGTGATTTGAATTGGAAACAAGATCTTTACCTCTGCTAGATCACCTTTGAGCACATCTTACTTATCAGTTATACTAAGTTGTAGTCTCTGACTGCTCTGAAAATATAATGTAAGAGTCTGCTTAGATTTGTGTTCATTATGTCTTCCTGTGCAGCCAAGAGAAGAATTAAGGATCATCCTTAACTTTCTTCATCACATTTAAGACTTTATTAAAGGGAACATAGTGCTTTTAATACACAAGCAGATGAGGAAGAAAATAAGCCTTCTTCCTTGCCACCCTGTTTGGCTTACCCAGTGGGCCTGCATCTGCTGCAGGGAGTTATTTTGGGATATGTGATGTGGAAACAAAGAGAATTTGACAAAAGCTTGTGTATGTTCTCCCCGTACACACTTGCGGGAGTAAGCTTTACCTTTTCGAAGTCTACAGGAAAGGTTGGCTTTTTTATTTGCTTTTTTACTGCCTGCTTTTTTTTCTCTGAGGCAAGTGGGAGGAGACACAAATATCTGAGTCACCTTTTTTTTCCCTCTGTTTTTAATTCCTGGGATTGCTCCTGGACAAGGAAATGCTTTCTAGTGAAACACAACTATTGTCAAAAGCATGTTTGGAGAAAGCCCAAGAAAGGAGTATGAAGAAGCTTACTTAGTACAAGGCAGAAGGTGAACTTTTTCAACATATTGTTCTGTGTTCACAGTATATTATCCTGCCCTTTCCACTTCAGTAACAGTGAATGTGTTTGTGCTGTTACTGTAACTCTTTCACAGTCAGCTTTTCTCTATGGTATTTTTTCTCTCAGAATTTGATCCAGCATTACTGGGCTGCAAAGTCACTGCCTTTTCTTAAATTGAATCTTTTCAAGCGTCTTTCCTGTCTTGGAACAAAGTGATTTAAAAATAGTTATTACGATTAACTGAGTCACCAGGGTTTGTATACATGCTCACTTGTGGCTTTATTACTCTTGGCCATTTTCTTTTTCCTTCCCCAATTATTATCCAATAGATAACCTGGGGAAATTTTTTTTTTGAGTGATCATTTAATTAGCTTTATCAAAAGTTACTTTGGTTATCTTAAAATAATTCACAAATAGCTCTTTGCCATTCCTGTGTAGAACAGAAAGCCAGGGAGGGGCTAGGTTTGCTAAACTGGAGTAACAGTGTCATAATTTTCATTATCCCCTGTATCTTCCAGAGCTCCGTGATTGGAATGGTTGCTCAGAAGGTGGGATCAGTTAAACTTACTTTGACTGCATGAGGGCTTTGCACGAGGAACTAACCACTGTGCTTTAAGACATCCTGACATGGTCTGTTTTGAATCTCCCCTTCAAGATTATTCTGCTTTATATCAATAATAATTCACAAAAATCCCTTGAGCAAAGATTAGTGTCTAGTGAGTCACATCCCATTTAAGCATTTTAACTGTCAAACTAGAGTATCACATTACAGGAAGAGTGACCAAAGAGTGCCCCTACCGAAAATACCTAGCTATCATAGTAGTTAGGGTATTCTTCTGGCAGCTGAGAAATCCAGATTTTTTGTATGCCTGGATAAGAAGAATACAGATCTTAACCAAAAATTTTTTGCAACTTTTCTTTTTGATTTGACTGCCAATAGACTGATTGCGGTCCTTTTGGAGAAAAAGCTTGTCTGTCCATAAACTCTGTGAACCTTCAGATTTCTTGGCTTTTTTATAACACAGTGTGAATGTTCACAGTCACTCTTAGCCTCCAGCTTAGGTTTGCTGCTAGGAATACAGAAGTACCAGGGGTATTGTGACTGCCTCCTGTTTCTGCCATGCTATCAAGGGTAACAACTTCTCACAGTTTCTACTGCGAACTGAACTAGTTCCATCTTAAGAGTTGTGGGTTTTTTTATCCTCATCCCTCTTACTGGAGGCTGTTCCTGAATTTAGCAATCCCTGGTCAGACTTCTTTCTAGCTTCCAGCTTCATATTTATTCCTGGCTGGATTATATTTCTAAGTTTTTGTGCCTACTTTAAATATATTATTGCATCTCCCATACTGATTATCAGCCTGTGTTTTGCTAGGTTTAAACAAGTAATTCTTTTTTAGTCTATTATTACATGAAAAATATTCCATTTTCCCAGTTACCTCATTAGTCTTTCTCTGTGCACTCTGATTCTCTGAGATTTTGCTGCTAATGAAATAATAGTACGTAAGAAAAACACTTGCTTAGACTGTTGCTGATGTTGCCTGTATTTTATCTCCCTTTGGCTAGGGGTGCTGTCAGGGTGAAGTCTCTTCCTGCTGACCACAAAGCGTCATGCTTTCATTTCTGAGTTGGCGAAGTGTGGTTCAGTGGTCAGCCAAGGTGTGTGACAGCCTGGGTCCAAACTGGCCGGGTTTTTTTTATTTTTAAAATTTTATGACATACCATCACAAAGAGGCTGATTTCGATACTGTAGAGTGGAATGACACCAAGAGGTCATAATTTGGGCTTGTCTGCAGGTGTGTGGCAAGGACCTGGGGAGGAGAGAGGGCTTGCATGGGCACAGGGCATTTTGCAGTGCGAACATCCTCCACTTGCAAGCCTAGAGCATGGAGTAGCACACTGCTTCTGTGGTGCAGTTGCAGAATGAACTCTAACAAAACAGTGCAGGCATGGCCCTGCTGTTTAACCCATGTATATAAAGTGCATTGTGATTAAAAAGATAAGAAACATAATGATAAAAACCTTAAGGGATATCTTTGTTAAAAAAGAAACATTTCAAGCAAAACTACCAATGATTCCTTATGATATATAGTAATGCCAAACTGCCCTCTGCAGATTTCCCTCTCCTATTTTGAAGAATGCAAAACCTACTTAGCTCTCTCCAGTTAAAAAAGTTTCCTTTAAAAATTTACATAGGGTTTTCTTCTGTTTTCTGAGGCAAACCCCATGAATTTAGATCTGTCAAATGGTGGTGGGTTCACTTAATGAATTCTCAGCAAGAACCTTAAAGCAATGTGATAGCGGGCCTGAGGTGAACATGGCTGCATCAGACAGTGAAAGTCTGCATAATTACCATGATTGCAAGCTCCTTTTTTCATGAAGGGAGGGGAAAGCCATGGAGGGAGCATGACAGGAAAATAGGAATCATATTAAGAGTCAAATGACATGCCAAAGAGTAAAGCTGAACTGAAGAGGGTATAAGCAACCCTGAAATTGGGGAAGTTTGGATCTAATCTTTGTGGCTTTTTCTCATTTACATAACGAATTGACATCAATGGTTTAGTGCTCAGTTTCCTCTTCAGGCACTGGTTCTTGGCAACAAAACAGTATCTGGTCAATATGCAGACTCCAGCACTCAGCTGAGGAGGATATGAGGAATATCTGAAGGATAGGCCTTCCAGGTTACAAAAGGGATTGCTGCAAGATGAAGTGGAACTGCACTCAAGAGAAAATGCTTAATTGCAGTTTGCAACTCCCAGACCTGGACTATTTGGCAAAGTAAGAGCTAGAGCGAGCAATGAGCTAGACTGCCTGTGGGCCTCTTACTTCATCTTTCCATTCTTTGTGAATGCTTGGAGGTAGAGAGATATAAAACATGAAGTCTAAGCACACAGAAAAGAGATATATTTTCCCTGTAAAACAATGGAAGTATTAAAGGATCCAATTCTCTGTGGTGTATGCCTGTATACACAGGCAAAGCAAGCGCTGCCACTCTGGGATAATACACTTTGCAGTAGTTCAAGGCAAGGGACAATCATACTCAACATATATTTGTTTGAGAGGTTTGCTTTGTCAGTGTGGTTATCAGAGGATGTGAATGTAATCTGATATCTCAGTATACCACCCTGTTTTTCAGAAAAGCAGGGCCTGGACGAACAGGGGAGTGAGCCTGACAACTGGGAAACGCAGCCGCTGACCATCAGTTAGCGTCGGGGTATATAAACAGCCTTGTGGCGTCCTGCCCCACCTAACACAGGAGCTTACACTGCTGTGGGAAGGAGACACATTGACTCTGAATGGTGGAGAGCTAGAGATAGTTTATGAAAGCTACCTTGTTTTGCTTCTAAGAGAGAGAAGCTGTGGCCTGGCTTGTTTGACCCAACTTGCTGTGAGCACCACTCCAGTAGTATAAGAAGGTGGAGAACTAATTCCATGTTTAGCCATAAATACAGCTTTCTTGAAGTGAAACAAAGTAAAAAGCTCTCTCGTACAGGAAGGAACAACACTGCAGCAAACAGAACAGTCTTTATTTCATTTATCCCTTCTGCCTCAGGCTCTTTAATGAAGGAAGGGAGCTTCTGAGTCACCAGTTCCAGTCCTGTTGAAGCCATTTGCAGTCAGTCTGTTTGTAAATTAGTCAGGCTCCAACTTAAAATTGGTTGTTTCTGATTCCCATTACTCCGTGTGGAAAGCTGTTCCAGAACCGTGCATCTCTGAGAGCTATTTGGGAGAAAGCATCTGAATGTCTATTTTGGTTTCCCTTTTGGAATAGTTTGGAGGCAGAATTACAAAGGAATACTACAAATCACTTTTTGTTCTTCCTTTCTAGTATTCATTAGGGGGGGATACAATCTTGCAAGACACTGCTATGTTTAATCCCTTGACTTTGGAGTCATTGTGGCAATGGCCCTCTAGTTCCATGTTTAATGGCAGCTCGGAGGTTAACAATATTCTCTCCAAACACAACAGACTCTCTGTATGACAAAAAGAACTTGAAGCATCCTTTGACACAATCATTGCATTGCACAGCTCAATAAAGAAGGTCTGGATTTTCTTAATTTTATTATAATACATACAAGTGGCATCAGAAATACATAGCACAAGAGGCATTCACAATTATGTAACTTTTACTAGGTGTACTGGTCTTCAATGATATCTCTTCATTAGTAAGCATAGATAGGAAGTGAAATGCAAAATCTAACTTAAGTCCAATAGTTCATACCAACTCTTGCTGGCTCTCTGTTCACTGTTTTCCTCAGTCCCTCCCAATATGCGGTTATCAAAGTACCTAGAATTTTCCACTGACTGGGAAATCATTAAAATTAAAACTAAACATGATTCAAGCAATGCCCATGGTCCTATGCAAGCCACAGTGAATGGGATGGAGTATTGCCCGCTGGGTCTAAAAAGCCATGCTCCAAGCACTACGCCTGGGCTAGTGGTGGAATTGGGGTGTTGCTGACAGGCCAAAGCCCTTCTGCAGTGATCCCTCCTTGGGTGAAAAGTGGAAGATCTTGTCCATCCATCTTCCTCTTCACTGATTTTTTTCCATACAAAACCTGGCTATGAGTTTTGAGAAGACTGCCTCATGGTGACACAAATCCAGTAATGCCTTTTTTCTTAACTGAGTTTCTGAATCATGAAAAGTAAGAAAAAAATAACACACACATCACAGATCTGAAACTTTGATAAGTTTCTGAGTAGTGTTGTGTAGGCTTCGTACATCTTTGTACATCAAGTTCTCACTCATCGTACTGGATAAGCTTAGCACAAGAAAAGCAGTTAATAGAGGGAAAATCCAAAAAAAGGTCACATTTCTTTACATTACTTTCTTACAACTTATTTAAAGGAGAGGGTTTTTCATTAAAAGTAATTTAAAAAGTGAAAATTATAGTGCAGGCCAGAAGCAATTAATGTGCATCCTGTAGTAGTTAATCTTCTCACCTCAAGGAAGTTTATCTTCAGAGATCGAAAGACAAAAGTCAGACTCAGAAATATGTTCTCTCATGCCACCTTCCATGCTTCAAAGAGCAAAACTTAAATTTGAAGGAGATTCTGATGCTCGTCTTGAAATATTTCTTTAGGGGCTTTAGGGAGTTTGATGGAGCCAGCATTGTCATTGTGAAAGTAGAGGTACAGGGTGCAGGAGTTGAAATTCACTGTAGCTTCAAATATGCAAATCATACCAAGGAAGTGTTCCTATTTATTATTAACCTGTGACAAAAGGGCAAAAGCTACTGGGCCATTTCTAAGTTACTGACAAACTCCAGAAATTTGTTGTTTGAGAATGCCTTTTCAGAGAGTACTGCACAAAGTAGTTGTGTGATTTCAACTGCTGCTGTTAAATAAAGACACTTGATTCCCATTGCATGTAACAGGCCATAACTCACAGCAGCAGCTATAGGAACCAGCAGTGTTTTGAATTGTCAAGTTACAATTTAAACACCTTGTTCTTATCTGAAGTTTTTTTATCTGCCAGTCGTGTGTGCGTAACCCTTATGTCCACATAATGCTGTCGAACTCGACAGACTGTGTAGGTTGAAGAGCTGCTTGACAGTAGATCTTTTTTTATGGGAAAAATTACATTAAGCTTCTCCTTCTATAATGTCTACTAGAAAATAATTTATTGAAATAGAATAAAATAAATGCCTAGACTTTTCTAACACATACTTCCTTAAATAAAAACATACTTGCTTTTTAAGTAGAGATGAATGGGAAATTATTTATATTCACAGAAATGTTCCCCCATTTTATAATAACCAGTACAAAAGAAAGAGCGTTTGAAAATTCTTATGAAAAACTTAAAATGAAAAAATGCTCCAGCCCAGAGGAACTTTATAGTCCTGGCAATTTGAAAAGCGACAGCCAAGAGCTTGAGTCAAGTGTGGTTTGGAGTAAAGAGCAAGTCGCACAGAGCCCAGCAGAGTGCCCCCCTCCTCAGCTTTCAGACACTTTTGGGTTTTGTGCTCCTGTCTTCCTTCACTCCCTTCTAAGTAACATTAGGCAAAGCTGGTGTAGTTCCACAAAATGTTCTTATGTGTTAACATTTTTCAGAGAAAAAGTGCTGTCAAATATTCCTCACCCATTTCTGTATCTAAATCTACTTGTGGTTTATATTGTATAAAAACATAATAATTTACATAATCGAATCACTTGTAAAGGCTATTATGACTGAATTTCCCAGACACATAGATATTGAATTGTTGTAACAGCAAAAAGATAAAACCTCTACAAAGACTAGTAAAGCTATCAAACCTGAGCTGGAGTTCTGCAGCCAACCAAATTTTTTCAATTTGGCCACAACAAATATGACATTATGCTGACATTTTCAAATCTGGCTTCCTGACCCCAGGCACCCAGTCCTTAGGTAGACAACTATACAGTCACAGCCTTGAATGACTTGTTGCTTCAGAAAATCAGTCCTACAGTTGTCAGCCTAAGCTTGAAAATGTAGACTCTGCTACCAAAGCCTGCAAGAATTCATCCTGTGTAGGACTTTTTAGGTATTTCACACTCAAAAGCAGGTGCTCCATTGCTGATGAATTTTGAATGGCCCCCTCCACCCATGCTGCCCAGCTCATGGAGCTGCTGGAGGGTGAGGGCATGGCCAAGATGAGGCAAACCCTACAAGCCTCCTCTGCCAAGCTGCTGGACAAGGCCTATGGCTGCTTCTTCCCGCACACTTTTTTGGCAGCCTGTGGTGTGCGTTAGGGTGAAGAACCAGCCAGGGTTCCTCACCTTGAGGGTGCTGAGCCACAGGCCTTTCACCTGGCCAGGCTAGGGGTGTCCTGCATCCAACCCAGCTCCCCACGCTTCAGTGAGGGTCTTGCATTTTGTGTTTATTACTTCACAGTGACTCCTGCTGGAAAGGGACCTTCATTTAGGCAGGGAAGATGCATTTTGAGCGTGAATTAAACATTAACTGGATGCCAGAAACAGGACATTATGTGTGGCAAGGATCATAGAAAAGGCCAGTGCAAGTGAAAAATACCAGAAGAGTATTAAAAAATATTTCTTAGAACCACCACAACCCTGTAAAGCAGTCTGTTGCATATTCCTAAAGACATGAAATGATTGACCGCAGTTTTACATCTAAAGTCTGGCACCACTTGGGTCCCAGACAAACCCTCAGAGGAATGCTCTGCATTTCTCTGCACAGTGATTTCCGAGGATGCTGAAGTCCTCTCCCAGACGTGTGTGTGTGGGTTGATCTGTGGACGGAACAACCATTTTTCTCCCATTCTTATATTTTATGAAACTGTTATTTCACTTATAAAGTGTGTAGTTGTCACTGGCAGTCCTTGTGGACTGTGTCAGCTTCCTGTTGGATTCAGAAAGAGGAAGGAAGGTAGGGATGAAATCTGCCACAGGGCATTCAGAGGAGCCATTCCGTCAACATTTAATAGTGGATGGGCTTTTCCTACTGAAGAAAATACCACTAGGTGTCACTAAATGCTAGGGATTACCAGTACTGGTCTCGCAGGACGTACATGAAAGCGGTGGCACTGTGCGTATTTCATAGATGCACTTGGTTTATAACTATGGCTTTTTGCAATGACCAAAGTGTGAGGTCATTTTAGCTTTTAGCAAGATCTGCATTTGTTTTGGGAAATACCTGTGGCTTCCAGGTAGCATGCATGAAGACTCAGCTTTCTAATTTAACAGATATAGCTTATTTTATGTACAACGTGGGTGAAATATTCTTGGTCTGTAGAAGCTGTTATATTATACATGTTTGCATATGAGAGGAGCTACTTTGGTCTCAGGATTAAAATAATGGTGGCGTTTCACACGTGGTTTTCCTGCTGTGTGTGTTCAGTGAGGTTGCACTCAGTGGAACTCTAGTCATCTCATGTAGACAAAGTAAAAGCTGCCCCAACTGTATTTGCTTTTAGAATATTTTTTGTATATGCACATTCAGACCGTATACAAGTGTTAGAACTGATGCTGCAATGTAGCTTCAGCCTCAGCTTTTTCCAACCCTCCTTTAATTTGTAGAGCAAGCATCGTGAGGAACATTTTTTTTCTAAGTATGGTTTCTGTCTCAGACTGAGCTGTCTTTTCCTTTGGGGGTGTGGGAGGGCACAGAGGAAGAAGGTTTTGAGTACAGTGGCTGAGCTGATTTTGAGAGGTGGATCAGAGGTCTTCCAGCAACCTCTTAATGCAAACTCTCTTTCCTTCCCTGCCCCAGTGTCTGGTCTTTCTTCAGAAAGGACGGATGAAGAGTTAGGACATAATAAGGCATGCCCAGAGAGCAGGACTAAGGGTTGTTCTGCACCACAGCACAGATACAGCTGCAGAGTATGTAGCTGCCTCTGCCAATAGCATCTGCAAAGTGTCTCAAGTGACAGGGGTCTGTGCTGGAGCTACTGATGCTGGGGTCTGACCCATGGCCCCAGGTGTAGGTCTGTAAGACACAGCATCCTTAAACTGGCAGTGCTGAAGACCTCCTGGGAAAACCCCTGAAGATATTTGTATTTCATCGGTCAAAAATTTGGCACCAAAGGTAGGATGGAAGTATAGGCTGCAGAAGGAAATAACAAAGTGAATAGTGAATAACCATTCCTTCTACTGAAGGAAAAGAAGCTCTGCAGAATAAAAAGTAGCATTTGTGCCTACTGGTAATGACTGCTTCATAACGCATGCAAGGAAACTGCGCTGAGACTACTTGCTCAAGTTTTATTCTTTGTCACATGATAGGAATATTCTCTGAATTTTTCCTTTGCCAAATGTACACTTCTTTTAATAATTCTTTCAATATATAGATTCAGTTCAACCTCTTCTCCTCTGAGGAAAAAAATACCCCCTCTAGCACCCCAGATTTTATAATTACAATTTTCACTGACAGGGAATAATAAGAAAAAGCCTCTTATTGCTATGATCATTTAGCTTGCCTGTACTTCTCTTCCCCACTCATATAAACTGTTGCTAATTTTGATCTTCGATGTAGTCTTCTCATGCACAAAGCAGTAAAATTCTCTCTGGCACAGTTTTTTCCACATAGAAAATTAAGATGATCTTTTCTTATATACCTCACGAGAATGTTCTAAGGTTTAATACATGCATGTTTTCAGAACATATTGAAGATGAAAAGCAATATACGATAAACATTACTTTATACTACTTTGATCATAAAAGGCATGTTAGTGCTTTTCCTCATCTCTCAAATAAGCAGAAATGCTGTCCTTTCCTAGACATCCATCAAAAATATATCTATAAAACAGGAAGAAAAATAATTATAAGATAAAGAAGATAAAGAATTATAAATAAACAAATACAGAAGTAATTTACTTTAAGATGACAATTGGAATCTCTCACTTGGTTCTTTTGATCTCCTTGAGGCTCATTAAATTGTGGATGGCAGACCCTGCTTCCATATTTGAGAAAGAAGCTAGAGTGCTGCTTAAGCGCAAGCAAAAGTTTCAAAGGTAATGAGGCTTGGGACCTATGGACCAGAAAGTATAGGTTGATTTGCATGCATTTTCCACCTCCCCTGCTGCTTATTTGCATTGTTCTTCATTTTCCAGCTAGCTCAGAAATCCTCAGCTGATTTGTTAATATTTGCACAGTGCCCATAAGCATTACCAAAACTCTCCAGGTAGGCAGAGAGGAAAAGCACTGCCCCACTGAGCTTCCAATCAAATGACTTGAGTTTTGACACTCTCACTTTCATCTGCTACCTATCCTGGAGGAGCATCAAGGATTTTCCATAGCAACTGTGAATGATAAATTCACAAAAATCTGTTCTAAACTGAAAACCTATAATTGAAAGGAAGGGATGAAAAACCATTTCCTTGGGTTCCACCTGTAAGGGATATGGGCATCCTCTATTTTTCTGTGTACACCCTGTTTTATTTTTCTTTCTTTTGGTTTTGTTGTTGTGGCTGTTTTCCCTTTATATTCCTTTTTTGGTTAGGGTTGAGGTACGCTGCAAAGCAAAGATCTGTGTAAGGAGTGATGTGGAACTGTCTCAGCAGAACTGCTAAGTGCTTTGGCTCCTGATTGACTGCCTTTGCCCAGCTAGTGTTACATGGTGTGCTAGGTAGCTCTGCAGGCCAGTGCTGCACATAAGCACAGAGCGAAGTGAGACCGCCTGCACCTGGAATGGACTCCCATGGCAGGGAAGGCTTGCAAACTTGAGCCCTGTATATGGACATGTAGTAGTGTCCTAATGACCTACAAAAATAACTAAAGTGCAGCATCATGAAAAGGGAAGAAAGGTTTCAAACACCAATGTAAGGTAAAATAGTTAAGCAAATTCTAAACCCATAAACAGTCTATTGTGCAACCAAGTTTATAACTGAACTGCTCTGTAATAGGTTCTTCCTTTTGTTCTGATGCCTAACAGTTCTCCTTTTTCATGCCAGCTGACTTATACAAGGATAGCCCAGAATAGTATGCTGAGGCGTCATAAATGAGTGTTTATAAAGTACTTGAAAGATGAAAAGAGCTACAGAAGCATGCCTGTACATCTACTGATTGCTCCTGCATGTCCATGAAGTCTTCAAGCACAGAGCGTGAGAACTGGCTACTGCAGTGAGCAGATGTGCCTGTGTTAGCCTGCTCCGTTGTGTGGTGTCTGGATGGCTCACTGCTCCCAGGTACGTGGCAAGAGCCTATGCATACTGCAACCTCAAATGAGTTCTCACCACGCTGCTTTGTTACTTTGGCATAGCAAAGATATCAAGAAATGTGGCAATGGAGATAAATTTAGTGCTTGTTTTTATTGTGAGTAACCTTTCACGTGCTGTTGAAAAATCTCTGAAGGAGTTTTAAAGGCAGACGGACTTACAGCAAGAGAGAAAAGGGTGAAGAGAGCTGTTGACCTCTACCTGGCAGTGCTAGTATGGAAGCTTTTTGTGTAAACTGCATCATCTCTTTGTATATAAGCCCCTGCTGAAACTCAATCCTAACTGGGACAAAAGCACAGCACAAGGAAGCTGATACTGCTTAAATATGCACTAGATTACTTTCTCCCTCTTTCCTGTATGGTTTAAGGCATAAAGAGCAAGCATATCATGTTCCCAGTATGCAGCACTTTTATAATGCAAACAAAATTTCCTTAAAACCTACAAAGGAGCTCCTGAGCATATGTTGTTATCAAGTGAGTTTTTGACAATAGACAAGAATAAGATAGAAAATACATTTTTGAGTAGCACTCCTATAGGTTCATTGAAGATTGATTGTGAAACCACAGTACCTCTTATTAAGCCAAATCACAAAGAAACCATGAAATCAAAGGCACAGCTATGAAACATATAATCAGCTGTTAAAATAGAAAAAGTAAATCATGCTTGGAGAAGAACATTTTGCACTATAAAGGCACAAACCAGCAGCTACAAATAGGGAAGCAAAAAGGCATTCTCTTCTGGTTCTAAACAATACTCGTACACAGGGGCCTGAGATCTGAAAAGATTTACAGGTTCCCTTTCTGTGTCAAAACTACTATGTTTTGACACAAAGTACAGATTAAAAATAGGATGTAGATAATGGCTGGAAGAGTTTAACAGTGAGATGTTTTGACCGCTTCCCAACCTCCTTGACAGTCGCTGTTGCTAGAGAGGAGCACGTCGTTTGCTGAATGACATTGTGGGATGTCAGCTGGTTTTGTCTTCAGCGTTAGCCCCCTCAGTGATGAGCCAGGGTAATCAGAAGCCTGTTTGAACAGAGGAGAAGAAGAATATCAAAAGGCAGATTGGAATTGGTGTTCAAATGAATAGTGTGAAATCTCAAAGTGAGATTACCAAGGTAATGATAACACAGTCATCTCAGAAAGGAGGCTGTTATTTTAAGGAATGGAATTTCACCAAAAAAGAGAAAAGAGAATAAAGAGATCAGCACCACTGAAACTGTGGCTGTCAGATGAAAGGTAAATCTTTAATATGAAACACTTCTTTACCTACTGTCATGACATTGGCAAATATGTTTATATTACAGATTTTTATCTTTATCCAAACCATAATATGCTAAAATAAACAGAATCACAATTTTGTGTTTTCTGCAGAATCTGAGATAAAGACACCAACGGGAATTTTTTGATTAATAATGTTACTTAACAATAATTTTAGATTTTTCCTTTCAGAATAAAAACTACAAGGAGCATGTATAGTAATTAAGCAAGATGGTGGATTTACCATCTTCATTATTTAGTTATAAAAAGATTTGAGTACTTGTTTGTATTTATTTTTAATAAGATGCTATCTATTCTTCTGTGGTTTGCAATGAAGGCTACGTGGCTCTGGAGGGAGAGTGAGAGAACAAACACAGGAGGCATTATTGCCTGATGCAACGTGTCTGAGGCTTCTTGGACTCTGTGAAGGTGACCAGAAGATAAGGACTTGTATGGAACTAACGTGTATGGAACTAATCTGTAATATTCCTTTGCCAGAATGTTGGTAATATGCTGTTCTACAGTCAAATGTGATGAGCCAACAAGATTGCTATCTTTTGTATAGGTCTCTGTCATTTCACCTTTCTTGCATACAATGTAAGCATGCTTTTAGTTGTCTTCAATATTTTTTTTTTCTTGATGGATGATTGTGCTGGTTTTGGCTGGGATAGAGTTAATTTTCTTCATAGTAGCTGGTATGGGGCTGTGTTTTGGATTTCTGCTGAAGACAGTGTTGATAATACCGACATGTTTCAGTTATGGCTGAGCAGTGCTTACCCAGAGTCCAGGCCTTTTCTGCTTCTCACACCATCCCACTAGCGAGGAGGCTGGGGGGGCACAAGGAGTTGGGAGGGGACACAGCTGGGACAGCTGACACCAACTGGCCAAAGGTGTATTCCATACCATATGATGTCATGCTCAGCATATAAAGCTGGGAGAAGAAGGAAGGAGGGGACATTGGGAGTGATGGCATTCGTCTTCCCAAGTAACCGTTATGTGTGATGGAGCTCTGCTTTCCTGGAGGTGGCTGAACACCTGCCTGCCGATGGAAAGTAGCAAATGAATTCCATATTTTGCCTTGCTTGCGCATGCAGTTTTTGCTTTACCTATTAAACTCTTTATCCTAGCCCACAAGTTTTTCTCACTTTTACTGTTCTGATTCTCTCCCCCATCCCACTGTGAAGGAGGTGAGTGAGTGGCTGCGTGGTGCTTAGTTGCCAGCTGGGGCTAAACCACGACAATGATTAACTTTAAAAATACCTTTGTCCATCAATTATAGTTTCTGGTGGAAAATTGGAGGCTACTTTTGAATATTCAGTGGTGAGTGAACTGCAATTAATTCCTGAAATTCTGGAGGAGAGCTGGGCGTTGACTATACCTGCCAGTAGGCACAGTCACATGCCTGCTGCAAGGGAATATGTGTATGTAGTGTTAGTTTTTTGTTTTTTGTAAAAGAAAATGCTGACTCTTGTGATATCTTGCAGGGCTGTGCCAGTCCACGGACCACAGCTTGAATAGTATTGTCTTAGAGATTGCCAGGGGTCAGAAGAGTGGGATATTGAAAAAAGAATTTTTTTATTTGTTTGTTTGTTTGTCTTACAAGATGCATATGTCTGTTAAGTGGCATTCAATAAAGGTTTTTATGCATTGAGGTAAAATCAGCCCCAGAAAGAGCTAGTGCTGAATTGCAGTCAGGCTGTGGACTTTATTTCAGAAGGAATGCCCCTGCTCTCTCTATCACTCCCTGCCTCTCTCTGGTTGAACAGCCAGCCTGTGCACTCGCTCCTGCTTTCAGAGCCAGACATAGAGTCATGTTTTGCCAAACCCAGACAAACATAGTTTTCCAACAGGATTCTTTGTTTTTCTAAGCATCACTTGGTTGTCAGTGGTCTTTCTCCAATGGGAAAACTCAGCCTTTTTTTCTGTTCTGACCAGTTTCTTTTGCTGAAAGAAAAGAAAGACCAACATTTTTGCTCCTTTTGAAGTTGCCCTCAGAGCAAAATGCCACCTCCTGCTTCATGAACAGAACATCTGACAAGCTTCCCCCATTGATGTTAGTACAGAAAGCACATCCCAGTGACCAGATGAGCTGTCTCAGACTGACACATATTTCTGCTTCTGCCTGTGATTTATTCCCTGTTTATCCAGAGGGATATTCCGTATCAGCTTCAATGCCTTTTATGGCTCACACAGTACCTTCCCACTTCGCAACAAAGAATTCTCTGCTGTAGCACTCTATTCCTGACAGGTGACACATCTTCCCAAAGAACCTGACCCATTGGACTGCTGTATGCCTGAACTGTGCAAATTCCAAGGCCAGATAAGATATGGGTAAGATCCTAATTTATTCTAAAAAAGGAAATTCGTGTGTGTCCCTGCTGCAAGTCCCTCTGCCTCTTTGTACCTCAAAAGTTTCCTCTTTCCTCTGCATACATCTTACCCACATCCTACCTTCCTGAATAACACAGAATATTGCAAACAAAACGCAGGACTGGCAGAGTGATTTCTGTGCAGCAGTGAAAGAGCTGAACGTCTGCCCTTGTATTGCTCTGCAAGAAGGAAACATTTTCCATGGAAATCCCCCAGCCCTCATAGACTATCTTGTGTTGCATTTGGTAGATGAGAAAGAGGTAATAGACATATAACTGTAAAGAAAGGTAAATGAAAGGACACTAGTTACAAAACCATAATGATTTCACTATTTTAATTGCAAACAACTTGATGAGATGCTGACAGAATTCAGGAATTGGTTCTTCATGATGTTTAACAGCAGACTCTGTTGAAAAGCAGCTAACTGCATGGGAATGTGTATGTTTTGGCCTTTTTTCTAACCAAAGCGTGCTGCAGGAGGGTAGCGGTTCACAGGCCATGGACTGGGCAGCACAGAGAGTGACACAGCTCAGAGTGATGTGATCTTGAGAAAGTGCTAAGTCTATGTGCATTTCTGTGGTCAACAACTCTTTCATCCATACAAACAGATGGAATATTTTGAACTTGTAGCCATAATGTCTCTGTTTTCATTGTCTTGTTGCTGCCTGTGGATTATTGCTGTGGATGTGACTAGGGTCTTTTGTATCTTTGCATATTTGCATGCCAGCAAGCACCTGGACCTTAGCAAGTACAGATGGAAAGAAGGTGTTGCAAACAAGTAAAGGAGCCTTCACGTATTACTGCTATTGACAGTTTTGTTCAATGTACAAAGTTATTGTGCAAAATCCTCATTCTGAAAATCACTTTCAGGGAAGTACCCTGACACAATGATTTGAATGGATCAGCTCTGCTTGCTCCTGCAAGCGGATCCAGCTGACACAAGCAAATGGACTGAAAACCCAACTTTGTAATGCAGCCAGGATATTGACAATTGCTTGAATAAAATAAGGGAGATTCTGCAATCATTAGACTTTCAGAAAGATGCAGCTAATTTGCATCACAGTTACTGAATATTAGTCTTGCCTTCTTCATGTAGTATTAAATCAACAGCTTGCTCAGAAATAATAGCTGAGACAGGGAATGAGTAAGTCCCTTGTGTGCATCCAGTGCTGGTTACCTAAGCGATACTTAGGCTAATGCATATCTCACGGTACAGAACATTTTGCCTTCTTTTGCAGAATACAAACTAGTGTCTTCACCTTAATCCTTTGGGGTCATAATTTTTTTTTGCCTAACTTTCAACCAGTCAGAGACATAAGGTTAATAGTCAGATCTGTTAATTTGAATCAGATTAATCAGGTAAATAACTTGCTGTCTAACTGCTCTATATTCTGTAAAGACCATGATTATTTTTTGTAGTGCAGACAGGCCTGGAGGGTCACTTTGGCCTATGTAACTTCAGCTGTAACTTTGACAAAAGTGCCATCTAAATAAATAAACAAATAGTATTAGACCTCTCTGGCTGCATTTGTTTCTGAAAACCCCCATGTCTTTGCAAAACACCACTATATGATAGATTATCCTGATAAATTGCTATACCCGCTCTGGAAATTTTAAAATATATCTTTGATCTGCTGTGGCTGATCCATGTACCTTTCACAGGGTACTCAGCAACAGAGCAAAGCAATTTGTAATAAGGAACCACTGCAGAGACACATATTAGAAAAACATCATAAAGCATGTAACAGGCAGGCTTCAGTCACTAATTCCTAATTGCTATCTGGGGAAAAAAAAAAAAAAATTTCTGAAGTTTCAGTAAAACTTCAGTTTAACGTATGAATTTTAATTAAATAAGTTGCATGAGCAAATGAGTGCACCAGAAATGCTGATGATTTTGAATCCTTCTTCTCACTGCCTTTATTGGGAAGTGTGAGTGCTGAAACACACTGCACTTGCCATCTTAGAAAAGATTTAGCCCTGCTGAGCCACCCTTCCAGGGAGACACAGTCCTGTAGCTCTCATCTCATGGCAATTCCTCACCAGTGAGATTTCCTCAGGTAAACAAGTGTCACAGCTGGGCTTGCTGTCATTGCTGTGCCATACTCTGTCTTTGGAGCTTTCACATTGGTAACAGGTCTGAGCTACATTCTGTGGACTTGGTGTGATCAGAAATGGGAGGGCCTGCTACAGCTCAGGAGTCACGTAGGCATGTGCTTGGGTCCTTCTGAAGTCAGTAGACTCTCAATGCACATTAAAGTGCTTTGCAGAAGAGGTATGGAATTAGTTCTGCACTTAAAATTCCTTACTGAATTATTAAAAGGATCCTCTGTAAGAAGACTATTTATTAAGTGGAGGCTGAGGTAGCCTTGACAGCAAAACTTGCATAGGATGATACTGCTAATGGTCCACGTGGCACCAAAGCTGAGATCCATGCAACAACAGCTCAGTTTATTTTGGTACCTGAAACAGCTGCCCTCACACCTTTGACTGCAGAGAAACAGATTCATAACCATAGAATAATAGATTCATAGGATGGTTTGGGTTGGAAGACACCTTTAAAGGTCATCTAGTCCAACGCCCCTGTAGTCATCAGGGACATCTTCAATGAGATCAGGTTGCTCAGTTCCCCGTCCAGCCTAACCTTGAATGTTTCCAGGGACGAGGCATCTACCTCCTCTCCGGGCAACCTGTGCCAGTGTTTCACCACCCTCATCACAAAAATTTCCCAAGTAACAGGTATACAACCATGGTAGTCACAGTCCAAGCTCTCCATGCTGTCTAGTAGTGTATTACAGGTCTGTTCTGGAGTACCATTTTAGATAGGGAAGCCCTTTGCCTAGTCCTAGAATAAGACACTGTCCTCAGAGGTTTTTTCTTATCTAAACATAAGGATAGTGTTTTGTTCATAACACCTGGCTGGTATTTCTGTTGTACAGGGAACCTAACTCATAAATTGACATTCCTTTTGCCCCGTCCAACCTGCCCTTGGATGTTTCCAGGGATGGGGCATCTACCACCTCCCTGAGCAATCTGTTCCAGTGTTTCACTATCCTCGTCATAAAAAATTTCTTCCTTATGTTTAGTCTGAATCTACCCTCTTTTAGTTTAAAACCATTACCCCTTGTCCTATCACAACAGGCCCTGCTAAAAAGTTTGTCCCCATCCTTCTTATAAGCCCCCTTTAAGTATTCAAAGGCTGCAGTAAGGTATCCCCAGAGCCTTCTCTTCTCCAGGCTGAACAACCCCAACTCTCTCAGCCTTTCTTCACAGGAGAGGTGTTCCAGCCCTCTGATCATCTTTGTGGCCCTCCCCTGGACCCACTCCAACAGGTCCATGTCTTTCCTGTACTGAGGACCCCAGAGTTGGATGCAGCACTGCAGGTGGGGTCTCACCAGAGCAGAGTGGAGGGGCAGAATCATCTCCCTTGACCTGCTGGCCATGCTTCTTTTGATGCAGCCCAGGATACAGTTGGCTTTCTGGGCCGTGAGCACACATTGCCGGGTCGCATCCAGCTTTTCATCCACCAGTACCCCTAAGTCGTTCTCAGCAGGGCTGCTCTCAATCTCTTAATCCCCGAGCCTGTACTGACGTCAGGGGTTACCCCGATCCAGGTGCAGGACCTTGCACTTGTCCTTGTTGAACCTCCTGAGGTTCACATCAGCCCACTTCTCAAGCCTGCCCATGTCCCTCTGGATGGCATCCCATCCCTCGGGCATGTCGACTGCACCACTCAGCTTGGTGTCATCCGCAAACTTGCTGAGGGTGCACTCAATCTCACTATGTCATTGATGAAAATATTAAACAGTACTGGTCCCAAGACCAATAACAAGACAGGGAATCTCTGTCTTGGTAAATACAACTGTATTGAATAATTCCTGGCTACTCATACTAAATGGATCTAGAAGATTCTTCTAGTGGCATGTCCCCTAGCTTACATCTCAAAAGATAAAAATGTCAGTGGAGTCATAATATTTACTCTATGTAACCAGGCTAATATCTACCCTTCTGGAGAAGGCAGAGAGGTCACTGCATGAACATCTGCCAATGTAATGGTATCCAGTTTGATCTCATCAGAAGGGATTCTAGGTGAGCAAGATTACAGGAAACCCATGCTTTAACAGTGCTGTTAATTTAGTGATGCTCAAAAATGCCCCAAGCCTGCCTGTTCATTGCCTTTCTTCAACTTTCAAACAAAGATTATTTTGTTTAGCAAATTCTCAAGTGTAAGTAGTATTTGTCTTATCTCTAATTTATGTGCACATGACATAATCCCTTTTTCTTTCTTTCCCTTGAATGGATTTCCCTAACTGATCCTGTGGAGCAGAGATTACTCCATAGTAGACCTCCTTCTCCACCATTGTCATGAATAAAGTGAAGGGAATGACTAGGATACTCTGCTGATTAACAATGAAGGAAAGGAATTTTATTGGCAAATCTAATTTTGAAAGCCATGTCTTCTAAGACCAGAATATTCAACAGGATAGATTTTTACATAAATAATGTGTTGAATTCATTATATATATTCTTTCAGAGAGCCATCAGGGATTTCCCACTTAGAATCACAATGCAAGTTATAAGATATTGAGAGCTGCACTATGCTAGCATTTCTGTTTGGAAGATCCTATTTTCCAGGGCCCTGCAGAGTGAGCTGGTGCGGGTTCTGTATGTATTATTATGTATTAGTCTTTAGCTGCAAAAATAAAACCTTGTGTTCCAACACTTATCCTGGATCTTGTAATGTTAGTTAATTCTGAAAATGGGTTGAAGCAGGAAATCACATACCAAGGAAATAGAATAGCTTGTATATGACTCACAATGTGGAAAAAAATACCCCATTGTAACAAGCAGGTGTACCTATATTTTCAAGGATAGGTTTTGTAAAAAGATAGTTTTGATTTGGTTGCTTTTAACAAAGGAATCCACATGCCTCTCTTAGATCTGTTTAAAAAACAGCCTTTCATTGCAGATGTTATCGCTGTGCACATGTGTGAATCAACATCCCCTTGTTTTCACTGTGATCTTCACTTTTCACAAAGATGATGATAAGGCAGTGACTGCTTCGGTTCTTAATCGCTACTTCCACAACGCCCCTGATGGTAGGGTCTAGGTCTTGACTTGGGCTCCTCTGGTCTTCTGCCACACTAGCAATTTCCAACATGAAACTGAACCAGCAGTTGTGGGAGCTTTGTAAGTCTGTGTTGCTTATTCAAACCCACCAACTGCAGTTTTACATTTCCTTTCCAAGCAGTGGAGTTCTGTGTTCTTGCTGAGGCTCACTACAGCTGTGTTTTCTGTGACAAGGATAACAAGACACTTGCAATAGCATTCTCCATGTGTGATACACACAAACGCTCTTTAAAAGAGATTGCTCACCTGACAATTGGCTATCTGAACCTCTTCTGCAAAAAGAAAAATATCCAAGAGCTCCAGACTTACTGTTCAATAGCCTGTTTTCTGTCTGAATCCACGTATAGGGTAAATAACTGCCTAAAGTGCTCCTGAACTGTGTGGGTTTGTGCATCAGAAATTCTGGAATAGTGTTTTGTGCAGAGCAGTGTTCAAGTATCCAAATCCTCATGATCCCAGGAGCATGGAATATACCCCCCCCCCCCCCCCCCAAAAAAAAAAACCCAAAACCAAATGATGGCTAAGTAATGTGAACTATCTCTAGGGTAGAAGCGGAAGAGACATTATCTCCAGGTAAAAATAGCTCTTTCATTTGTGAATAGTGCCATGTTGCTAAACCTTTTGCTTCAGGCTGTGTAGTATAGTCTCACAACTATTTTTTTACCTCAGTGATGTGCCAGCACCCTGCACCCATATGTGGTCAGTTGCGCAGTGTGTTCAAGTGACCCTTAAGGCTTTTCAAGGTAATGACGTGCTTTGCATTAAAGAAAGATGAAATTATAGTCTTGAGAGCGTTAGGGAAAGACCATCAGATGGAGAGGAAACTGCAGCACAGAGGCAAGAGGTGAACAAAGGATTTTAAGCATATGCGTAACTGGGGCAGCAAGAACTGCTAATGCTGACACAAGCTGTCTGGGGAGGACTTAGTATGTCTTCTACTAAATCTGTCTTCTGTGGTATTAATATCATGGATGGTCTGCAACAAGAGCTAGAGGTGACCAAGAGATTACAAGATTGATAAGTGACTGTATGGCAAATATATTTTATTGTATTGAATGTATAGAATACTGTGACAGCCTTGAAAATATTGCAGTCCCCAGAGGGTCCATGTAATCTGGAAATACAGGATATGGTAGGACTGTAATCTCAGAAAAGCCCTTAGGAAGAGCTAAGTACCCTGCTAGCCACAGCTGCATTTTGCAACTCAACCCAGAGAAGCACACAGAGGGAAGAAGCTGATTTTCAGAAAGCAAGGTAAGAAGAAGAGTGAGTTTTCACAGCCACATTTGGTCAAGAGCTTCATATTGCTATGGCATAGGGCCATGGACAGAGGAACAAGTTGCTGCATACACATTTTAGCATTGAATGTGATGAAAAGTCTTTGGGACTGCATTTTCCACAGAGCTAGAAACAATCTGGGGGCTGATATTGTCAAGTGCTAGGACAAGGGGGAAATCTTATTAAATTAGTGCTCTGCTGACAAGTGCTGAGCAGTGCAGAGCCAGCTCATGAATTTTGGAACCCCTATTTTGTCACAATAAGGTAAAATTTGTTGCTTAATAATATTGTATAGTATTCTATAGTCTTCAGCGGAGGCATGGACATGCATAAAATTGCACAACTGTTTGGGGGAACTATAATTGTGATCTGTCTGTAATCTAGGAAGACAGAGATGTAGAATTTAACTGCTACATATCCACACCTTACAAGACCAGGCCAGTTGCATACAGCTGATGCAAAGTGTGTAATTGCTTCTGTGACTGTATTACAGCACAGATATACCCAAGACAGCTTTAAATTAATGAGCTTGGAAGTGCTAGCAGTATAGCTAATCATCCAAGTACTTCTCTGATCTCATAGGTGGATTTTATATCCTTTGCTGAGCTCTCTGCCACAAGAACCTGAATGATCTGCTATAAAACTGATTGAGATATGACTACACTATGTGGTAGTTACTGTGGTGCAGCCTTGTTCAAAATGTCGCTGCTTAGAGAAGCTTTTTAAACTGATGCACCTGAGAAATTGTTCCTCCTCTCAGGCTGTGTTTGCACAGTGAAGAAGCATCAATTCATTTATCTGGTCTAAGAGCAACACTTCAGCTATCTTGAACTGATGTGTACTTTATATCATTTTGTTATGCCAGTTTATGGTTGTCATGGTTTAACCCCAGCCAGCAACTAAGCACCACGCAGCCGCTCACTCACTGCCCGCCCCCCCCCGCAGTGGGATGGGGGAGAAAATCGGGAAAAGAAGTAAAACTCGTGGGTTGAGATAAGAAAAGTTTAATAGAACAGAAAAGAAGAAACTAATAATGATAATGATAACACTAATAAAATGACAACAGTAGTAATAAAAGGATTGGAATGTACAAATGATGCGCAGGGCAATTGCTCACCACCTGCCAATCGACACCCAGCCAGTCCCCGAGCGGCGATTCCCCACCCCCCCTTCCCAGTTCCTATACTAGATGGGACGTCCCATGGTATGGAATACGCCGTTGGCCAGTTTGGGTCAGGTGCCTTGGCTGTGTCCTGTGCCAACTTCTTGTGCCCCTCCAGCTTTCTCGCTGGCTGGGCATGAGAAGCTGAAAAATCCTTGACTTTAGACTAAACACTACTTAGCAACAACTGAAAACATCAGTGTTATCAACATTCTTCACATACTGAACTCAAAACATAGCACTGTACCAGCTACTAGGAAGACAGTTAACTCTATCCCAGCTGAAACCAGGACAATGGTTAATAATGACATTTATATATCTTTGCCCTTGTTTGAAAGAACTACTCAGCAGTCCAATCACATATCCCAGCGCACAGCCAGCAGGGACTGGCAGGACAGTGTATGTTCACATGGATGTGCTAACAAGCAAGGGCAGCCAAGCTGTGGGAAGACAGAAGCAATTTTTCTAAAAAACTTCAGGGAGCTGCAGTGATGGTCACTGATACGAGAGCTCCCCTTCTCTAGCTGCAGCCGCTACCTGGAAACACGCAGCACCCAGGAGCAGTCAGGTAATACTCAACAGTTTCTGGCTGAGAGATCAGCTCCTGGGGTTATTCTGCTGTTAAAGGTGTGTTGCATCACCCCATATTTCCTTTCCACCTTTCAAGGATGCCATTCCCTGCTCTGTTTTAAGCCTACTCTTCCCCTTGAGTGACCCCTAGCACATGTGCCCTGTAGAAAGGGCTGTATATTTGAAGCTGAAATTGCATTTTCTTTTTAGTGTGGGGTGGTCAGTAATTTTGGAGGACTCTAATGTGCTTGTGTTTTACACAACCTTGTTATACAACTCAGTGATTAGATCTAGACTGGACTAGGGTTAGATATAGCAACTGCTGTCAAGGCAACAGAGTTAAGACTATGAAACACTAAAGATAGATGAGACTGTGATCAGAGTCTGTTTTAAAAGTCAGGATATTAAAAAATGCCACTACAAAATGAAGTTTAGTACAGAGAATGAGACATGGTGGGAATAAATCCGATCTGGAGTGCTTGGAAGTATTTAGGAGGAAGGAGCAAGAATCTGGAGCAATACTGAGTGGCAAAGTGAACAGCACAGAGCAGCTTCTGGTTGTTGGAAGCTGCTTCAGATACCCAACAACATGGTCAAATGCCAGCTGGGTTCACAGCTGACGAAGCCTTGGCTCCCCCACCTTGATCAGATGAGGAAACGGCTGTTCCTGCAGGCTGGCTGGCCGCAGGGGCCCCTGCCTATGCGCTGCCTGTGCCGGGCAGCTGGCAGAGTGCGGAGGAGGCGAGGGCAGTACCTGTACACCTGGACAGGTGGTAAATGGCCACCGAGCTGCAGAAGTCACCTGTTCAAAAAGGCAGGGGGTGAACCAGGGAGATAGGCAGTGCTACCTTTCAGGGTCTTCCCAAGTGGCATAGGAAGAGAAGGAGACAGCAGCCACCGTGGCAGTCCTGAGTACATTGCTTTGCTATACAGGTCCAGGCTAGAATTAAAAGCCTCTTTTTGCTCCAATTTCTTTCATATAATACTTATAAATCAGCATAAAGAGAGCTGCAAAATTAGTAGCACTCTGTAGCAATTGTTACAGAGGTGAGTACACAATCATGCCTTAAAAGAGCCGTGATTTCTGACACGTCTCCGTAGCCTGATTTGAGCCACTTATTTCTTGAAATCTCAACTTTAGGGAAGGTTGAGTGCACTCTCAATGCTGTAAGGTAGGGTATCTTTTCTATCAGTCTTTTTTTTAAAGCTTTCTGTACCTGAAGGCAAAATGCACAATGTGTGTCTCTGTGTAGAGGTATAAAGATCTGACTGCATTTTATTTTTTAACCTGTCTGGTGCCAGCATTTTGTAGTTGTATGGAGCCTGCTGAAGTGAGAAAGGACAGCAAGCTGAGAGTAACCCAGGCTGACAAAAGCAGGCAGTGCCCATGGAATATCACACTACAGAGAAATTCAGTGAAGAAATTCCTAAACCAGCTGTGTTGTGTGAAGGGAGGCCAGTGATATTCAGGCAGAGAGAAAATCTTAGCTCTGCCATACTTAGATTGGGACAACCTAGCCCATGCCCTTCCTTCCCTCCTTGTTCTGTAATAAGATGTGTTACACTGTTCTCCACAGCAGACCTGGTGTGGCCATTTTCATAGGGTTTTAGAGCAGCACCCAGATCTCTGGGGTGTAAATGTGTTGGTTCTTCCAATGACTCCCCTTCTGGTGAAACCCCATGAAACGTCTGAAGTGAGAAATTGAGTTCCTGGGGGAAAAGGGTTGAGTGTGGTATATTTTCCCATGTCTCTTCTCCTACCAAGTCTGATTATGAATTACGAAATAAAGGCCAAATCCTCTGTCAGGGAATATGAGGACCCAAAATGGTCATTACTGAAAGGGACACTTCTGGCTGCCCACCATGATTAGACAGATGAGATCCAGTCAGGATAACTTCACAACCAAGAGTCAATCCAATTAAAAACAACCTGAATGGGGACAAAGAACACATTTCAAGTAAATTAACTACTACTGTAGCCTGCTACCGTCCCATGCAGACTGGCTTTGGTGATCTCACTGGCCCTGGCTAGGAAACAGAAGTAGAAATATCATTCTGTGTCTTAAAAGTGTCTTTTTAAAAACATTGGTCCTAAGTGTTCTGTTGCAACATTCCTGTGTTGTTTTTCCCAAACAGTGATTCTCCGGACCGACATCCAGTGGGGTCTTTTGGATATTTATTTCTAAGTATGGAAGCTGTTGAGTAATCTTTCCAAGATGTTGTATCAGCTGATCTCCAGATACCGCACAGGTTAGAATGCCACCATAGGTATGTCCTAGACCCACAATTTGCCTCAGATAATCTAGTTCCATTTAATATGGCTGCTGTTATTCCCACAGCTCCTGCACTAAAAGGAAGCATCTCTCCAGCCCTGACATAGGATGTAATATTTTCATTTGGATGAAAATATGCCCACAAAATGCTAGCTAGAGGGAGGCTCTAACTCACAGAGGTTTAAATGAAGAAATACCCTGTAAGGTGCCATGCTGCCTTTTTCCTTCAGTTCATGAGGTCTCTGCTCTCATCGATTTCAGGAAAAGCAAGGAAACTACGCTGTGTATAAGAACATTGATTGGTCTGATGTTTTTTTTATCTTATGTTTAAGAGCTGCTGACATGTGCAAAAACATTTTATAAGGTGTGATCAGGAAGTAAATTGTCCCTGCCCTCCAGCATGGTCCAGCAATTACCTCCAATAGCAAAAAGTGTAAGCTAATCACAGTATTTGCAAACTCAAACTCATTGTTCATATGCTGAATCTTTTCCAGTAGAGTGTTACCCATTGAAATTGAGAGTTTACAGAATGTTCATCTGAGGCAGGCATTTCTTACTGGTAAGAATACTCTGATTATTATTTTCTAATTAAATTAGGATTTTTAAAAAGGTTAACCATGACATTTTAATAGCTTCAGCTCATATTGATATTCTGAGGACACACTTCAGCTCAGCCACTTGTGACTGAAAAGGATGTTTTTCCAATTAAGAAATCTCTTTTTAAGGGCTTCTCCTAAATGACATCTACTTTACAGAGGTATGTGGACTAGAATGTAATTTGTTTCCCTGGCTGCACAATCTCATAGTTCAGCAGGTAACCCTTTATTACAAAATTTTAGCCTTAATGCCACAACAAGTTTATAGTGTCCAACACACAAAAATAAGGGATTTAAAAAATTGTTATTAAGAGTTAGTTGTAGTCAATCCATGTAAATTTCTTTTTAATGCATCAGGGAAAATACTAAAGAAATCCATGGAAAATTTATAGACATACTAGATTCACTAAGCAGTGTATCTGATACTTCAAAATATTCCATACAGTAAGTGCAGTGCTGCTGGATTACAGTTTTCTTTCATTCTGTCTTTACTCTACAAATTGTATAGGGGGACCTCTGCACAGATTTGGACTTCATTTTGTTAGGTATCACCCAGACAAAAGAAAAAAGACAGGAACTATCCCAGGTGGTGTCAAAACTATGTATGCATACAGCCAGATGAGGGGGTAAAAAGGAAGTAATGAAACATTATTAGTCGGATTGATAGCCAGCAATATCAACACAAAAAAATGCCAAATAATTCTTTCATTCTTTGAAAGTTTTCCAGTGAGTTTGAAGAAGGAATCTGATTGGGAATGATTTGATACTTCTGCAAATGTGTCCAGTGAACATAAGTACAAGGAACATAAAAAGAGAAGGAAGAAAATATTTAAAGACTGGGAGGACAATGTGGGCCATTTGGTGATGGGAGTTAACTCCTCAACACAGAATGGTAATAGGGTTGTGATTGTCCATGAGGGACATTGAAGATGAGGACAAATAGTTTATCTTTGTTGAAATAGAGAAAAAGTAATGGAGAAATGCAGAGCAAGGAGTGATGTTAACAAGTATCAGACCAAAAATAAAAAGATCTTGTGCCTGTATTTCATTCTTCACTTGGTAATTGGTGGCAATTATCAGGCCAAAATTAAACTGAATAATATTGATCCCAAACAAATTTTGAAAGGTCAAAATCAGAAAGAAGCATTTTGCACTGAATGTTTCTGTCTGAAGCTATGTTTTATTAGTTTAATTTTGTAATACATCTTGAAGCTAGTTGCCATTCCTGAAAGTTGGTGGGATGAACCCCGTGACTGGAGTGCAGCCATCGATGGCTACAGGCTGTTCAGAAGGGACAGGTGAGGAAGAAGGGGTGGAGATGTTGCCCTCTACATCAAGAAAGGAAAAGAGTGTTGTCCTGATTTTTGCTGAGGTAGAGTTAATTTTCTTCCTAGTATCTGCTATAATGTTGTGTTTCAGATTTAGTATGAGAAGAATGTTGATAACACACTGATGTTTTCAGTTGTTGCTAAGTAGTGTTTAGTCTAAAGTCAAGGATTTTTCAGCTTCTCATGCCCAGCCAGCGAGAAAGCTGGAGGGGCACAAGAAGTTGGCACAGGACACAGCCAGGGCAGCTGACCCAAACTGGCCAAAGGGGTATTCCATACCGTGTGATATAGTGTCCAGTCAATTGGGCTGGCCTGCCCAGTCAACACTTTTATGTGCGCACTGTACTAAACAGGTGGCTTTTGCTAAATGTGTATCTCCAGTATATATAGCGGGGGGAGTTGGCCAGGAGGAGCGGATCACTGCTCGGGGACTGGCTGAGTGTCAGACAGTGGGTGGTGAGCAATTGCATTGTGTGTCACTTGTCTTTCTTGGATTATATTTCACTCTCTTTTTGTTACCTTCCTTTTCATTATAATTATTATTATTATAACATATATTTTTTAATTTCAATTATTAAACTGTTCTTATCTCAACTGATGATTTTACTTGTTTTTGATTCTCCTTTCCATCCCACCAGGGAGGGGGAGAAGGAGTGAGTGAGCAGCTGCGTGGTGCTTAGTTGCTGGCTGGGGTTAAACCACAAGTGTGAAGAGCTGTCTCTGAAGGATATCCACGAGCAGGTTCAAAGCTTATGGGTAAGAATTAGAGACCGAGACAACAAAGAGAACCTTGTGGTTGGTGTCTTGTTGTGGTTTAACCCCAGCCAGCAACTAAGCACCACGCAGCCGCTCGCTCACTCCCCCCCATCCAGTGGGATGGGGGAGAAAATCAGGAAAAGAAGTAAAACTCCTGGGTTGAGATAAGAAAAGTTTAATAGAACAGAAAAGAAGAAACTAATAATGATAATGATAACACTAACAAAATGACAACAGTAGTAATAAAAGGATTGGAATGTACAAATGATGCGCAGGGCAATTGCTCACCACCCGCCGACCAACACCCAGCCAGTCCCCAAGCGGCGATTCCCTGCCCCCCCACTTCCCAGTTCCTAAACTAGATGGGACGTCCCATGGTATGGAATACACTGTTGGCCAATTTGGGTCAGGTGCCCTGGCTGGGCATGAGAAGCTGCAAAATCCTTGACTATAGTCTAAACACTGCTGAGCAACAACTGAAAACATCAGTGTTATCAACATTCTTCACATACTGAACTCAAAACATAGCACTGTACCAGCTACTAGGAAGACAGTTAACTCTATCCCAGCTGAAACCAGGACATGTCTAGTACAGGCCGCCTGACTGATGAAGCCTTCTTACTCCAGCTACAGGAGGCATCACGCTCACAGGCTCTTGTCCTCCTGGGGGACTTCAACCACCCCAACATCTGCTGGAGAAGTAGCATGGCTAGCTGTAGCAATCCAGGAGGCTCCCGGAATGCATTGAAGATAACTTTTTAAAGCAGGTAAAAACCAGCCTTACCAGAGGGGATGCGATACTGGACCTGATGATCACCAACACGAGTGAGCTAATTGGTGACATCAAGACTGGAGGCAGCCTGGGCTGCAGTGATCATGCACTAATCATGTGGAGTTTGCGGTCCTGAGGGATATAGGTCAGGTGAAGAGTAAAGTCAAGACCCTGAATTTTAGAAAAGCAAAATTCCAGCTGTTCAAGGAGTTAGTTAGTCAATAAGACCCCCTGGGAAACTGACCTCAGGGACAAGGGAGCAGAAAAGAGCTGGCAGATCTTTACAGACACTTGCCATAGAGTGTGATAGCTCTTGATCCCCAGGTGTAAGAAATCAGGAAATAGAGGCAAGAGACCGGTATGGATGACTTGAGACCTGCTGGCCAAACTAAAGGGCAAGGAGGAAATGCACAGGCAGTGGAAGCAGGGACAGGTATCCTGGGAAGAGTATAAGGTTGCTGACTGGTTATGTAGGGATGAGGTCAGGAAGGCCAAGGCACAGCTGGAGCTGAACCTGGCAAGGAACGCAAAGAATAATAAGAAGGGCTTCTACAGGTACATCAGCCAGAAAAGGAAGGTCAAAGAAAGTGTACCCCCACAATGAGCAAGACTGGCAAACTGGTAACAACAGAAGAGGAGAAAGCTGAGGTACTCAACAACTTTTTTGCCTCAGCCTTCACTGGCAACCTCTCTTCCCACACCTCTCGAGTGGATGGACTGCAAGACAGGGACTGGGGGAGCGAAGTCCCTCCCACTGTAAGAGAAGATCAGGTTTGTGACCACCTGAGGAACCTGCGCATGCATAAGTCTATGGGGCCTGATAAGATGCATTCCAGAGACCTGAGGGAATTGGCTGATGTAGTTACCAAGCCACTCTCCATGATACTTGAAAAGTCATGGCAGTCAGATGAAGTCCCCAGACACTGGAAAAAGGCAAACATTGCACCCATTTTTAAAAAGGGTAGAAAGGAGGACCCTGGGAACTACCAACCTGTCAGTCTCACCTCTGTGCCTGGAAAGATCATGGAACAGATCCTCCTAAAAGCCATGCTAAAGCAGATGGAGGACCGGGGTGTGATTTGAGGCAGCCAGCACGGCTTCACCAAGGACAAGTCCTGCCTGACCAACCTAGTGGCATTATATGATGGAGTGACTACATTAGTGGACAAGGGAAGAGCTATGTATGTCATCTACCTGCACTTCTGTAATGCCTTTGTCATGGTCCCCCACAACATCGTTCTTTATAAATTAGAGAGAGATGGATTTGATGGATGGACTGTTAAGTGGATGAGGAATTGGTTGGATGGTTGCATCCAGAGAGTGATGGTCAACAGTTCAATATCGAGATGGAGATCGGTGATGAGTGGTGTCCCTCAGGGGTCCATATTGGGACCAGTACTGTTTAATATTTTCATCAATGACATAGTGAGATTGAGTGCACCCTCAGCAAGTTTGCGGATGACACCAAGCTGAGTGGTGCAGTCGACATGCCCGAGGGATGGGATGCCATCCAGAGGGACATGGGCAGGCTTGAGAAGTGGGCTGATGTGAACCTCAGGAGGTTCAACAAGGACAAGTGCAAGGTCCTGCACCTGGATCGGGGTAACCCCTGACGTCAGTACAGACTCGGGGATTAAGAGATTGAGAGCAGCCCTGCTGAGAACGACTTAGGGGTACTGGTGGATGAAAAGCTGGATGCGACCCGGCAATGTGTGCTCACGGCCCAGAAAGCCAACTGTATCCTGGGCTGCATCAAAAGAAGCATGGCCAGCAGGTCAAGGGAGATGATTCTGCCCCTCCACTCTGCTCTGGTGAGACCCCACCTGCAGTGCTGCATCCAACTCTGGGGTCCTCAGTACAGGAAAGACATGGACCTGTTGGAGTGGGTCCAGGGGAGGGCCACAAAGATGATCAGAGGGCTGGAACACCTCTCCTGTGAAGAAAGGCTGAGAGAGTTGGGGTTGTTCAGCCTGGAGAAGAGAAGGCTCTGGGGATACCTTACTGCAGCCTTTGAATACTTAAAGGGGGCTTATAAGAAGGATGGGGACAAACTTTTTAGCAGGGCCTGTTGTGATAGGACAAGGGGTAATGGTTTTAAACTAAAAGAGGGTAGATTCAGACTAAACATAAGGAAGAAATTTTTTATGACGAGGATAGTGAAACACTGGAACAGATTGCTCAGGGAGGTGGTAGATGCCCCATCCCTGGAAACATCCAAGGGCAGGTTGGACGGGGCAAAAGGAATGTCAATTTATGAGTTAGGTTCCCTGTACAACAGAAATACCAGCCAGGTGTTATGAACAAAACACTATCCTTATGTTTAGATAAGAAAAAACCTCTGAGGACAGTGTCTTATTCTAGGACTAGGCAAAGGGCTTCCCTATCTAAAATGGTACTCCAGAACAGACCTGTAATACACTACTAGACAGCATGGAGAGCTTGGACTGTGACTACCATGGTTGTATACCTGTTACTTGGGAAATTTTCATGAACTCTGCCTTTGGTAGGAAAAGAGAAATTATTCTAATCACTTACATTAAGTACACTAACATAACTATAAACCACAATATAACTTTTAAGAACCATTTGTTTCTTTAATCAAGCTTAAGGAGAATGGATATTGTATTTACACAAGTTTGCCTTATGTTTTAAAAGATTTTAAATGAAAATTGTTCCATATTGAAATATTCTATGACGCTACTCTACTTCGGAAGGAAAAGTTTTGAGAGACATTAACTAGTACCAGGAACAACAGCTTGAGAATTTTATTTCATTATATCTCTGTGTGATTTGGTTTTGTACCACTACTCAAACTGTGTTTCAGTAGAAATGGAAGAGGAAGGAGGAACTTTTTAACAGGACAAAGGAGAAAGAAATGCTGTCTGAAAGTCTCTGTCAATCTAAAGAGCATAAAATTATAAGAATCATGAGATACTTGTTAGGTGACTTTGGAATCAGCAGTGCCTGGAGCTGATTATTTCTGTCTCTGTCAGAAGGTCTAGCTGTAGTGAACTGAATTACTGTAGATGGTTTCAAGGGATAAGGAAAGATAAATGAGCCAAACAAAAAAGGCCTGCAGAAAATTAAATGAAAACACATACTATGTGTTCTGACAAGAGTTCTATACAAGATCACTGCTAAAACTGACTGAAAGGAAATAATAAATTCACTAGAACAAACACAGGGGCACTAAATGTTACTGCATCCAAATAACATTTACATAATTTTATTCTATAGAATAAGAAGAGGTGGTGACACCATACATACAAACTATGTTCCTGTTTCAACTCTGAAAGGTATTTAGTCTTTTGTTCTGCTAATCAGACAAGATTTAAGCAATTGCACGTTGTACTGCAAAGATAGTCATGCAATGACCTCTGAATTATGTAGTTGTTTATTACTTTTTGTAATAAAGGATGCTGATTCACTTTCCTAGTTTGTGCTAACTAACAGAAAAATCTGAGTACATATTCCTGTAAAGGATGGAAGTAATTTTGTTGAAAATACTGGCAATAAATGGCAGAAATTGCAAATCCAAGGCAATACATGCATGGAAAGAATACTAGGAAAAAAAAGACCCACAAGCTCAAAAAAACCCTGTTAGAATGGTAAAGAACACATGAGCCAGAGCATGTAAAACATTATCTGACCATCTGGTATAAAATCCATATAAAAGAGTTGTAGGTCAAATTATTTAACGTAACTAAGCCTTCTGCAACGTGGTGGTGTGAGATGAACACTGAGAAGAGAGCTTGGTGACACCCTGTTCTCTTAATTTAAAGTAATGATCTTCTTTATTTTCAGATGTGACACACATGGTACATTATAATCTCCTTTTGGACCTCACTATTTATTCTAGCAGGCAGTTAGGCACCCCAAACTTTATAATGTACTCCTTAACTTGCTTACAAATGGGTCAGTTTTTATTGGCAATAAAAATATATATAAACATATTTATGAACTTTGCACTCTTCTTACTCAGTCCTCCTGCATTCAGTGTACCCCACTGACTGAAGGCACAAGGGAGGATTTCACAGGTAGCAACAAAGTGATAGGAATAATCCATGGAGCTGACCCCCTTCCCCTCTCCCAGCTGGCTAATGCCCAGCAGTCTGTGCTGTACAAAGGATGCAGAGCAAAGACATTTTAAACTTACATGAGATAGGAGGGATGAATAAATGTGATGAATAAACGTATCTCCTTTCTCATCATTTAAAGTAATCTGTAACAAAGAGATCTGTTGCCCCAGGAATGCTTTTTTTTCCCCCTGCCTCCTATTTCATTGACTTAAAGCAGCAAGAAATGTGGGGATTCATACCAGGACTTTGGACAAGATGACCCCCAGATGTCCCCTCCAACCCCAGCTGTTCTGGGAGCCCGTGACTTTCTCTAGGAGGGAGGAACTGCAGCTCTGTGTTACAGTCCCAGGCAGAGGGATAGAAAAAAGGGAAAATGGCATGAGTGGGTATCATGTCTGGTGTGCCAACTCTGATTCACCTCAGGTGCTGGTGGTACAGAAGTGTCCCAGGCCTGGGAGCTGTATAGCACTCATCTTCACCTACTCTACCTCTCTTGCCAGCTGGCTATAGCTGAACTAGATTGAGGAGGGAGCAGTTAATCTCATGTAGTAAATACAGCATGAGAAATAAATCCAGTGTTAAGAAAAGATTTTGGAATTTGGGAGATGTGGGTGAAGGGAAGGAAAAGACAAATACAGAGAACAGGTAAACTATTTTTCCCTCAGTTTCTGCACCTACAAGAGTCCCATTCAAGTTTCTTTCAAAAACTCTGTCTTTACACTGTGGTGATTTAAAAGGCAAAATGAGCTTTTTTTTTTTTCTTATGCTAAGCCTAAGGAAAAGTAAAATTAATTTTCCAAACCTGCCACAGGTATCCTATGTCTTCTACCAGGCATAAAGTGGTCTCCTGCATTCAACGCTTTAACATACCACTCTTTTTCTGTGAGTAATTGAGGGAAGGAGTGATTAGAATCTCTTGGTGAAATTGTGATGATGATAAATGATGATGACTAATTATGATGGGCCTTTCCATGAACAGATCTATTAATGCTAATATGACTTCCCTCTATTTCCAGCAAAGGAAATCCATCTCCTTCTATCAAAAAGTCATCAGCTAATTTCCTATATCAGGGGCCTAACAAGAGCCTCCTGTTCCTCCCTTAGTGTATGTATGAGGGAGTTATTCTGACCCTTTACATTGCTCAGTTGATTACCTGGAAAATGAAAGAAGGGGATAGGGTCCTAAATGTCTAATTAGCTTATCCTCTTCACCAATTTTGAACAGTCTATTTGCAGCACATTTAGCTTATAGCAGCTGTTGTTCAAGGATGTTTATCTGAATGTGTCAAGCAAGTCTATACATCATTCACTTGTTTTGTGAGGTGGTTTTTCTTGTAAGTATTACCAGGATCTTTCAGCATTTGCACGATTCCCATTGTGGTGTTGAGGGTTACGGAAATCTTTCAGATAAAGACTTTTTTTTTTTTCTGGGCTGTTTCTCCTGTCATGAAAATAACACTTTTTCTCAAACGACTGTTTAGACTGAAGTAGATGAAGTAGCAGGAGATGTTGGGAACAGCTGTAAGTTTGCTATTTGGAAATAAAGTTGTTTGTTCCTTTTCTCCAGATAAACAGCTACTAAACCCACAAACACCTAAATAAAATAGACACCTTTCAATGAGTTAAATTCCATCTGAGATCACATTTCTCTAAATTTAGGAATCATATCAGTTGAAGAAAAATGATTGGGGATTCGATTTTTTTGAAAAGCTGAGCATTTCCAGGTCCAGAAGGAGAAGGACTGGGATTCAGCAACACTGAGGTTGCCTGTAGCACTGAGCAGTTATGTTAACCAGCCTCCGACAGCCTAAAAAGCTGGCATTTCTCTGCAGAGTGACTCCCTGATTCTCCATTGCTCTGATGGAGAGTGGGGAAGGCACCATGAGCAGGTCTTGTTCCAGTTCTTGCTTTCTGTCAGGTCTGGTGGCAGACTGGATCTGTAGCTTGCTGTTACAGTCAGAATCAGATTAAATTTTAATCCATCAGTGCAGGAGCGCTTCCACAAACCATAGGCTCTCTGTGCTCCTGGCAGGGAGCTGCATTCTCTCCCAGCCCCGGTGGATCTGGTGACTCCAGAGACGGTTACGTCTGGCATCTTTGGTAACCTCTGCAGCCAGCAGACAACCCCAGCCCTTTTTGTGGTGTGTGGCAAACGTCCTTAAATTTTCTTACTCTGTTAGAGATTTAGGTCCCTGCTGTGTCTGAATTGCTGCACCTTCCCCACTAGAGAAGGCCGTTTGCAAAGGGGCTTCGAAGGCAGCTGGTGCATATCTGAAGGGAAACGGCAGGTGAGCTCCTTCCACGCTCCTTCCTGGTGGACTTTACTGGTATGAGAAGTGAGTGTCAGTGGCTGGGCATGCTTGGGGTTGTGAGGGAGGCTCAGTAAGGGAGCTGAACAAAACACTGAGACACTGGCCTCGGGATTTCCTTCAAAGGCAGTATGGACATACCCTGTCTTCCTGGAGACCTGTATTGAATTCTTAAGGACAAATATCCTCAAAGTCCATTTGATTGTTTGTTGCTGTTTTAAAGTGTTGCAGAAAAGTATGTGTCTTAACTCTACAATTTAGCAAGGTCATAAAAGTGTCATAATCTCAGGGGATCTCCAAAAATGAAAGAAATGAGAGCATGCTTATTAGGTTTGCTAATGACAGTAATCTGCAAGGGACTGTGAGTATGTTGGAGGACAGGATTAGAATATAAAGTGATCTTGACAATTTGAAGATATGGTCTGAAATAAATAGGATGCTATTTACTGGGCATATGTACAAGGAACTGCGTTTAGGCAGGAATAATCAGCCACACAAATAAAAGACGGGAACTATTTAAGTAGCAGATCCTTATTAGTAGTTTTTATGGCTCACAAACTAAGTGCAAGTCAACAACATTGTGTCCTGCCTTTCCCCCTCTGCCAAACAAACCCAAGAACAGATATCCTGCAGCTAATAATGTAAACTTCAGCCTGTGGGGTTGTGCAAAGTTATACTCCATCTTTCCTTGGGACCAGCAATGCCTCAGCTGGACTACTGTATCCCACTGGAGTATTGCCTCAGTCCAATAAAATGTTTGAAGTGGGGATACAGAGGGTTCAGAAGGATTAAAATGTTGGATGGTCTAGAAAATTTTACTTCAGAGGAAATAGGTTAAATTAATTGGTTTTAGTCTTCACATATGTCAAAAGTTGCTATGTGGATTGCCTGAAAATGATTTGTGACAAGTAATTAAGAAAAGCAAGCTGTGGTGTGTGGTTTCATTTGACTAGATACTGCACCTGCAATCGGAAATGTCTAAAGGTATTTTTGCAAGGAAAATGTTTAAACCCACCAAATTAGAGACTGGAAGCTGTTTGTAATGGTTTGGAGCAAGCTGCCTGGGAATGATGTGCAGTGTCTATCTGGGGACATCTTTAAGGGCAGGTTAGATGAACATCTGCCAGGAATGATACAGACACAGATGTAGCTGATCTTTGTTCAGGTAGAGGGGTGATTTGGATGGTTTCCTGAGGTCTCTTCCAGCCCCAGCATGAGCCATGCCTTTGGGAGATGAAGGCAGGAAAAGAACTCAGATAGCAAAGAGCAATTGAGCTTCTGGTTCTTGACGTTCCTGCAGAATACATTGCTTTTGGAGGGATTTCTTTACCACTTTTCTTACACAGTTCCTTCTGTATCTTCCCTCTTTCCATAAGTCTGTTTTTTGCCTGCCCTTTTTATCATTTCCACCTATGCCTTCTTTCTTCCCTTCTTCTGTCCTCCCTCAATATACAGGAGCAAATGAGGTTGTCCCTCAGATAAGAATAAATTCAAAATGATGACTTCACTTCTGCTTTAGCAGGTATTGTATTGACCCTCACCTTGACCCTTCTGTAACTACTGGCTCTTCAGGGATGCTTCACTGTGCTGCTCAGTGTGTTCTCATCTCAGTGTTTGAGGAGATATGCAAATACTTTGGCTGTACAGGCAAATCAATTGGAGATTGATCGTAGATAAACCATTTTGACCTGAAGTAGAATTTATCTGAATATTCAATTACAAAATACTGTCACTGTTAATAAAGCCCTACATACAGGCCAGGAAGACACATGCTGAAGATCAACAGTGTACAGCTGCACACAAGCAGCTCTTTTTGCCAGAGACTGAATTTTGCACAGAAAACGTCAGAGTTGAGTTGCACACAGAATTGGAGTGTAGGCAGGAGCAAATCCCCATTAGACAAGTTCAGTGATTAGCACCTGGTGCAGAATCATGGCATTTCTTCAAAAAAGACACCTTCCCCTACACTGTCACACAAACAGAAGGCACATCATTTAGCTAGGCCAGGGATCTTGAGTCAGTTTGGAGCTGTAGCACTTAATTGGTGTACAGCCTTGGGCAAATTACTTCTTCACTTTGACCTTTCTAAACTTCTGTTTCTCTTATTTATGCTGCAAATGCTTTGATTTTGACAAGGCCCCATATTATATGCTTACACTGCATCTATTGCAATAGAATCTCATCACTGTCAGCCCTGCTACAGATAGCTTTTATTGTACTGATGGAAAGAGAATTTGAGGTTTGATACCTTTTGCCAGCTCACTAATTATGGGGAAAAATGCCATGTTTCAAAGGCAATAAATGTTTGCACAGAACATTTCTCATAGAACAGTTCTCTAGTTGCTATTTTGGTCTCCTATTTAGGACCCAGGAATTTTATTGAGCTCACTGAAAGACCAAATAATTCTTTTAGGGATATAACTGATATATAGATTAAAAATATGTGCTTAGTATTATTTTTATATGTATTTTTTTCAAAGAAAAATCCCATTTGACACAGCCTTAATTATGATGATTCAAATCTCTGGTTTTATTAGCAATACTACTGCAAGCTGTATTAGCAGAAAATGCCACCTACAGCACTGGGGATTGTAGCCAGAAACAATATACTCCATCTTCATTTTATCTTTCAGCACTGAGTCCTTTTTAAATTATTCAGCTGTGCAAACTGTAGGCAAGAAAAGCAAAACCAACACCCGCCCTCTTGAGAAATAAACCCCAAACCCTCTAGGAAGGGATATAGCTGACATTTACCCAGATGGTGCATGGTAGCTCAAGATATTTCTTTTATTTATCTGCTTATGAAAAAACAGAGCAAGGGGATTCCAGTGGGGAAGGTTCACTTAATACACAAAAATAATTTAAATGGACATTAATTTATACTAAAGTTTGTAATTTAAGTACATATAAACATGTAGGTGCCCTAAATGCATCCTCCCTTGAATATGAAGAATAGATAGAAAAAATTCCACAGCAGCAGCCATGGTAGACAAACAGAAGTGGGATGCATTATTTAAACATACTAGTTGTGAGTATGAGTTGTAGTGAGCTAATTAGATTTCAGTGTTGAGAAATACTTTGGAGCTCTTTTTCATAAACTTCCCAGTCCGCTAATTATGGTGAAGGAAATAAAAAGCCGATTAATTGCAGATTAGTCTAAAAATTAGTGTAAATTTATTTTAATATTAATCTAAAAATTGCAGATTAATTTAAAACTCTGCAGACAATGAGGAAAACCTGTACTTGAACGCCTGGTGAACCTAGCTGGTCATTCACAGCACTCTTCCCTCCAACATGCAATTTTCCTCTGAATAGCTGTCTAGGACAGATGTTAACTGAGGATGAATAAAAGAGTTTTTGACTGTGCTAACATGCAGGAATTTCTTTCCAGTACAACCATGCTTGGAGTTCAGCCCCAGGTCTTTTTATGTAGTGTCCTTTGTTGCTGGCATAGATATCAACATGTTTATACTGCTTTAATGACGTGTCTGGCAGGTTTTGATCTGCTGTCTTTCTTATGGCCTCTCAATAGGTAGAGTGGAAGTGTGGCTTGGAAACAGTCTGAAAAAAATCAATGCAAAATAAACCCAAACTGTGGGAGGAGAGGAGTTATACAAGTACTCAGCAAGCTGCCAAGAGCTTCCTGTGTGCATACTTAAGGCATAAGGATATGAGTACATTCATGTGTCTTCTCTGCACTTGGCTTTTAAGTTTTTTGCCAAGAAGAACATCTTTTTTCTGGTGAAGTGCGATTTGCAGGTATCTGCTGAAATGAACCGTGGTAGTGACCTACATAGTAAAGAGCTCTTTTCACTGATAGCTGACTCAGGTTATCATCAGCACTGTGTCTCAACTGATGCATAGCCTTTGATGAAGATAGAGCAGTCTAGTCTGCAATGTTATTAGTGCTGCTGGTAACATAGATGATAATGCTACACCTCTTGACATTTACAAGTGAAACAAAGTATTATGTCCTTCATTTATGACTGCGAGGTCATAATGAGACTTAAAATAGGATATGGAACGGAGCCAAAAATGGTTTAGATGTTAGTGCAGAGGAATTAGAATTGCTCTTGTACAGAAAGCTGCAAAATGCATAAATGTCGATCCACCTTGGCTTAAAACTGCAACTAATAGACCTATTTACACAGGTGTCTAGAGATTCTTGCTGTGGTTAGTAAACAAGTGCTTAAAGCTTTGGGATGTGGGAAAGCTATACGCATACAAGTATACTGACCCAGACTTCAGGCCTTTAAAGTAACAGACTGATATTATGAGAAAAGTCCTTGCAAACAGATCTAGAAAACTAAAGAGCTGCTTGTATTCATGAGGTTGTTAGAGATGGGGAAATGGTGATAAAATGAAATCACATAGGCTATTTCTACTTTGTGATAGCATAAGTTTTGGACTTTTGTCTCCTGCCTTTAGATATCCACAATGAAGACACTGACTTCTGGTGGGCCACCTATTTCTGTTTATAGAAAAGACAGAGAAATAGGGGGTTTAAGCCTTGATTCGTCTCACCTAGCTCGGATGCCTACTTTGGGACTAGATGAATCATGCCCTAGCAATGCCTCTGGGGTGAGATAAATCGCAGTCTCAATGTTCTGTCCCAATCCTCCAAGGATGCATTTTTGTAAAAATGTAAGAAGCCACGTGCTTGTGACTTTGGCTTTGAGGGATGGAACAGCTAGCTTCAAGAGACATAATGTATGGATTAAAAAAAAAAAAAAAAGAAAAAAAGCTGAGGCAAGCAAAGGTATCTGCCACACACCAAATCCACAAAAACTCTCATCTGAGTCCTTTGAGCTGAATGGTCAATAGTTGGCTTTGAGTTCCTGAGCTGTTTGGTTTTGTTTCTGAAAGTAATTTATGTTGGGCTTTGCTTTAACTCCTGATGTCTATTCCTGTCCTATTTCCAGCTGAACTCAAAGTTTAGCAAGCTGAGTGTCTCAGATGATCAAAGTTGATCGCCAGAGTTTCAGGGATGGTCAGTTTTGATGTCTCTGTTCTTGGTTTGGAGCACTGTCAATGGGACTTTCAGAGAACAATGGCCTTTGCCCTGGCCCCGCATCAGCTCTTGTCACGCAAACTGGTTGGGCATTGATATGATCAAGCTTTTCTGACAGATTTTAAGAAATTAAGAGAAATCTTAAATTTGCATGTGTCAGTACAGGTAGGAGCACAAGTCTGATGATAATACAAAATGAATGCTTGTGTGGAGCATATTATCTTGAAGGCAGCTGCTGAATGACAGCGTTCACAAAAGCATAAACACAAGAATGCAATACGTAACCAAACATAGATCAGCAGGAGGATATGCATTTTCTCCAATTTGCTGAAGTATTGTAATTGCTGCCAATTACATCCTGACTGATCCCGTTCTGCACCTCATATAACTGATGGAGCTGTGACAAGTTGTTTGGTATGAATAATTGTTTACTAGAGAATATGTCAGACAGCTCAATTAATATTTTGTTTTACCTTATTTTGAGCCTCCTTCAAAACTTGAAGCTGGTGTCTGGAAACACTGCAGTGCCTGCCATCTGTTTTAACTGGGCAAAAATTCAGATTTCTCTATATTTTTAAAGTCATTTTGATAAATCTGTTGCAAATCTGTTACACTATGAAATTTTATCTATTAAAACCATATGTTGCCTCTCTAGCAGATCTTCTGCTCCTGCATTTATCCTGCTCATCCTACTTGCCCCCTTGGACTCTTGGGACGACATTATAATTCTTTCAATCTTCTGGAATTTCCTAGGTAGCTCAGGATTTAATAAGTGTTAAGATAAGTGAGCCAGAGAGTTCCTCAAATGGTGCTTTTAGGAATTAGATGCAAGTTTTCCCTGCCTGTTCATTTAAAAATTATTAAATGCAGTAGCTGTTTAATGTCCTTTGTCAAGAATAGCCTAGAAAGTACTTCATCATGCAAGAATCATCCTTCTGTGATCTCCCTTCATTTCAAATACAGCATGGAAATGTTTCATAAAGACTTCTACTTCTGCACTATTGTGAATAAATCTACCATCTCTGTTGAGCAACAAGCCTATAGCATTGTTAGAATTTCACTTGTTCAAAATAGACTTCAAAGACAATTTTTTATTGGACTCAGTCCTGCCATCCACAGAGTCTTCAGTCATCTTTAGCTTCCCTTATCAGTTTTTTACAGATTCAGTGCTTCAGATTCCCAAGACACTGTGCAGTCTAGAGAAAATAAAAACAAATTGTAAGGGTAGGCAACCTGTCTGTGGGAAGAGAATCACAATTTGGGAATCACAACTCATTGCAAGGATTTCACCCAGTCAGGCTTTGTATTTTGTCTTGCACCAATTACATGTGATATTTTCAGTAAGCTATTAGATGAATTTCCTTCAGTGACAGGAAAAGAGTCTTTGTAGACCAAGGGCACGGACACATAGTGCACCTTGATTTTAGAAAGGTTTTTGGCATTCTCCAATGACAATGTTATATCCTAGCTAAAGAAACATCGTGGCTTGTGTGAATCTAGATCCAGAACTGGTTTGAAAACAATACTGAAAGAGTATTTATCAATGGGTCACTGTCAAAATAGAAGGATTCATAGAGTAGCATCCGTTTCTAATCCATATGCTGTTCAATGGTTTCATTAGTAACTGGGATGATGGAATACAGAGTATGGTTATTAAATTTGCAGATGGAGCCAAGCCGCGGATGAATATACTGAGAATGGTATAACAATTTAAAGTGATCTTGACAAATTGGAGATTTGATCTGAAAATAATTAGATACTCTTCAATGAGAATACATCCATTAGCCAGGAGTTGTCTATTTTGTAGACAGGATGGATAAAAGTAATTTAAAGAGCAGTTCTGAAGGAAAGGATGTAGGGGTTAAAGCTGGCCATACAGTGGACTAGCTCAACATGATTCAACAATGTCATATTGATGAAAAAAACCCCAGAGCTCTTTGGGATCAAATGGAATTTATAACCCCAAGTGTAGCCTGCAAGACATGAAGGAATTTTTCCTATTGATTCAGCATTTAAAGGCTTCACTCAGAGCAATTTTCCAATTATATGTGGACCAGTTGAAGAGAATTCAGTAGAGAAAAATGAGAATGTTCGGGAGTCTAAAAATGTGACCTATGAAAAACGATTGAACAAATTGGGTTATTTAACCTGGAAAGGAGAAGACTGCAGGAACAAAACAATCTTCAAATACATAAAAGGGGGTTGCAAAGAGAAGGAATAATCCATTCTTCATGTTCTATGCCTAGAAATAATGGGTATAAACTGCAGCTTAATTGGTAGGAGAGTGAAGCACTGGAACAAATTGCCTAGAGAATTGGTGGCATCTCCATCTTTTAAAGTCCTTAAGAACAAACTAGTGAAATATCTGTCAGAAATGACACTGGTATAGTTGTTCTTGCTGGAGCAAAGCAATAATAAACTTAATGACATCTTGAGGTTCCCTCCAGTCCTGTGCCTCCAGAGAGTTATTGGATATAAAATACATCTTGATGGAGGGATGTAAAAAATTCTACAGTTCTGATTTCAGTAACCGAAGTAACCAAAGACACAAGAACTAGAAAATCAAGTCTACTAACTCTAAATGTGAAAGGTGCATTTACACTAAACTTCCTGGTCCTGATTCTTAAATGTTGATTAACCTTTATGGATTGTAGTTTATCCATTCATAATATGAAATATAAAACGTGGAGGTAGTACTTAACACCATAACAAAACTCCAGCTGTAAAATTACCAAATCTCACACACCTGTCATTTGTTGCAAAATACTTAAATATAGCATCTGGCCATAATATTTTAACAGATTTCTAAATAATCCGCAAAAAATATTGTGAATTTTCTTAATTTAAGCAAAATTGAAGAGTACACTTTATGTGATTTAGTGATTACAGAGTATTTTTCCCCCAAGAATAACATGCAGTGAAAAAAACCCCAATCCTTCAATATGTTTTATCAACTTGGCCCAAAGAGGATCCTGTTTTGCATAAACAATTGAAGCAGTAAAATGAAAAAGCGAGGTCTTGACTATGAGGGAACAACCACGGAATTCAGCAGGTTTTTTAAGTAAAATGATGCTAGAGTTTGAAGCATTCAGTATCTTGTGCTTTAGTGTTTACAAGAATAAATGGAAATAAAACAGAAAACAATTTGTAAGTAAGTGGTATAGATGGTTGTGAAAGAAGTGTGTTCCATACTTGGGCAGTCATGAGGTAAAAAAGTCAATCAATCTGACTGGGTGAAGAATAGCTAATTCAAAGTGAGCAGAAGCACAAGGACAGGTTTCATTAAAATCAAGGTAGTGGAGCAGAGAAACAAAGCCTGATGGAATGGATACAGAGCAGGGTGGACCACAATGGGCTTGTGTTTTCTGATAAGGAGAAATGACAGTTTTCTTAGCTAAAACCAAACTACTCTGAAGGAACAGAAACATTTTCATTCAGGAAAAAAACCCCCAACAAACAAACAAACAAAATGCCCCTCTAAATTTAAAGCATCTGCAGATCATAATCTCCAAGAAACATTAAGATTCAGCAGCAGAAATATGGTTACTTTTTAGTGATATGTTATAAGATTTGGAATTTGTATTTTCCACCTGGAAAAAAAAATACTCTTTTTCCTGTTTATGGAGACTAAAGAAATGTTTATGTTATAGAGGCTTAGATTATCAAGCTAGAATGGATCAATCTGTGGTTATTTAGCTTGAGGTCTACAGCACAGGCTGTATGACTAATTAACCAAATTCTTGTCTAACTACAGTGCCTCTCCCACAAAAACATTGAAGCTTTAATTGAAAGTTGTCAGTGATAGGTCATATCACAACACAATCTTTGCAATTATTCCTTAATTAATAATTCCTATTTAAAACAATAATAACATTTTATTACTAGTTTGAACCGCCTCACTTCAGCTTCCAGCTATCTGATCTTGTGATATATTTGTCTGATGGACTGACAAGGTCTCTATTATCCTATTGCTGTAGTGCATGTGAGTACTTACACAGTACAATCAAGATGTCTGTGACCCTTTTCTGTGTCTAGTTAAAATGGATTGACACATAACTAATCTATCAAAATAGGCCAAGCTTTTCAATATTTAATGCTTCTCATTGGCTCTTGGAACTCTCACTCAATTATTGGTACCCAAACCATATTTCTCTAGATATTGCACACCTATGTTCTTTGGGCTTAGATGTATGATTACGTGCTTCCCAGGAGGAGCAGGAATAAGTCTCTGTTACTGTACCGTGAGCAAAAGCTCAATGAATTGGTGAATGCCACCAGAAGATTTTTCTTCTTATACAGATCACTTGTAAAATGCGAAAATGCAGTTCCTTACATTGCTAACTCTTGAATCAACTCACAGATGTAGATGGAAATGCTGGAGCCGTGTTTTGTGGTGTAAGGTACTGCAAAGTATGTACCATCACAGTCCGAGAAATTGAATGTTTGAGTATTCAGTGAGTATTCAGCAGATACTGTGGAAATGCCCTTAGCTTCAGCCATGCTAAGGCTAGAGCAAATTCAAGTATTCATTTGCGAAATCCCTGACTGATGATTCAGTTACAGGTATCAGAAATAGGACAGCCATACAATCTCTGCTTATTCTAAGGCCAAATTGTTCTCTCCTACTTTGTGTCTGGGAAACAGTGTGACCTGACCACATGAGAAGGGACTGTCATTTTGTACACTCCCAACATCAACAGGATAAGGAAACTAAAACTACAGGGAAACTATACACAATCAGCCTTGCTTTGAATAACCGATCGTTTCACATCCTAATTGATTGGCCAGGCACTTATGTCTCCCAGCATGACCTTAATGTGACCAATTAATGATTGCCCCCAAATAAATCACTGCTTAAGCGCTTTCGATCTGAGTAGCCTTGTATTCCAATCCTGCATAAAGCCTTTTCAGTCGCTGAATCTATAGGACTTAGAAAACCTGTCTTCTGTCTGTCACACCTTACATAACAGTATGAATGCATATGGCTCAATACTAGCTCTTGTTTGCAACCCCAAAATGATAGCAAGTAATCACACTGGGGTGCTAACAGGCACAGAGGAGATCAATCATCACTTGGACACTGTGTGACTTTACATTTAGCTTTATTAAATACACTGTCTGTGCCTAGCTTCCAGGCATTAAAATTACATGGGGTTAAGGACCTGTTCTCTTACTTGGCCTTCCATCAGTCTTTGTGACCATTGGAAATATTATCTGTAATGACTTTGTTTTTTTCCAAGTCATTGATTAAAAAATGTGACCTGTCCTAGGGCCATAGGTTCCCTGGGAAACTACATTAGTAACTTGTCTACTCGGTGATGGTTCCCCAGCTGCATGCTGAGAGATAGCCGAAAGCTCCACACCTATTGGTGAGTATGGTCAGGACCTGGACATGGGTATGGACAGCCCAGCCCAAATGTTATACCCTTGCTAAGGTTAAACTGTTCTTATAGTCTTCTGAGGCCAATGGGCTTTGAAAGTAATGTGCCCTAATGACTCTGAACTTCTGGGGAACTGCTGCTCAGTCAACAGTCCCCCCTGCTAATAATTTACAAGGCAACAACAATACTTCAGCTACAGATATTGACACACTGCCATGTCAGTCCTCTGGTGCCTCACCAGCCATCATGATTTATTTGTGATTGATGAAGCATTGAAAGAAGAAGCTAGAGCACTACTGTCAAAAGGTCACTGAATTTGATTAATTTCAGCATAGAACGTGTTTATTTTCCTGTGTGATAGCAATGAAAAAGGGTGAAGTCAAAGTCTACAACAATATTTGTTCTATCAGAAAATCCCCTGAGGTATTTTTGAACCCCAGGATGTGGAGACAGGGTAAATACTTGTGAAAACGGTGGGAAAATGAAATGTATCTCCATGGTTTTCAACAGAGCTACAGGAAGGGAAGATGAAATGTGGTATGTCGGGGTTGATCCCAAAAAAGGTGAAAATTAAGTAAGGTGAATAACATGATTCATCTGAGGAAGATAGTAGATGATGTGAAGGGACTACTCCTGTTAATCAAATTAAATATTTTTAGGACCAAGCATTTGATGTGTGCATAAGTGCAAAAGCTTATGCTTTTGTTTGGTTTTGTTAGATTTCATATTAAGTGATTTTGATCAATTATATACGAAAGTTTGCATTTTTAGATGGTAGATTTCAGTAAAAAATAACCTAAATATTCCAACTGTCCTTTGAAGCTGAAGACGTGTTGACATTTTAGAGCTATCAGACTGCTATTTATGTGTCCAACCATGTATTTAGGTATCTTCTCTGGCAGCAAAGCTTAAAAAAGGCTTCAGACCTCATTTTGGGTGACCAGATTAAATGACGGATGGCACCAAATGATTTTTTTTAATGGAAAGAATAGAGGATCAAGAAAGACCTTTCCTGTGTTTATTCAGTTATTTACACACAGACATGTACATGACATAACCTCAGCAATACTGCAGCTGGAGTTATTTGACTAAGGATGGTGGTAAAAAGGCACAAGCCAGCTTTATAAACCCTTTCAAGCTCCCCACTCATGGGATTTTAAACACAAGCAGCTAACATGTTGTTATTTAGAATCTGAAAGGATACTATGGTACAGATTATTTATTTAACCTGCATTATTTTGGGTTGTGCAAGCTATTCCTGTGTTCTACATATTTACATTACAAATTTGTTAAGAGATTGTTATTGGTGTTGACAACTCATATTCAAAAGATAGAAAAGCCAGAATTAAGATTGCTGGTGGGGAACACGGTGTGTGATTGGATAATTAAAGACTACATGTGCCTTAGGAGACAAAATAATTTTGAACAAACGGTTGTAATTATGGAATTGCCTTAGTTTTCTGCTAAATAACTTCTGTGTTAAACCATATTTGCTTGGTTTTTAGTAGTTTTGTCAACAGTTTCTGAAAATGTACCATTCTGTCTTGAGGATGATTGACTGGGCCTAAAATGCCTATTTTAGTGGTAAATGGGCTGTGCAGAACATGTAATTTAATTCATACATATGACAGATGCATCAGGTGCCTTTTGAAATCATGATGAAAAGATCTAATAAAAAATACCTTTATGAGTCAGATTCAGTTTTTGAATAAAGTTTAATGTCAGATTTGACTGAAACCTGTAGTAGAGAATTAAGAAAAGCATACCTTATCTCCTGTTGCAAGCTTACTGTCCCTCTCAGCTCATTCAAACTGTGCTCTATACTTCTGTCTTTAAACTCAAGTTGTTGCCCCAACCATGGCTTCATTTAATTTTTTGGCAAGAGTGGTGGAGTTTTCTGAAACAAAGTACTTACTTGTTAATAGTCACACTTCATCCACTAAAGGTATAATTCTGTTCTCTTCCCACAATATTTTAGAAATTATCTTTGCTTTCCATGTGCAATAACACTAAGTTACAGTTAAGTGCTCAGTTCTCATCACCAGATACTGGTTATATACTTTGAGTTTATGGTACTGATGGTGGTTGTTATTTGCTCTGTTTAAAGTAGCTCAAGTAAAACTGTACTGCATGAAAGGATTAATTCCCACCCTGCTCCATAGTAACATAAGCTTGGGTAGAGGAAAGGAGAAAAAGTTTTCAAAGAAGGAAGTGTGAAGTCTTAAAAATATGTTTCTAGACATCCTGAAATTTGATTTCTCTAGATATATCTTACAAAAATACTGAAAAGAGTACTACAGTCCTTTTATCTGTCACATTAGGCATAGCACTTTTGATTTATGGTGCTTAGGGATTTATTTGATTTTTAATGTTGTGTTTATCCAAACCAGTGAACAGTGAACTCCAGATGGGTTTTAGTGCACTCAATTTACATCTGCACACTTTAATTCCCATCCTGGTAATTAGCCATGGATAGTCAGGTCTAAGGTACTTAAATTGTTGAGTGCTACTCTATTCTAAATGGCTATGCATGTTCAAGTGTTTTATTAGTCAGTATCAAGGAAAACAGCACCAAACTTTGGTCTTACCTTGAGCAAAAACATACTGTTTGTGGTATTTGTAGCACCAAGTCATAGAATGGTGGTTTCTGTACAAATATAATCAGTGTCCCACTGAGCCTGCAGTCCAAAAAGATAGAATAAGAAGAGCTATAAGGATACAGAATGGTAGGATGGATTATTAAGGTCTTCTTTGAGTGGGAGAATTCGTTAAATTCTCATAGGAGAGTACAAAAAAAGGAGTAAGATGAGTCTGGGGACAGAAGGGAATGAAGGGAAAGGGTTTGTTGTCAAACAGTATGAAGGCTGAGATGGGGAGGGTGTTCCACCACTTTGATGCAAACAACCCATCAGAAAAAAAACTTGGTGAAATTTATCACCAGAGAGAGTTAAAGGAGTTTTTGCAAGAGTCTGTGAGTATGAAATTGAATCAGAAACTTAACCAAACTGAGTTCCTAAGGAAAAAAAGAGCTAATCTGCAAAATGAGCAAACCAAATTTTGAGGCAACTTTCCTGTTTGAATGGAAACCTCTGAATACGCCAGAACTTGGTCTACAATGAGATTACATGAGTTTATGTGTTGGTGCACAAGTAGAGATACTTCAGTACCTTGCAGATGTATATGTGCATACGTCACATCAGTTTAAAAAAGTGGTTTGTATCAGTAGCTCCTCCTGCAGACAAGAAAATTTTCCACTTGTGTATTCACTTTCAATTCAATTAAGCTAAAATAGTGTTTGTTCAGTTAGGTGACTTTTATAATCAATTTTGGTTGCAGATCAGCCTATATTTCAGTCCCATCTTTTGCAGGGATGATAGCAAATCTACAGGCTCAATGAGAGGCTGCTTTTGCATTTTTGTTGCTCCCAAAATGTGATCACCGATACTTGGATTGGTTCTTCCAAATTTTTATTGATTAGGAACTTTACACAGTTGGAAGAATAAATTAAGCTTATAACTAGAGCTCTCCTATAACCTCCTGAAAATGACAATTTTTACTTATCTGAAAAAAGAATGCTAAAATTGTCTTATAATAGATATTATGCAGAGACAGAAACATCTGGCTTCTAATGAAATAACAAAAATTTATCAGCATATGGTGCTGATTCATGTTCATGCCTCTGTAATTTTACTTGATTAAAATTACAGAGAATTGTATTAATCAACCTGCCCTTTCTGCAATCAGTTATACCTGGGTAGAGTGTATGTAAAATGCTATTATTCAGATTTGAAAATGTTTTATCCCCATTTTGCTACTGTTTAAAAGATTACACAAAGTACTGGACTATGTTAGGTCCCTGTGTGTTTAGAAGAAGAGGTCTCAGAGGGTCATTTCAGGGCAACCAACACTACCACGAAAAGGAAGCTTTTGTGCCTTCTCTGGTCTCTCCAGGCAGGAATAATATTTACACATCTTCATGCCAGTGTATTTTTTGGAGATGTAGCAGATGTACATCCATATTCTATCTCCATCCACTACAAAATGATAAATACATTTTAGATTCAGAAAGGGGAAGCATGTACCTTCAACATGGTTTTTATTAAAAATTTAAAGACGGCACTGAAGGAGGTGCTGGCTGAAAAAGTGTAGTGCATGTCTCCTGTGTAAGCTACGTTGCAACTGCATCCAAATACCACACAGCCTGCTTTTCAGCCGGCTCGTCCCTAGGAAATGGATGGGGCTTGTGGTGAAGAGGGGAAAGCAGTTTCTTTGAAGTGAGATGCTTTATTTTGGATATATACTTAGCATAACCCTTTAAGTTGCTTGTGATGATCTGGGGTGTAGGGCAGCACTGGCAGAGTGCCAGAGACTGCTGGGCTATGCTGCATCTGCATAATGAGCATCCCAAGCTTTCATTAATGTTACAAAGAACAGTGGATATGAAGCTGCTGTACAGGGTCTGTCAGAGCTGGTACATGCCTTGGGGGAAGCAATGTGCAAAACAAAATTTGTATAAGGGTGTCACATTTGGGGTAAATCTTACCGAGTTCTTCAAATGCACTATAAAAAGTGCATGTATTTATGGCATTAGCTACTTCAGTGCTAGAGCCTTCCTGTGTCAGAGGGAAGGGAGTGCAAAGAAGAGGTCAGGGTCTCCCCGTATGGGAGATTTTTTTATATAAGCTTTTATGTCTGTGTAGGATTTTTGAAATAGAGGACACTAGGCATGGCTTTAGAGAAATGCTTGGCTGCAGGAGAAGTGAAAAGCCTCCAAACTGGTCATTCAACAGCACAAAAATCTTTCTTTCCTAAAAGTGTGGATACACAGATTTGCAAATATTGAGCAAACAACATAAAATGAGGAACTGTAGTGCTTTGAATAAATGGCTAGGGAGGTGTATACCAAAGCCTTTTGCCTTTGGTCCAGGACAAACAAGTGCACAGTTGCTGTTTGCATTGGTCTTGCTCTTGGTGGCTCAATGGAAATTTGCGGTTTTGAATGGCACCAGCCTGTGTTTGCACATGAAGCATCAAAGGTCTCCATAACCCGCTGGATCTGCTGCTGTGCAGGGAGGAGCTGTGGCTGGCTGCTCTTGTGTGTGTCCCACAGCTCGCAACATAGGGAGTCTCTCTAGTCTCTCTAGACTCAAGGGATCCAATGTTTGAGGCAGATCAGACCTCTGAGGAATGCAATGGTGAGGAAAGAGAGTCTAAGTTTAAGAGAATATATTTTTACATAATAACATTTGTCTGTTTTCTCCATTTGCTACCCCTGAGCACTCCTGTCATCCCCAGGCCACAGGAAGGCTGAGCTCTGCCATAGCCTTCTCTTTGGGCCTCTGACTTCATTTCTGTACTGCCTGCTTTCAGTCTCAGGCTGGTCATGTTTATACTGTATTTTGGCAGGAGCACAGAGAAGCTGGTAAGTTATGCCATCTGCCTCTGCGCCCCTCTGTACCAAGCACTTATTGGAAATACATCTATTCCAGGTCATTATGCATCACTCACAACCTATGACTTTCCAGGATGAGATATTAATATAAAAGGCTTGCCTTTCTTAAGTCAATTAGCATGCAGCACCCTGAAATTCCTGGACAGCTGTGTTGCTTCCTTCTTGCTGCTGGTGAGACACAGGAGCAGAGTGTAAGCAGGCCCAAGAAAACAGGTTTAGATCTTCCTGTGCAAACTGTACCACGTTGGGTACCCTGGAGGATGGAGGGTCAAGTGGTTCTTCTGTCCCCCCATTCAACCCTTGACACCAAAAATTGCTGCTGAGGGGTGGGACTCCAAACATACAGCATATTACGTATATCATGATGGTTATATTTGACAGTGGTCACAGTCATGTTCCTTCTGTCTTCCAGTGATTTTCAGGACTGGAGAAAAGAGATCAGCACCTCCTCATGTGACTTCACCATCCTCAGCATCTGGAGCAATCAGCAGTGGGTTGTCCTGCCAAGGTGAGTCTTGCCACTCTGGAAGGTCAGGGGAAACCTTAGATCCCAGGATTTTCAGTCTCCGTGTCACAGTTCCACAGCAGGGACCAGGAAGCTCAGTGGTATGAAGCTGGGGAGTCTTAGGTCAGGAATGAGATGTCATTCCTGTAGGCATGAGAACACCTGTGGTCAAGTATAGCTACTTTAAGTGACACTGACAATGTGACTTAACCAATACAATCCGTCACAGTGCCAGAGAGCCCTTAATCTTCCTTGGGATTACAGTCTGATGCACTGACACCTGTATTATTTTGTCTGGACTGCTGTCATATGGGTTTACAAACACAGTTGCAAAAGAAAAACATTTACAGGTAGGTATAGATAAGATTTAATGACAGATTTTTTCCTAGATGCACCAGTGACTTAGTTTAGGAAACTGTCAGCTTAGTCCCCAGCTGTTAGGGCTGACCTCTCCTAAATCAGATTCAGTGTGCATGTCTCCTCTGTCCCTTTGTTAGCAGTGGCTCCCTTTAGGGCTGTTCAAGTTTGCCTGTTCTCTCTCATCTCTCCTCGTTAAAACTTCCTTCCTGTTCTTACTTGGATTTATATGTCTCTGGCCTAAATCTCCTTTCTTTCCCCACTTTTCAGAGCTGGATTTAAAAAGTGCAAGTGTCTGTAAGCAGCTTTGATTTCTCTCTTCCCTTCCTTATGATTCTCTCTAACTTCTTTCTGTGTCTGCTTCCACTTCCATGCATTTTTTGGTTAATACTTCTTTTGTATTTTTCATGTTTTATAACAGTAAAATATGACAAAACACTGAGGTACATAGAATTCATTGGCCTCAGCTATTCTGAACTATGATCTTTGTTTACAGACTAAAGAATCTCTATTACCAATACAAATATGTGGGCTCTGTCGTGGTTTAACCCCAGCCAGCAACTAAGCCCCACACAGCCACTCGCTCAATCCTCCTCATTGGGATGGGGAAGAGAATCAGAAGGGTAAAAGTGAGAAAACTCATGAGCTCAGATAAAGACAGTTTAACACGTAAAGCAAAAGCCACGCACGCGCGAGCAAAGCAAAACAAGGAATTCATTCACCACTTCCCATGGGCAGGCAGGTGTTCAGCCATCTCCAGGAAAGGATGACTCCATCACACGTAATGGTTACTTGGGAAGACAAATGCCATCACTCCCAATGTCCCCTACTTTCTTTTTCTTCTCCCAGCTTTATATGTTGAGCCTGACGTCATATGGTATGGGATATCCCTTTGGTCAGTTGTGGTCAGCTGTTCCGGCTGTGTCCGCTCCCAACTTCTTGTGCACCCCCAGCCTCCTCGCTGGTGGGGTGGTGTGAGAAGCAGAAAAAGCTTCAGCTCTGTGTAAGCACTGCTCAGCAGTAACTAAAACATCCCTGTGTTACCAACACCGTTTCCAGCACAAATCCAAAATATAGCCCCATAGCAGCTACTATGAAGAAAATTAAGTCTATCCCAGCCAAAACTAGCACAGGCTTAAAAGTGCTTTTTCCAGGTCCCTATTCCCTCTATCTCATTCTCCCAGTGCTAGGGAACTGGGTGGCACAAGGGTTTACCACCTTCTACTTTCCCTCACTGATAAACAGCAGCTTTCCTGCTGGTCCTTGGTCATGGATCTCACAGCAACAGTGAGGAGCCGTGGTATTGCACTGCAAACATGTGAAATACAGGGCTGCCTGGGAGACAATAATGCTTTAAAATCCTGTTGTGCTTCTCCTTCTCAATTTGCAAGAAGTTGTGAAGTTTGCTGTATGGATGAGTAAAAACCGTAGATTCCTATCGGAGGGTATAGGCAGTGTATAATTTTGAATAAGAAAGAGTCATATCTGTGTTGAGAGTACCCTCTATGCTCAGTGATATAGCTGGAGCTGAGGGCCCTATATATTCCTTTCCTTCCTTGCTGAGCCCCAGGGGCATCCTCAGTGCTCTCTGCAACACAGAAGTTACAGCCCTTGTCACAAGGTGTTATTATTTAAAACCAGGTGCGCACCAGCACTGAGTATATTGGCTCTGCCTTCACCTAAAAAGTCTCTTGCTATGAGAATTGATCGGCTTTCTCAGGCAGTGGTGAGTTTCCAACTACTGTCAAAGCTAGCAGTGCCCCCTGAGGGCTGGTAAGGTTTTTTGAGTACCGAGTTTTTTTGTTTGGAATAGCTGGTCCTGTAGTATGTACATCCAGACTTCCCTCTGGCTATTTAAGGAGGAGATCAATAGTTGTAAAAATGCCTCAGCTTTTTTACTTCAAAATATACTTTTTAAAAAGTTACCATTGGCTGGACTTTATCTCCTTGCTCCTGGGTACTTGCACTTCAATATTTATTTTATCCTTGCTTTGGAACAAAATAAGTACTACCAGTTCACATTGACAGAAAAACAGAACAAAAACTCAAACAAAAGAAACCCTATTTATTTTGCTTTTTGATAAGTTGATGGTCAAGTTCCTAAGCATCAGACCACCTGATATTACTATGAGCACTGAAATGAATGCCTGCCATTTGAACACAGAGGTAATGTGCTCTCCTTAATAATATCCAGTTACTGGAACCTCACAATATTGCCTATCAAAGCTCTCACAATGCAAAAAGAAAAGCAGAATATATTCTTAGTTATGAGTTAGGTGAACTAAAATAAAATCCATTTCAGTGCTTCAATGTATATAATTCATTTTCCTCTAAAGGCTTATCAAATGGCATTTACCCTGAATAAGTCTAGTAAGGCCCGGTGCTCGTCTGTGACATACTCTAGTAACTGAATTGCAGTAGGTGCCTGAGATCCTATTTTCAAGAGAAAAATGGCCTGGCTAAAAGAATAATTACTATGCTAAATATTACTTCTCTTCTTGCTTTCTGCAAACAAAGCTGGGTGCAAAGTGATTGGTGTATAAAATGTGTCTGCATATGAGAAGACAGAACTGAAGCATTGGTGATAGGTAAGCTTCATGTTCAGTATGTAGTGTGAAAAGACATTAAATACTGCAAAATGAAATGCTCAGCTAAGATGCTGTCTTCCACTTTATGAAGAGCCATAGTACATTAGTCAGCTTTGCAGGGAATTACAAATGTGATTTAAAAGTTACGCTTCATCAGTACATAATAAGGTTTAAAAGTCAAAATAGAACTTTTTTCTCCTTCCCATTTTACTATGAACTCCCTACATTGGCAGTTTTCCTTCCCCAAAATTTCCAGTTGACCTTTAAGGTTAAACATTCTCCAACCTTTATATGTGGGCTAGGAGGAATCTGCTCTGAGGAGTTTAAAGGATTTCCAGCATTGTTATTGCTTTGTTATGGATCAGCTGAGATGGATGAAAACTATGTTGGAATTACGTGTGAAGATCCGTTAAAGCTCAGCCTGAAGGGCAGTCAGTGATCACTGGTAAGTCAGGCATACACAGATGTGGATGGCTAGTTCATCTGCCCAGGCTCATCAAGCCTCACAATGACTGCGGATAATTAGCAGGTTGTAGTAGGATATTTGGAGCACCTGTCGTAGCACAGGAGAGAGTGTATTCAATTGAACTGCCTGGGTGTGACATACAGCTAAGGTGGGCATCACTGCCAGATCAGGATCTCTGTCCTCAGAAAACAGAACAGGTCTGATCCCTATAAATGGCATTAACTTCAAGATTCTCCATAGTCATACAGGCATTCAGCAATCAAGCCTGATATGACACGTATTTTATTTATTGGAGCAATACATTAACATTTTTATCATTTATTGAAGCTCATTTGTAACTAAGCAAGTCTGCATAATAAAAATCTCCTGCAATATGTTGTTAACATGCAAACCCAAGCCTTTCAATATGTTATAGGTAACTTTTACCTACAGTGCTTCATGCTGTTGAAAGAAACAGCTGGAACATGAATTAAATCATGCCAAAAAATGACCCACGCATCTTGCAATTATTCATGAAGCATTTATGATACTGGAGAGAAAATGGTCACTGAATACTAGAGGTCTAGTTTTGTGTAAGTCTGTCCCGCCAGCAGAAAGAGACTGTATGGATGCTCAGATTTTTCATGCTTACCTGTAACTTTCATGCCTTTATCTCTGCCACACTGCTTTAAATACTGCTGACCAGATTCTGGCTGCTTATGCTCAATAATGAGACAAGAGTGCAGGGGACAGTTGGATTCCTGATGCTTGTATTGTCCCGAAACACTTCCAAGCAGCAAACATTTAGGTAAGAAGTAGAGGAGTCACATTTTAGCCTATTGATTCCAGGGTCAAAAGAGCTTTCTGCTGGTCTTTCTTCTGCCATGCTTCCAGTCCCTGCTACCAGGGAAGTGCTTTTTTGCATACTTTCTCCAGAGGGATGCAGTATAAGAACTACCCCTTCATGCAGCTGACCAGTAATCTGATTTCCATAGTTCTGTTGGGGTTGATGACTACGGATCTCTGGGAGTTGTTAAACAAAAAATTTGGGTTACATTTACAAAAAAAACCCAAACCTACAAAACTTGCAACTCACTTGAGTTTGATAAGCAGCAATGACTCTACTCTGCCTTAAAGTGCTGCAGAATAAGTAATTTGTCTTTGATGATATAGTTTCTGAGATGGTTCCTTCCTTCTTTGCCTAATGTTTCATTTGAGCAATATGCTTAATCAATGTTTGCTGATGTTTATGGTCTAATGCATACTGACAGCAGGTGCAGAAAAAGTAAATCCCCATCTGCATAAAAATCTTGCTGAAATTCAGAAGCATGCTGTTTCACTGGAATTTTCGTAGACAGGTGATTTTTCATGGTACCTCCAGAAGGTTCCTCCCAACTCCCTGCTGTTACCTCTGTTTTCCTACCTGCTGCTATCACAAGTTACGGCTTTGTTTGTAGCCCTACATGAGGTGCCTTTTTTAAGTATATCTATTTGTTTTGTTTGATGGACTCTCGTTTGGATTCAGTTCAGGTATGTGCTTTGGTTCCATGGTTTGCATCATGACTTTGAATGTTCTGGTAGACAAGTGGCGTCCTTTGAAATGCTCTTGCTGTTCGCTGGGACAAGGGGATGTCATGGCTAAGGCTTTAAAGCAGGGGTGGAGATCCTGCATCCTGGGGACCAGACCTTCTGACTGTTTCATCTGGTTTCTGGCAAGATATGGTGAATGGTGGTAGCTTTTGGGGAGAACTCTTTTTTTTTTTTTCATTGCTGTTGTGTAGCAGTATATTAATGAGATATGGTTAGGCAAACTTCTCTATGCTACAAGAGCTTTTGTTCTAAAACTTGGATCAGTGGTTTGAAGATTAGGGACAAGCAAAAATTACAACAACTTGTTTCTAAAAATGGGGAAGTCTGTGTAGTTGCTTATTTTACTGGGTTTTAAGGGTCAGCATTACTCTCCTGTCCCTTTGAATATACCCTCAGGAGGTGGGATGGCTTCCTTGCTTTGCTTTGCCTTGCTCTTTGTCTGAGGAAACAGAAAATCACATATTTTGTATGAGCTAATTTATGGTCACAAACTGCTTGAATATGTCTTAATCTTCCTCCTAAATTATTTTGAATAATTTGTGTTAGTGTTCTCAGATGTCAACGAAGATCTGAGCCACATTATACAAGTACATAATCTTCCCTCAAAATATTTAATGTAAAGGGAAAAGAAAAAGGAAAATAAAAGGCACAGTTTTATCCACTGTGATGAAGCACTACTGGAATCAGGAAAAGAGAACTTGATTCCTAGCCAGGTACAAGACACTGGACCATGTTATCACCTAATAGTCTATTTCTTACAATTAAATAATCTGATACGCCTCAAGAAGGACCAGAAAAAGCAAAATATAAGGAGATATTAAAAAATGGCTTAACAGGAAAGCTAATAGGGTCATACTTGTAGATTTAGTAAACAAAGTAGTGTGATATTGCACCAGATGAGTTATGGGGGAAAACGTCTGCATAGAGCAGGAAAGCTCCAAATTCCATGTTAAAAAAAACAATCAAACAAACAAAATATACCCCACAAAACATTGGCACATTTCAAACTGAATAGAATATGAAAAAGAACAATTACTGGTTAGGGGATTTTTTTGTTTGTTTGGCTGAAGGGCTGGGGTTTTTTAATAATATAAATGTATAATTCCACATACAGTTTTGAAAATCTTGAGCTATTTTATCTGATTTTCAGGTAAAAAAGCTAGGAAAAATTAGATAAATTGAGCTACTGGTTCAAAGACATAAAATGGAAATCAGAAAATAATTAAACCAAGCCACGTGAGAATAATCTCAAAGCAAGCTGAAGCTAAGCGAATAGTAACTCAGGCTCAGCTGTGCCTATACAACAAAGGCAAATGCAATACAGCGGGGAAAAGCTGTGGGAAGAAATGCATTAGAACATTATCCATTACAGTTTGCCAGAGAAAAATGAGACCCTGTGCTGCTAGGTTTCTCAGAAAAGCTTTTAGGTAAAAATCAGCAACTAGCAAAAGCAAATGCCTTGCTATCATTACTCTGTAACTGTTTCAAAGACATTGGTAACTAGAAGATGTCCTCAAGAAATGTGGGATTGAATGCCAGTTTAACTGAGGCTTCCCGTGTAAATTAACAGTCTTTGTCAGGACTCCAGTTAAAGAAAAGAAATGGAAAGGTTATATTGCTAACCAAGCTGGAGAGAAGACATTGAATAGCGGGGATTCTTTAAATGTTAAAAAAGCTGTCTCAGACCACTCACAATATACTGGATGGTGACACATGGAAATTAAAGGAAATGTGAATATGAAGTGTTTTCAGTCCTTCTGCGCAAGCAGCCAGAAAATAGTCCCACATAGCAAGAAAACAGAGGGCTGCAGAGGGTGAAGACAATTGCTAAGCTGATTAAAATTAAATGTATCTAAAAAATAAATATTATTAAAGATATTAGGAGAAACAGATTGACAGGACAAACCTACTGTCAATAATTGATCAGTCTGTTGATTGTACCTCAAAATGTGGAGGACTTTCTGACAGCAAAATAAACAAGACTACTTGTTACACTACAGACAGCTTTTGTAGTCTTAGCCAGGGAGCTGGAAGCCAGAATTTGTCTCAAAGACTACTAGTCTGAGAGTTCTACACAAAGTTTCCTTTTTCTCATTTAACTTGCAAGGGAATGAAGTAATTTTTTAATGATGAAAACTTATTCTATTCTAAACACCAGGGTTATAAAATCTGACTAGTTATATGACACAGGTCAGAATTTCCTGACTCCAGTTGCCACTATTAAGGTACTTGTATGCATAAAACTCTGAAAAAAAAAAAAAAAAATTAGAAATCAGAAGCATTCAGTATAGTTCCCTCCTTCAGTTTGTTTTTAATACAAGTAAATTTTAAGGGAAACAGTCTTGCACAACTGAAAACATTATCTACATCTGTTATATCTAAATGTCTAGCCTAAATATTTCATAAGTGGCATTTCTTTCAACAGAACCTTTTATTACCCTTGTTAGTTTCTCCTTTTATCTTTACTGTCAATATTGTTGATGTTAAAAGTTTTCTGGGTCCCATTCTCATTACTCTACAATCATTAAATATTATGCTTCTGACATAATGGACTTTTCCACAGCAATCAACTGTGATGTCATAAAGCAAAAATGTTATGATTTTGAATGAAGAATAAATGATAGGAAAATGGAAATTCAGGTTCCCTAAATAACATAAGCTAAGAAGAATATTTAAAACATTTATTTATTTTTTTAGCTGTGATATTTTTGTTTTCCTAAGTCATTTCCATTAAATTAAATGCCAGTACTGGTGGCACATTATTCACACAGCCATTTTGGGAAAAAAGTGGCACAGCAGTGGGGAGCAAATATAAGGAAGAATTTCTGTTAAGCTGTTTGTAACTAAAAGCACAAAATGTGCCAGTACAGATGAAGAGCTGCTATTTTGTTATTTGATTCTTATTAAGCAAGAAGTCTGACGGAGTTACTGCTTTTGCTAGAAGACACCCACTGAAATTCTCAAAAGACTTGGCTTCAATACAGCGGTGTGTAAGAAACTCAATTTAGTGCAACTCTTGTAAGCTACAAGTTTTGAGATTTCATGCTTGCAAAGGCATCCCTCTGAATGTGAACTGAAAAAGGGTGCCTTTCTCTGTTCAAAATATGACTTAATTTTAATAAGAAAAGAGGCTAACAGAAAATGGGCTTGTTGAGTTGATTTAATAACATTTCCTTTTATTGTCAGTCAGTATTGATCTTTTACTCTAGCTATAAACTCTGCGTGTCTTGCATTTTATTTGTCTTACACGTCTGCTCAGTTGACCTTTTGGCACCACTTATTAAAGGTGCTGAAATCTTATTCTGGTGTGGTTTCTGAAGCTGGGTTAAAACCGGTTGGGTAGTTTAGCAGCATCAACACAGGTTACACTAAAGTCAATGGTCCTGAATGTTTGCTGATAGCCTGATACTTCTGCAATTGTTCCTTCCTGTCTTCATTTCCTGATGAATCAGCAGCTGAAGTAATTTGAATGCACACAGTAAACAGTTTAGTAAAAATAAAATAGAATACATATTATTTAATTATTATACATTATTACAAATCAGGCCTCTGTCTGTCATACAGCTGTACATGTCATATTCTGTCACCTTCCCAGGAAACATTGTCAGAGTGAATTAACAGGATATGGTTAATTTTGCTGCTTGCATTTAATTGCTTCCTAGAATAAGCAATCAAAATGAGGAGTTGGAACCAACTTTACAAAGCTGCTGCTTCATTAGTGGGTACCACTGGTTGGTTTGTGTGCATGAAGCAGTGAGGGGGAAGGAGAGAGTAGAGCCAGTTGTGCATTTGGGAATTCATCCTTTTGATAATCTGAGTCTGATACTGAAAATGCCAGAAGCTGAGAAGTGGTAGGAAGTAGAACTTTTCAGGAGGAATTGCATCTGACTTTGGCCATTTCTTTTTGACCCCCAGATACTTCTAACATGTACCTCTAGTTACCACTGCTCTGTAACTGGTAACTTACTCAAGGCTTGTTTAGGGGTTCCTCACCTGTGTAGAGATAATGACTGCAGTCGGTCCAACCTGTTTGAGTTGTATAGATTATGTTTGTACATGAAAGACGTGCATGACTTATTCTGGTTGTGGCATAGAAATTCAGTTCATCTTATACCTGAAATTTAAGTGTAAATAATTTGATAAAACCCTGCCTACAGCAGGATCTTGCTGAAAAGTAGGTGCTCCTTGTGACCTGAATAAGGCAACCAACATACATTTTCTTCCTCTTGGCTACAAACCTCGTAACTGAACATATAATATGCTTAGGTTTCCTCAGTCCAGAAAAACCCAGGATTTCCTAGCTCAAGATTCTGGCATCAATTCTTTCCTAGTCCACGGTTATTTAACTGTTACCAGAAAACTACTGATATCAGATAACAGTGATCTATTATCAATTATACATAATGTGGGAGTATCCACAGGTCATCTTATCCCTTTTGTGTTAAACATGATATACAAACATAGCATATCAACTGCATTTTAAATGCAAGGGTGAGGCTTTACATAAATCTAATCTCATTCTGTTTCTATAGGGCTGTAAATACTGTTGAGGTGACTTTAAGAGAAGGCCATGGAGAAAATTTAAATGCTGACTATCCCTTAGCATGCACCAGAGCAGTAATGGACTTGCAAGCGTCATCAAGGATCCCACCTGCCCTTGCCCACATGGCTCCTGAACTTTATTGCCCTAACAGTAGACTGGATTTGTTGGTGGCCTGATCTCAAGTGCCTTTATAGTGTATGGATGCTGGTAGCTAAGCCAGGGGCACCTTACAGCAGCAATAGGTGCGTGCGTGTGTGCATGTGTGTAAGTGTATAGAGCCGAGCTGGCAAGGTGCCAGATTTTAGCCTGTTTCTTCGTCAAGATACTGTATAAATATAACATGATCTCGTGAGCTTTCAGTCCAACTTTTTGATGAGGGACATCAGACAGACCAGGCAGGTGGTGCTGAGATGATTTCTGAGTGTGCAAGAGGGGGGCACATGTTCTTTTTTTAGTATATTGAAAATATGACAGAGATGGATTTTAATGTCTGTATTAAACAAAATGGTGACCTCAGTTTAGTTCCTTGTGGCCAAAGCTATCAGTCAGAACCAGCACTTTCGTTTGTAATTCCAGAAGTGAAATGGAGACCTAAAAGGAAATTACACTTTGGGGATTAGAGTTAAATAAGATTCATTCATCAGCCTGCACTTACGCTGTATGTCCTGTGGATAGTGGTTATGTACTTTTTTGGATAGAGTCAATCTAATGCAGTTGGCAAATATTAATTCAGTGTTTGAACAATGTTGTCAAAGAATAAGGATCGCATATTTACCCTGGGCTAGTGCCAAAGATGTCAAAATTTCAAAGGTAGATGTTACAGTGCCCCGCATCTTTGTCTTACTAAACCTTCTGCTATACCACACTAGTTTAAAAAGGAGAGGATGAAAAGCTACTGGCCAGTCTGGTGGTGAAAGAGAAATACACAGCTGAAATACTGTACACTGAAGTGCAATCTGTGTTACACCAATTGCACTAACATGTGCTTTGCTGATCTAGATGTGTTGCTTTCTCATACAATGCCTAGTAAAGTAAGGCACTTCCCTTAAACACCACCTAGGTGCAAAGGAAACTCAGTAAAGGTAGCCAGCCAGTAACTAGCTGACAACCAGGCATGTTTCCATCCTGTCTGTTCTCCAGATGTTGAGGTAGTAAGCAGGAAACTGTTACCATTTGAGATCTACACCCCAAAGCCACCCTCAAGAAGGGGCCAGAGAAGTAGGGCTCACTTTCCTCTTTCTAACCTGTTTTTTCTGGAAGTATATCTGTTTCTGTCTCTCTGGAGAAGCCTTTTCTCCTGAAAGCCTGCCTCTATAAGATAAAGCTAATGTGTAGGGCAGTTTCCATGGAAGGATGAAATTTGTATGCTCACTGTTGATCGGTGTCTAAATTATGCCTAAAGAAAGTTTAAAGCAAAATGGCCACTGGAGTGGCCAAAAGCTGCGTCTTCCTCATCTCTGGAGGGCGGTCTAAATACCTGGCTGTGGAGCTCGGCTGCTTCTTTCTCTCCCTGGCTCTCCTTGTGCGTCTTGAACTTCTTGTTGCTTAACAGCACAGCTTCAGCCATGGAGGTGAGTGAGGTGTGCCCACTGGCAGCAAGCAGAAGGAGACGTTGCCGGGACACATACATTTTTCTCCTATCTGATTGAGGTGGTAATCTTACTTTCTTGATTCCTGGATGAATGTTTTAGCCTTCCAGCTGTTTTATCAAAGAATCAGGGGAGAGGAGGAGTACTGCTGCTGCCTTTGGAAAGAAAGCTGCAATAGCCGTATTCTATGGGAGGCTGAGCCTACCTGCTCATTAAATAAGCTGAGAAAACATCTACCAAAATCAGCTCTCCAGGAGACATAAGCTAGTTTTTAAATTCCAGTCAAGTTCATTTGAGAGAGGTGGAGGAACCAGGACTTGTGTAGAAACACTACCTCCAAAAGCAAGATGCTTTGTTTACCTCAGCTCTTTACCCACTGCCTTACTCAGCTTGGCACCAAGCCCCCATTTTGTAACACATGCTTAAAGCTTGCTGTGCAAAAGCTGCTTGACACTTACTCAAGCAGCAAATTCATAAAAAACTGTAACTCATTGTCAATAGTTGCTGCGTGCCACTTTGTCTTGCAGAAAACTAAGATTGTTCTTGCATGCTATGGGACATGGATAATTTGTAAGCTTGAACTGTAGCTACTACCTGCTGCTGGTATAATTCAGCCTGCCCTGCATAAAGCAAGAAAGTTGAATAATTATTGATCACACTTTATTTAAGAATTCAAATAGGCAATGTAGGAACTATATATCACAGTGTTTCATTTCTACTAAAAACTGTATACTGAACCAGCATTTCTAGGGCTTTGTGATTCGATAGGCAAACCTAAGTGCGTATTTCAAGACAAACACCATCTCAATCCTTCTGGTACAACTTCTGATTATAGAATTATACACGTATTATAGATGTGCATCTGGTGGGTGATACTCAATTTTCCACAGTGGAGATGTTATTTTGCCTAGCTGGGCTTTGACTTCAGGAGAAATGAAGCACTGCATGGAGAGGTAATGTACCTGGAAAAGACAGGGCTACCTACATCTCTCCATCTCAGGCAGTTAGACTAGGAAAGTGCTTACCCACCTTTGCAGCTCTACACAGTCTCACATGGAGTAGAATTCAGCACTTTTTAGTGATGGCATTGAATCAGCTTGCTCCAGTTATGCTTTGGTCTAAGTGCCAAATCATGAAAGAAGCCAAAAAGTTCCATGTTTGTCATGGTTCTTTGGAGTTAACTACAATTAGTTATGCCCCAAAAGTCAGTAAGTATTCTAGTGATTGTGGTTTCTGGAAAGTGGTTTCTGTAAATTCTTTGCATTCTTCTTTTTGAAGAGACTGAATAACTTAGAATTTTTACTGTTGTTTCGTATTTTTGACAGTTTAAACACTCTTTATGGAAGAAGAGTTTACTTCCCTCCAGTAGGTACAGCAAATACCATGTTTCTGCTGAGCCTGCTGTGAATCAAATTGAACTCTGTGCACTACATAGTCTGAACTAGTAACCTTCACTGCTTAATCTTCATATGTTCCTTTAATTCTTTTTGGCACAGAGGTTATGAAAGTGCAGGACTACAAGTATTTTGCTCTTTGCATGATGACAAATGTAAACACCTAGTACAGGCCGTAAACGAAATAGATGGATATTAATCTTCTGTCTAGAGAAGCATGTGGGTTTATTGTAACAAATTTTGAAATACATTGTGGAAAAGAGCCACTCTGCCCTCTTCCAGTTATCATGCTTTCTCACTAGCACTGTCAAAACATACAAATTACTTATTACAGCTAAAAATTACTTTCATAAATACAAAGTGAGCTAGAAGTACATGCACACTACAATGACCTGATCTAATAGCTCAAAACTTTTTAATATTTCACTTGTCTCAGCTCTTGTCTGCCTTTTAAGCTTCTGGTAGCTGTATTGCATTGTACAGGATGCCACATCATAGTTCAAGAAGAGCACCGTTTATGCCAGTAAAGCTGGTGAAATGAATTACAGTAAGAGAAATAAATTTTAAAAAGCCATGAAACTATGTTAAAATATCTACTTTTTTTTCAGCTTGAAACAAAGGATTTCAGCCAAGGGTTTATCTGGAAAGCAGCCTCCTCCTCTGTCTTTCTACACAGTCTCTCTTAAGCACAGCACTTATTTCTAAATGGTTTAAAACCCAAGCAGCAGAAAAAGCCCTCAGATTCTTCCTGCAGACCCAGATGTAAAGATAAAAAAATAAAATCTTACCACTGTACTAAGCACTGAGTTGGCCAGAAAGCCTCTCTCTTAGCAAGTCAGTCATGTTCATACATCAGAAAAATCTGCAAAGTCGAAGTGTTTGTCAAAACATTTTTATTGGTGACATCTGCTCATGTTGAAGAAAAATAACATAAAATTCTATAAACATCAGTAAAAAAAGGGTCCATTTCTAAAATAACAGCATTGAGCAGAATGTCTGATTTGTGTTTGGATGTAAATAAGTTTGACTCAGAAGCCCTTGCCTGGAAAACTGTTATTACTGAAAGAAAGACAATAGAAACTGGCAAGATCTGGGTGATAATTCTGGGTTTCTATGGATGCAACTGTAGGACATACTTGGAAAAGAAACACAATTTAGTGCTGTATGTTTCTCAAAATATGAATGACAACTTGCTGAAAGTAGTAAAATTTTATTTTTTTCTTCTTCTGTGCTTGCTACATGCAAAGAAGAGGAAAGGTGCTGCCACCGGTTAGAAATGCTGGTTTGCAAAGATATGTTTTTGGATCTGCATGCCCTAGAGAAATTCTACTTGTTAAAAACCCAAACATTGCTGAAAAAAAGGTAAGCTTCTTTCTCTGGATTAACTGTTGTTCATTTTAGCTAGGTTGGATGTGCAACTGCTTTTCACTTGAGGAGGAGTTTGCCATAAATACCAAGTGGCAAGGTTCCTATGGTAAGATCGCACTTTAAAACTGAGATGTTGCTATGCAATTTTCTGTATGAAATAACAACTGTGAGCCTTCACTCTTTGTTTTCTCTTAGTCATTAGTAGTGTTAAAGTTAGTAGTGTTAAAAATACCGCTTTGATACTACTGCAACTCCCAGCCTTTAGCTGAGGGTTGCTTGGAGGGTTAGGCTGTGATTTAAAGTGTTATGTACTGTCTGTTACCACTTGATCTGCCTCTAGGGTGCCTTGAGGTTGTGAAGTGATAGCAGGAATCGTTTGTGTTCTTGCAAGGCAGCCTGCTGAAATGAGAAGCTGAATGGCTTAAGCTTGATTCTGTGAAATTTGGCTTTTATACCTCGGTTTTGGTTCTCAGCCCTTCCATGACACTAGCAAACACAGGTATCAAGATATCTCGTTTTTCTTTTCAAGGACAAACCTAAAGTTAACTCTGTGGTTCACTATAATTTTGCCTGAGTTTGATTAACCACAACGAATGGTAGATTAAAAATAGATATTGCCAGGAAGTAAATGCCTTGACATCTACTTGAACAGATAGAAAAAAGTTGATACTTGAGACACCTGAGTCTTTGAAAGTAAGAGGGCTCATAGCCATGTTGCTTCCCAATGGGCTACAGATAGTCTAGATGGAGTGGTGACGTGGTGGCCAAAAAAAAGAGCAACAAGAAGAAAATTGTCAATATATGTGGGAACTTCAGAAGATTCTTCTTATTTCCCTTTTTCTTTTCCCCTTCTTCCTTATTCTGTCTCTTTCTTTTCTTGACTCCTGTGCTATATCCACAGTTACTTTCTTGGTACAAATGCAAAACGGAATGATTTCTAAGCATAATGTATTGAAATTCCTTATACAAATACATATGTGTATATAACATTTCTGACACCCATTTGGCTTCCTACCACAGAAACAATGCCAAAATAGACTCTCTTAAACACAAGTAAGGCAGATTATGAGAGATCCAGTCTGAAATGTGGCCTGGCTACAGGCACTCTATCTATACAAATTTGTACCAAAGTGGCCTGACGAGATCTAGCTTCCACAGATACAACATAGCACTTAACCTCCAAGTCTCTTTCCAGTTTATGAGGAGAGGCACATCTAATCCTTGAACTCTTTTTCTAGGTTATCAGAAATGACTGGCTTTCTCACTCCCTGCTTTACAACACTGAGATGTGCACAGAACCCAGCAAGAAATAAAGAGAAAGTTTGCAAACTTTATAAAGGTTTATGACATACATGCATACATTAATGCCATTGTACATATTATATGCAACATACTTACAATTCTAGTTTTTATGTTTTTCCCAAAGAACTTAATATTGCATGAATGCTGAACTGTCCACTCTTTTCAGTGACCACGCTAGCATCTCTTCTATCTGTCTAACATATTGCATGGAAATAGAACCTATACCCATGGCAGTCCTTAGGTGTAATTGTGATATTAAGGCTACTGTGGGAGCTGATAGCAGTTCCCAGTTCCCACGTCCAGGTATGTGCCCTGGCTCTGTCCCAGCTGTATGTTTGGGTGAGATCACTGTGTACACCCTTGTTTCTTCACGCCCCAGAAACCTGTCATGGTTTCTGCTGGAAGGAATCCTGAGCACTTGGTCCTAAAAGAAGCTGGAGTGCAGTCATCCAAGTTCACAGACTGGATAGTTGGAGAACTGAGACCCTGAACCTAACACTCAGCTCAGATGTAGCTGTTTAGAAATGCAGAGAATAAACCCTGTTCTTCTCTGAGGCCCTTGAGACCTGACAGCCAGCCAAAGAAAGGCGTGCTTGTTTCCAGATGGTTGACTGCCTTCCAGTCCTCTCCTGGACTCAGGTGCTTTAACCTTTCATTTTAATTTTGTTTCTTTTTTAAAAACCCCTTAGTCAACTTGCGTTCTGTGGCAGAGTAAGTCATAATTTGTTCGAGATTTGTGTTTTCAAGTCATATTATTTATTAATGTGATACGGCATTGCATACTTAAAAAATACTGGTCTAATATACAAAGTTTTCAGTATTCAGAACTGAATATTGTCCCAAAATATATGTTAATATTTAAATGTACATATTCTCCATAAAACATAAAGAGAGACAAACTTTCTCTTTAACTTACAAGCTTAGTGCACATTCAGATCTCTTGATCATATTTACGGGTTTTAAATATCACACTGGCTTATTTACATAGCCAAAATAGTTTGGCAAATCAAAATGAAAAAATTATGTCAAGTGAGACAAATGGTAATTAGGTATATTTTAGCATATTTACCCAACTACAGATCCAAATACATACCGTGACTCTTAAAAGAACTTTTGTCACCTAAAAAATTATTGTTCCACTAGTAGCAATTATTTTGTAGATAAAAACACTGATTATGCATCGAGTGTTTTGTTTTGGTTTGGTTTTGGTTTTGTTTTTTTTTTTACAGACATGCATAAGTATTTCCATGAGCCTTCAGTAGTTTATGTTACTATAAACGGCAATGTCTGTCACAGCAGGCATACCTATGTATGTATCTCACTTCCTCACGCTTGCACGGAGACTTGTCACAGGGGACAGAGGTGCAGTATCACAGCTGGCCAGCCCGAGTTCCTGCCGGTATCTTCCCACAGTACCAGCCTCCCACAAGCAGTCAGTGAAGGGCAGACACTCTCCACTTCTACCGACCCTCTGGTGCCCAACAAACTTTCTGATGTCAGTTTTCTAAATGTTAGAAAAGCTAAAGGATTACTTTACTCTACTTGTCTTACTTTAAATTTGAATTCATTTAATGAATTATGCTTTAGTTATACAACACTATAGCGTGTTTGCATTAACTGTGCTACACAAAATATAATGGTGGGTTAATAGCAGGATAATTTCCCTATGGAAAATAATTATGGCTTTGACCCTCCTGGAGCCAGAATAAAATGCTGCAGGGATAAGAGAACTTATTATTGTTAACTCCCTAAATCCTACCATAACAGCTGAACGGAACAATAGCTTATGGGCTTTGGGTAAATTTTTCATTCAAGAAATTATCATGGCACAGAGTTGAGAGATATGTACATATTATTCTTTCCAAGACTTCTTTAGCTTTTATGTCATTGACAATATTTTTTTTTTTTGACTGGATCAAGCATTTAATCTTTTGATTTGTCTGGAATCTCATTTTAGAAGTCATTACTAAATCCATCAGGACCTAAAGCTGTGTTAGAGTGATTTAATATCCCTATAAAGTTCCCCTATATTTGCCAGCAGTTCTAATTATCACATTAAATGCACTGCAATGACAGAAAAAATGTAGCACATCAAACTGATTATAAATGGTTTTGAAAAGTTGAAAACATTCTTTTTGAAAGTAGAGAGTGTGGCTGTTGAAAGAGCTTTTAAAACTGCTATTTAAGAAGTCATTGAACCCTTTTTTGCTCAATTGTTGATTGCATTATTGGAAATAATTGCTTATTTTCATTTTAAAGGGATGGTTAAGATATCATCTTAGCATCTCATGAGTTTACTTCAGAATTTTTTGTGCTGTGTACCTACAACATTAAAAGGACTTTAAAATCACTAAATAAGCCAACTAATTTTTAATAGGTCAGAATCAAGGTTTCCTGGGTAATTGGACACAATCAGATGCATTACTATAGTATTAAAAAACAGACATGTGTTATAGTGTACATGTCAAGTGCTTGTTGAGGGAGTATCTTTTTCACATTTCTTTATATTCCTTTGCCTCATGGGTGACCTCAGGCCTGACATACCTTATAAACCCCAGCCCTTAGGACGAACATAGAATTATTAATTTTGCCTGGTGTTTTCTGTGACACTGATTGCTGTAATACAGGAGTGTTTTGTAAATGGATTATTTTCTTATTGCAACAGTTCTGTGAGTGAAATAGATTTTATCTTTATTCAGGATGAACAGGAGTTTCAACTGCTAGAGACACACTGATTGGGTGAGATTGGGTGAAGATGCAACAGGGCAATTTTTCAAAGTAAGTGCTCCGTAAGGCTTACTTAAAAATTTCCAGTGGATTTTTCCAATTCAATTTCTTTTTAACAATTTTGATTGAAATGAAACTTTGTCTTTGAGAAAGAAATAAAAAAGAAAAAGAAAGATTATCTTACATTTCTCCAGGATATTCTGATTCAATTTCTAATTTTGCAATTATTTTGTTTCCAGGTATCTTTATAAAGTTGTATTTGAATGGTTTTGAAATACCTTCATGTAGTAAAGCATAGTAATAAAGCAAAGTATAGATTTTTGTTGTTTAAGTAACACAAAGCAGTACAGTAACAGAAAGAAAAACGTATTTGTATTTTAATAGCTGCACGGGAATTTCTGTCCTTTTCACCTAGTACGACTGCCACTGTTGCCCGGCCCTAAGAGTTTCGATGAGCCCCTCAATGCCCACCTGCCTTCTCTCCAGTGTGCTGTTTCGTTGCCCCCTTACCACTCAGGACACACTTTCCAGCTTCTGTCGCAACTCAGAGAAGAGGAACCTGCACGACTGTCTCATCCCCCACCTCAGCCCGGTTAATTCCCAGATTACCGTCTCATGGCGCATTGAATTGGGCTGAGTCTTTTTGAAAAGGCTGGATGTGGAACACATCCTTAAAGATCACCGTACAGCACACGCACAGTGACAGAGGCAAGCTAAGGTTACCAGGGAAAGCTCAACTCAAATATATCCTAAATTCGGGGTGCCACGCTGCTGTCGCCCACAGGCTGCGTTACTGAAAACCAACCCAGCCGGCCCACCCCAAACCCCCGCTTTCTACCTTCTCAATCTCCACCTCCATGGCTTCTTGTAGAGCTAGCGTGCCGGTCGCCGCGCTCCACAATGCCGTCTTTGCTGACTTGAATTCATACGGTTACTAAAACCAGCAGGGTTCGGGGTGCGGGTGGGGGGGGGCTGGCGGCGGGCGGCTGTGGGTCTGGCCCCTGTGAGAAGGACAGGCTGGGGTTGCCCTGTGCCAGATGCAGCCGGTTCCAGCCAGTTCCAAGCGGCTTCACAACGGACACACGGCAAGACGCTGCTGACCACATCGGCCACGCTACTGTGCCTCTAGGAAAAGGCACGTAAGAAAGGGCAGAAACGCCTTGCGGGCAGAGGGGGAGGGAAGAAAAGGAGTGAGAAACAGCAGAGGGGACACTGAGGCCAGAGGATGAGGAAAGGTGTTTTAACATCTACTTCTTTCCTCTCTTTTTGTTTCCCAGTTCCCGAATCAGTAATTAACTATTTACGTTAATTGGCAATAAATTAAGTCAAATTACCCAAAGTCAGGTCTCTTTTGCCCACGACAGCAACTGGCAAGCGACCTTGCTGCCTGCACCTCGACCCACGAGCTTTCTCGCTCAGGTTCTTGCTGCTCTCACCCCTGTCCCGCCGTGGGGAGGGGGTGGCTGCCAGCCGGGGCCAACCCACCACAGGCACGAGCCTGTTTGTTACCTCTTATGCGAATGAACCACCAGCGTGGAACAAATGCACTCCTTACGCAAAGGATTCACTACAGCTGTTCGGTCTCAACCCAGTTGTAAGGTTTCACCCCAGCTGTTTGACAAGAAGCGTGAACAGAGGGTGTGAGACTTTGGGATCGCCCGCAGGTGCCAGTGCAGGTTATGCCCAAGGGGGTCTCGACTCTCCTGTCCCTGTCTCCTACGGTCTGTAGCATTTTTGGCCCTGTTCTTTTTCTTCTTCCCTGAGATCCTGCTCTTCCTTCTTTCCAACAGTTTCGGCACATACTCATTGCACCTGCCGTGCTTCCACATGCTTGCTCTGACCCACCTTCTGCTCTTCTCTTTCCTGTCTCTGGTGTCTAATCTCCATTCTTCCTGTGCTCCTGCTCCTTTCACTTCCCTCCATTCTGGATCTTCATGCCCTTTGCTACATGGATTCAGTAGGAAAGGCTATGAAAGCACAGGGAAGGCAACCCACAACAATTTTCAGCATTTTGAAAAGTGGTGTCATTAAAAGCCCCTTTCAGGCTTTATGACTCTCTCTTATAAATGGGTGAATATCAGGCTCATTTCAGACAAAATTTGGGTGATTTATCTGTTATACACTAAGACATTTCTACTGGTCCTATACAAACTAAGATAGGTCCATCATCAAATTAGGCTAGATTCTCATAAGGATGGTAAAATCACATCCCTGACAGCAAGGTGATCCTCCCACCAAATTTTGGTTCTGGTTCTAAAACATAAAAGCACAGGACCTTTGTTTTGAATAGCTGTGAGAATTTTATAGTGATTAGACAGTGTATTTCCTCTAATGTATTCTTGGAAATGGCTGCATTGTTTTGATTGAAAACTCCACAAATGGAAAAAAAAAAAAGGTAAAATAAAATGGCCACATCAATAATGTCGTGGTTTAACCCCAGCCAGCAGCTAAGCACCACACAGCCGCTCACTCACTCCCCTCTCACCCAGTGGGATGGGGGAGAAAATCAGGAAAAAGAAGTAAGACTCGTGGTTTGAGATAAGAACGGTTTAATAGAACAGAAAAGAAGAAACTAATAATGATAATGATAACACTAACAAAATGACAACAGTAGTAATAAAAGTTTTGGAAGGTACAAATGATGCGCAGGGCAATTGCTCACCACCCGCCGACCGACACCCCGCTAGTCCCCGAGCGGCGATTCCCCACCCCCACCCCCCAGTTCCTATACTAGATGGGACGTCCCATGGTATGGAATACACTGTTCGCCAGTTTGGGTCAGGTGCCCTGGCTGTGTCCTGTGCCAACTTCTTGTGCCTCTCCAGCTTTCTTGCTGGCTGGGCATGAGAAGCTGAAAAATCCTTGACTTTAGTCTAAACACTGCTGAGCAACAGCTGAAAACATCAGTGTTATCAACATTCTTCGCATACTGAACTCAAAACATAGCACTGTACCAGCTACTAGGAAGACAGTTAACTCTATCCCAGCTGAAACCAGGACAAATAACAACAGAGAAAACATGTGGTTGATCACAACCTCAACTAAATTCTCATCATAGAAAACTTCAGCTTGAATGAGTGCAATCTTGCATAATTATAAGCAGCCCAAGACAGACTCTTGTGATACTGAAAGCGTTGCACGACACCGCTACCACATTTCAGTCTGGTATGAAAAGTGGATCATTCTTTCAATACATGTCCCTAATTTTGATACACTTCTTAAATTGTTTGTGTTGGCAAAGCTTCGGCTGGGACAGTGATTCATACAGGCAGTTTTTCTATTACTGTGTATGATTATATTTTTCAATCTGAATATTTTTACCGTATCTCTGAGGTCTAGGAAACACTGCATCCCCTATCATACTCATTAGTTACAACAGAGAAAAGCTATCACTGGAGAAGCATAATCTCTCTATGCTTAATAAATTAAGACAAGTTTGCTTAAGCACTTCAAGTTTATTACATTGTTGCCATAAACAGGCTAGAAAGATGAAATGTCACATATGCAAAGATAATTTGGAGCACAAAACCCAATATTTAGAGAGAGTTGCTTGGGAAAGAGAGAATAATTTATTGAGAAGGTGCAAATTTGCTCTGTGCTGTGGATATCAAAACTGCTGAATTATTAAATCAACTGTAGAAAATTGCATTTATACAGAAAACTTTTGCATTACTTCAAAATACTTTATTATTATCAAAACATGTCATTATTATCATCATCATCATCATTTTGAAGCTCTTAGTAGTTTTTGCCTGGGAGAAAAACTTGTTTCCTTAATACATTTGACAGTTTGGGTGGGTTTCCAGAATCTAGAATGATCTCCTTGGCTAGGAAGCCATCTGGCACTTGCCCTTAATCTTTTCCACAACTCATATTGGCCAGATGAGCAACAATGTCTATTATTTTCACAGCTAGCTGCCTCAGATTAACTCCCTACATAAAATTAACCTGGTTTCAGATTTGTAAGTGGTCTTTAAGGATCCTTTGTACATGTTTAAGAATCTGACTTCAGGCATTTACTTTTTTAAGCGTTGACCAGTATTTCCAATCTGGAACATAAAAATGAAATGTTTGAATTGTAAACATGCAATGTTTGGATAAGTTGAGGGTTTCCTACATCCATATTAAGTGGAGTTTTTCCTTTAAACTGGCAGTTATTGGTATAAATAGCACCAAAATTTTGGCAGTATGTAAATCTAAGAATATGGATTTGCCAACTTCAGCTCCCGAAACACTACTGTAAAATACTTATTTTTAGACCTAACTGTCCTAGTATGAAATTGTCCATCAGACAAATACAACATAGAATAAAAGTTGAAAATTTTATGCTTTAGGTAATATTTTCAGCGAAGTATACCAATGGTCACAAAATAGTACTATTGATGTAATTAGTCTATCAGGCCACAGATGAAACAAAGACCAAATTTTGATGTAGAATCCACTGAATTTGTACTCACCCCTTATCTCATGCCATGCATAAAGCCTGGGCAAAGATATCTAAGATCTAGAGGCCAAGCATCCCTCTTGACAGGAACAAGCTTCCAGTGGAGATAAAGTAAACGGAGAATTCAGTCACCTTTAAGAAACCTTCTCTCACATAAGTGCTTGTGTCATAGCAAGGACGATGGTTACAACAATGAATTTCCTCCCTATTCAGTCTCCACCCGCAAATACAGAACTCAGTTTTGATTTATGGTAGAACACAAATATAGTCAATGAAAAATGAGAACAATAGAATAAAGAAAACTAAGTCCTTATGTCATATGATTTTACTTCGAAAATGGGAAGTAGGCCACAAAAGATGTCATTTTTACTTTACACGTAAGGTATATACACTCAAAATTGAATGCACCTCCTTAAGCATGTAATGTCTTCCTAGCTTTAGAGTCATGACATTTTGAATTTGGGAGACTACCCTACTTACTAATGGGAAAGAGAGCAGAACAGAGTGAAACTCAGAATATTAATCCTACTTACTTGTACAACAGAGACTTAGCTTTTACTCTTTCTGTGAGCAAGAATGTCTGCACAAACAAAACTACAGCGTGTACATACTGTGGCACCATTTTAGGGCTCCCACACAATAGCTGATTTCTCAGAGAAAATCACAGCTTTTCCTCAAACACTGTTCCTGCTCTATTTAGGAACTGTGAGGCCTGGGATAAGGGCAGGCAGAGCTTACAGAAACCTCGTGGGCTGTCTCAAACATGTTTCTGCCTCAGTTGTTGCCATGGAGCTTTGTAGAGTTTGACAATTCAGGGTAATCACTGGATTTCATATTTGCTTCCTATTTTCATGTTGTTTTTCAAAGAGGCTCTGGCTCTGGCTAACATTTTCTGGGGAGGATATCTCTCCAGAAACTTTGCAGCCCATACTAACACCGTCAACTAGGGCCTTAACATTTAAGGAAAGGATGCTGCGTAGACAACTGAGGGCATCTAAGCTTGTCCAGGTAAGTCCACTGCCCCACGGAGCCTGGAAAATCCAGCATCTGTCAGGGTGCAGGTGTAAATTAGGTTTACTTTCTCTCTGTTGAGCTGAAGGTTAAAACATGGTTTGGGAATGCTAAAAATAGTGACCAGAATACACCACCGGATGCAGCCACGCAGGTCTAGATTATATTTGGCGGTCCATAGCTGACCACGCCTCTCAGCTAGACCATGAGGCTGGCTACATAACCACAGTGCGGGAAGGGTCTCAGAGCTCCTCTCATCTCCCCACTCTATCTGCAGATGGAGCTTTGGTTATCTCCAATTATCCATCTTGAGTCTGGACCATCTCTTCCTCATGAACTGTAAGAGTCCATGACTGGGCACTGGGATACTGCATCGTAAAATGAAAAGTTATCATCTCCTTCTTCTCCTTTTACAGCACTGTGAAGGAACAGTGATAACCTTTGTTAAAATGTGTTGTGAGAAGCAACAGTTTCTCTGTAATTAATGAGAGTCGTAACACTGACTTAGAATTTTTTATGAAAAACAGACCTCATAAAGCAGAATGTGCATTCGGGACCAGAGCTCTTGGAATGAGTAACCTTCCTATTGTATGCCAGTTGGTAAGAGGCCTGTGCCAAGCTCACACTGCTCTTCCCTGCTGCCGGCACATCACTGTATGTCCCTGATGCACAGATGTTGTGAAGGTGAGGGAGAATTTGTGGGAGGCTCCTTGCTCAAGGGTTATGCATCAAGAAACCTAGCACCTCTGTCAGCAAAAACTGCACCATGTGCTGGCAGTACACTTCCGTGTCTGAAGCCAAATGAAGACGGTATCACTTCTACTTGTCCCTGCCAGCACACAGCCTCACAACCTCCCTGAATCTGCCTGAAACTGAGGGCAGGGGTTCCTGATGTTTAGTACAATCCCACAGCAATGCCTCGAGGGAGACCTGAAAAGGGGATCAGTGGGTTATGTTTCCGCCTCTTCCTGTACAACTTCCAGATACTCTGTGACATACAAAGGCCTGAAGAGTCTTGGGCAGAATTCTTGGTTTTTACCCTGAAGATATCAGAAATGTAAATGTCAGAGTGTAAACATTTACCAGAGGTTTCCTCTAAGTGTGATTTTCCGCAGGTCTCCCGACAGTGATTCATGAAGTGTTCATGTAGCTCCTCAAGTGCCAGTAATCAGGAAAAGTGTCTTTAGCAATTACGCTGTTTCACCCTGATCACATCATCTCTACCTGACAGGATGGTGGCACTGCTTGGACTTGATAAAAGCACCTGCCGCAGGTGGAGGCCTACATTAGCTGGTTTTCCTCCCCTGGCAGAGACACCTTACAACTGGTAACATATTCAATTAATAGATCACACATTATAGGTTTCTCAGGTTTATTACATGTTCCACTGACTTGAATGGGATATTTCTGTTCATGCATACACCTAGTGTTGCTAGGATTTATAATGTAATATGACCAGCCTGATAATGCCTTCTGAGATGATCTGAAGCTAATCAGCATGTTCAAATGCCCTTGCTTCATGCTCTGCAAATGCTATGGAAAGTAAATTGTGCTTCACATTCATTGTAAAAAAATGCTCTTTAGTGGTGAGAGAGAGAGACTCAGAATTCATTCTCTCGGGAAGGAATGAAGTGGGTTCTGCTTACTCTGAAGTAGGAAATTCATCCTATCCTAAGGTCTAAGGACACCCTCAGAGATAAGAAGAAAGGACCTCTAAGCCATCCTGTCTGTTCAGTGGTGCCTGCCCCTGCCGAGAGATGAGAGTTGAAACTATGCATTTTTCTACCCACTTCCAACCTACCACTGCAGTTGGCATTAGTGGGCATTCCTGCCTCTGACACCAATGGGTTGCACCCCACCAAATAAAAGCTTTTGAACTCCTGATCTTGGATATTGCTTGAGAGCAAGTATGTAGAGATAAAGCACATCAGGTAAAAATTTAAGGTGGTCTTCATGGCACTGTAAGATGTATTTTCAATAAATCCAGATTCCCAAGAAAAGAACTCTGATTCCAGAATTTACTGCTAGGGCTGGGAGAAGCACTCCAAAGTACACGTTCATGTTTGCCCGTTTTCTGCTAGTACTTCAGGTAGACAGCTTTTTTTCCCAGAGCTAAGGCAGAAATATGAGTGAATGAACCACCTCTTACAGAAAGGAGTGTGCTAATGAAACATTTATACACCACCAGTGCAAAAGTCTGGAATTAAAAATTGAAAGGCCTATTCATATTACAATTTGCATTCAGGATTGGCACTAATTGGCAATGCTGTTGGCAGTCTCAACAGGGAGGGCAAGAACTGAGTAAGCATGGAGACTTATTCATCCAAAGAAGTGGTTCTTCCAGGTCAGGCTTAATGAACATTTACTGTGTAGAAAGGGAAGCAGAGCGCTGTTGCTGCTGGTAGTGTAACTGTATTATTTGGAGAGCCTTGCATTTGCCAGGTCTGTCAGTCTTGTCTAGGGATTTTCTCAGGTGCTAACCCCACTCTATCAGTGTGTTTTGAAAACTGCTTCTTGCACATGTGGACTTTTGCCTAAATATGCAGAATCAAAGGGGAAGAATATTCAAAGCAGTATAAAACAGAATTTGATGGAACACTGCCTAATTTGAAAAGGCAATAATTTGAAGACAACTAATGTCATAAACCTGATGCAATAGCTACTACAAAACTCGACTTTTTGCATTTGATCCATTAAAGCTATAGCATGGGACAGATGTTTGCCCTGCTAAAGCCATTGTTCCACCTCTTTTAATTTTGTCTTGAGTTGCATAGTCTTTCCCTCTGACTTTTCTCTGGTTTATTCAATGCACTGCTGCAATGTTCACTTTCTTTGCCTGTCATTTTTACCATATATCTGCACTTTTGATTCCTCGCTATCATTTCTTGGTAAAGACCCTGATCTTTATCTTCAAGGCCAATTACAAAACCAATCATTACCTTCTTTTCATGCTGTCTCATGTATAGCTATGATTTACTGACCATTTTTCTACACCACTTCATGCTTTTTTGCAGTGTTTCCCGTGTGCCAAACTTGTCAATAAATCTGTTAGCCAGTCATTCTTCTAGTCCTTCAAGACACAGAGTGTAAGCATTTCCCAAGCATTAATAAGCAGGTTTGTAACCAGGGAATTTTGAGATGTGTTTTATTTCTTTTCTTGTATTTTGTTTTCAGTTAGCTGACATTAAAACACTGAGTAGTGCACATAGTGAAGAGCTGTACCAAACCATAGGACTATTTTCCTTAATTATAAATTATGCAAAGGTTGTGTTTTGCTTTCTATTTGTGCAGTGCTGATCACAACTTGTGGAGAGGAAGTATGATCCTACTGGAAGGAAAGGGAGGAAAGGGACGTTTCCTTGCCTGAGGTGTGGAGGCTGGAGAGGGAAAGAAGAGGGTAGGAGTAGCCTGCTGTGGCTGTGCCGCGCAGAGTGGGTGACTGCTGTGTCTACTTGGGGAGGACAGAAAGAGAAAGCTGAGCAGATCAGGGGATGGCTGCTTGTAAACATACAGGTGGAAAAAAAGCATGTGAATGGGTGAATGTTCCCAAAGCTGAGCCTGGCTCCTGCTGTAGCTGAGATTGGACCACTCTGGGCTACACAGTTCTCTCCCTACTCTCCACCAAATGAATCCAATGCCTGACAGGAGGTGCTCAAAGCTTATTAAATATGGACATCTTCTTAAAAAATGTTTTCAAAATGAGCTTCTCAAGTCATGCCAGATATTCAGTGTTTTGCCACAAAGTACATCACTGGTGAGGTGCAAGCAATAGCCATTTTCCCAGGATGGAAAATAATGTAAACTTCTATCTTTGCTGCTTTTAGCTTCAGCTGCCTTTTAGCAAGTATAGGCAGCATAGCACTCCTCTTCTGTTTGTGTAAGATAATGTTAGCAGAGCACGTGATCTGGCATAGTCTATAGGGCAAAGCAGAACAATACTGTCACTTGTCTTCTGTAACTCTGGGGTGATATAATAAATCTTGAGTGCCTTCTCAGATTTCAATTTATGGCATAAATTAGAGTAGTTTAGAGACTATTCTAATATGCGCCTTGCTGCCCCCAGATTACAGGGGCTGTTCTGGCAGCTGATAATAAGTGAAGTGTAGGAGCACTTTGGCTAAGCTCTATTTTCTCCGGTCTCATCTCAGGCAGTAAGAGAAAGAAAAGGAAGTGACAAAGATCTGCAGTGTTGCTTTTCACCACCTGGCAATTTTCTTACACATTGTGAATTCCCCGGTAGGAAATTAAGCCAGTTGTTCTGCTATGAGAATGACACTAAACTAGAGGCAGAATCTGGCTGGAGGAGGTTTGGCTTTAAGATCCATGGACTCAGGAATTACGAGTAAACCCAGGTTTTGGAGATACAAGAGCTTGTCTGCAGAGCCTGGAGTACTGAGGAGGAACTCTTTTCTCTGATTAGTTAGAATTATTATAGTTAGCTTTGGAGTAGTATTATGTGTATAATTCATTTAGCCAAAATTAGTTTTTGTGTTTCTGCATATACCTCAAGTTTCCTTATCATTAAATGTTGTTATAGGCAAATTTCTGGGTCAAATTCTGTCCCTAGTGACTATTATAATCCTCTTCCCTAATAAATTAACTTCTAGCTGTTTTAAGCGCCTGATCTAAGTACTGACAAGAAACCACAAAGAACTATCAATCAGCATTGTTACAACTTAATATCCAGCTTTAATAGCTCGTTCAAAGCAGAGAAGGACTGTGCTTTGGAGAATGTTATGTAGTTATTTTTACTTCCACTGTTAATCTGATAATCCATATAGTCATTGTAACATTAAAAAAAATATTTTTTTTTCCATTTACCATCTGGGAATACTGGATAAAATGGTCAAATTACAAATCTGAAAAATGGGAGACTTGCATTCGGGTTCCTACTTTCATTATCTACGTACTGTGTTAATTAGAGTGCATAAATAACTGGTCTGTGCTCACATTTCTTTTTCTATGAAATGGAGATGATATCTACTCTGTAGTGATACTGTGGGACTTTATTCATTACCAAAGCGCTTAATCTGTTTTGATTCCACAATTGGATTACCCCAGGGGACCCTGGGCTGTACCGGCACAAGCAAATAAGGCTCTGTTGTATACAGTTACATATTTATATATAATACCAGTACATTAGATTAGGACCTATGTTATCATTACTGACACCTCAGGACAAGAAAAAAAAAAAATTTCAAGAGAATACTTTAAAAGAATATTTAAAAAATTGACAGGGCAACTAGGTTTAAAAGCCATTTAGGTCCTTAAAGATGAAGGAGTTATCTAGGAGGATTTGCAAAAGCTGTCGGGTGCCTAACTCCTGTGATCTGCTTCGGTTGCAACGCCTCTGAAAGCCTGGCCACAAATCCAGTGTCAGTGCCCGTTTCAAAGTCGAACACCCGAAGGGACTCGGCTTGCTGCAAGATCATAACCAGGCGTCAGTAGCCTTTCGCACTCGACACGAAGCTGGCACAGCCGCTGCGATAAACTGCCGATAGCTCCTTTTTGAAGGAAGAGGGGCGTAGAAAACCCTATTGTCATGCGAAACCCCTGCCCCTACTTCACCGCCGGCATCGCCCCGCCGCGGAGCGCAGCAGGGCGCGCCGTGCCCCTGCGCCTGCCCCTGCCCCCGCCCCCGCCCCCGCCGCGCCGCACCTCGCCCACCGCCCGCCGCGCCGACCCCGGCCGCCCGCGGCCTCCGGCAGACGCCGCTGCCCTCTCCGCGCCGCGGACTGCCGCCGACCGCCTCCCTCGACCGGGGCAGGCGGCGGGACCGGGCTGCCGGGGACAGGGACCGGCAGCCCCGGGGCGTCGCGGCTTACTCCCCGACCGCCTGCCTCCGCTCGCGACGGGGGGCGGCCTGAGGGATCCCCCGTCCCTCGCACCCTCCCCTCGCCCGCAGGCGGACCCAGCCCGCTGCGGCCCGCGCCGCCCTAACACCGCTCCGCCACCGGAGCCGCCGGGTCCCCGCGGCGGCAGCCCCTTCCCCTCCCCTTCCCGCCCCGTTACCTGCCACCCTCCCTCGGCGCCGGGCCCGCCCCCCTCCCCGCGCCATTGGCTCCGCCCGGCCCGGCCCGGCCCGGCCCGGCCCCGCCCCGCCCGCAGGCACCACCCGCCGCCCGGGAGCGCGGTAGCCGGCCCGGGGATCGCCGCCGCCGCCGCCGCCGCCGCGACGCTGCGCTCTGCGGGGCGGGGGGCGGCCGCGGGGCTACCGGCGGCGGGGCTACCGGCGGCGGGGCATGCGGGCGGCGCGGCTCTGAGCCCCCGGCCATGGCTGAGAAAGTTTCGGCGGCCCCGGAGCGGCCGCGGGGCGCCGGCCACGTCGGCTCCTCTTGCTCCGGCTCCTCCTCCGGCTCGGAAACTCTCTCCGAGGAGGGGGAGCCTGGCGGCGGCGGGCTGGCGGCGGCCCCCGGCGGCGCGGCGGCGGCGGCGGCGGCGGCGGCGGGGCGGCGGAGGCGGCCGGGCGAGGAGCGGGCGAGCCCCGGCGGGCGGGCGGAGGACGACGCCTCGCTGGAGGAGCGGGATGAGGAGGTGCGCGGGGCCGGGGCGGCGGCGCTTGCTTCTCCCGCCCGGAGGCGCGGGGGGCGCGCCGGGAGCCCCCGCCCGGGGCGGGAGGCGGAGGTGCCCCCCGCGGCGCGGAGCGGCTTCGTGCCCGCGGGGGCGCAGCCCCTCGCGTCGCCTCGCCTGGTAACCCCGGGGCGTTCCTGTTCCTGCTGCCCCGGCTCTCGCCCCTTCTGGCTGCCGGTGTTGAGTGTTTGTGTACGGAGGGGGTGTTTTTGTGTTTCAGGAAACCTTGTTTTTTGTAGCGTGTCACCTTTGGGTAGCGTTGTTCTAAAGCAAACTCTTCAACGTCAGACGGAAGTGATGGGCAAGCCCCTAAAGTACACTAATCCTCTTGGGAGAGCTAACGAGAGGCTGTGGATTATGGAGGAGCTCTGTGGGTGATACATCTGTAGCGTGATACGCGGATATGCATGCTGTTCCTCCCCTCCAGATCTGTCTGCAGTACCTTCTAACGGCACTCTTGAAAACAAAACAAACCCCCCACTATGTTACAGCAAAGTGACCCTTTTGTGTCTGAGACCGATCCTCCCCCCTCCCCCCTTGTTGCATGGTTCGCACTCCTTAAAGGTGTTTCTTGCTCTGACCCCCAAACCAAGCACATTCTTGTGTCTGGCTGCTGCTTTACTTCGGCTCTGCACATAATATTCTGTATGTCTTAGTTGAGCGGCTGACTTGCCTTTTGTTGTGGTCAGCTTTTATATTTGCTCTTAGGTGGTGGTTCTTTATTCTGCGCCTTTATGCGGCTGGATGTGCAAAGGTTTTTTTTGAAGACCCTGGCACTTTTAAAGGAATATCTGTGAAGCGCTGGCTGAAGTTATTTGCAACTAGTTAAGCTGTGGTTGCCAGGAATGTTTGCCTCCACAGTAATGGCTGTTTATATAGCTCCTGTTTTCCCCTTCATTCCCTGGTGCCTCCTCCGTTGAATTGATAGAACTGTGGGACAGCATGGTGAATTGGATCTAAATATAACTTTCCCTATTCCCCCCCCCCTTTTTTTTTCTTTGAATACTCAACCTTGGACCACTTTCCTGGTCTGTTTCGACTCCGTGACCCCGCAAAGGGTGGAATGTATTTACAGCAGAGTGCATTTATGATAGTGGTAGAATGAATGTGGATATATCCACATAATTTATTTTTTTTAATAGAGATGTGAACTTGCTTTATTCACTGAACTGAGTAGGAGCTCTGTAGCTGCTGTTAGCATGGTGCTCACTGGTAGGTAATTAATATATCCTGCTTCTTGGCAGGTCTTGTATGTGTGGGCTGGGGGCTGTGCTTACCACAGCTATGTGGTGTCTAGTTGGTTTGGTGCTCAGTTGGTAAGCCTGCAAAATACTGTGTAGAAATACACAAAGGGTGTCTGTTCAGTTAGCTGAACTCACAGCTATTGGCAGACCAGTTAACTTCTGGTTAAGGCTGGTTATTTCTGTGTGTGCTTTGGAGATGAATTACAGGCACTTTTTCAGTTAAAAGTGTAGGGAAGGTAAGCCCAAAAGAAGTCAACATTGCATTCATTGGACTTTGGAAATTCTACATGGGCAATCTGATGCCTCACCTGCAGTTGGTAATGCTAGAGGCATAAACTCATTTTAATGCAGTGGGAAACACTGCTTAGAATATGCAGCCTTCTTCCCTCCCATTTATTCCTCCCTGCTAGATTCCTTTGGTCTCTGAAACCAGTCTTTTTTGTGTGTTTTGTGCTTTGGTTTTGCCCATCCTTTCATTTTCTTGTAGTTAGTGCTTGCAGCTGAATTCCTGCCTGCCTGCAGAGCCACCTGACAAATCCACCTGTATAATCATAATTTTTTTGTGCAGGGACACCACAATGCATTAGAGTGCAGACATAAATGAATGCATGTTAATTTAAAACTGAGAGCGCATCTATGTTACTTGCACACTGAAACCTTCAAGGGTAGTGGAAAAAGGGAAGACTAAGGTCCGAGATGAATGTACAGATGATTTCAGGTTTTCTTTACTTGCTACCTGCCAAAAGTGTAACATTGAGAGAAGTGCTTGAAGATACCGTTTTCACATTGACATCCCATCTAATTACTGTCAAATAATGAAAATTTTGATGTTCTCTGCAGTGTTCTGAGTTCTTTTGGTTTTAGAGATCCCCAGTGCTTGATCCTGCTCTTCCAGGTTTCATTTCTCCTCTTGCCCTGTCCTTGTTTCTCTTGCCAACATAGCAGAATTGAATCTGTTGTCATGGCTGTTCTGTATCCTCTAGAGAGCAGTGAAACAGGTTGTCCTGATACCTTTCTTGCTGCTACTTTAGTTGTCAGTAAATTCTTCAAAGCCATGACATAAAAAATATTTTCAAACTAAATCTATGAATGGGTAATTGTAAAACATGCATATTTTCCCATATGTGTTACTACTTTATGTGGTAGTCCAGTAGAACTATTTATTCTCCCATGACATTGTATATGACATACTTGACAACTCTGATCTTGTCTCCTCCTGGACCTCTTCTTTAGACTAAACAACAGCAATGACTTTAATCAATTCTATAAAGCTTTCCCTTATAGACTGCATTTCCGGACATCTGATCATTCTCATTGCTGTCTTGTGGACTCTTTCCAGCTGGTCACATCTGTCCTGAAGCATGACATCAAAAACCAGGATGCCATACTCAAATTTAGGCCTTGCCAGAGCTGACTAGAACAGAAGGATTATTTCAGAGGTCTCTTGAGTGGTGTTACTGTTTACATAGCCTAGGCTGCTCTTTTATGGTTTGTGGTCCATTACAAGTTTTATGTCTTTTTCTGAGAACGATGTGAACATTTCTATTCTACCAAAAAGAGTAGAACTGAAAACTTTAACTCATCTTCAGAGTATCACATCTGAAAGAGTTAATTTCTGGAGGTGAATGGGGAAGGGACTGTCAAGGTGGGAAGAGAAGGCACATCACTTTTTTTTTTTTTCCTGTTATCATTCCTTCATCCTACTGTTCCATAAACTTCACCTTATCCCCCCCCCCCCTAAGCAAAGAAAAGCAGTCTCTCATTTCATGTAAGCAAGAACAAATGATAGTTTACAAGATTAGGGCCATCAGTTACTGAAGTGTTTTTGACATCTTACTCTGAGATCTTAGACGCATGAGAATTAAACATGGCTTTAACTTCATGTGGGAAGTACTTTGCTTTGGAACATCAGTGCACTGTAGTGCTGTGGATAGTAAACACCTGAAATTCAAATGAATTGGAGCAGATTATTTGCCTATGCTCTTGTGAGGTGAGTGGCTGGCTGCTGACAGAAGCAGGCAGGATGGGATTGCATGGTGAAGGGCACTCGAGGCAAACACTGCATAGAGGACAGTTCACCACTTTCCTGACACGGCATCATTGTTTAATTTTTTAAGGATTAGTCTGTATTCTCTTTACAACTCTTCTTCTTGGAAAGAGTGTTTTCCAGACTGTAAAGGGAGGAGTCAAGGCTGGGCAACAGCATGTTTTCTGTTGTAATCTGGCTGCTTCTACATTCTGTGGGTAGTCAATACCAGACCAGGATTATGGGGAAAGGGATAAATGCAAAAAAACCCCAGGATTTTCTCATTTTCCTTTCTGTTGTGTTTCTGTCTTCTCTACCGTAGTCTTCCTTTTGGCAAAAAAAGTGACTGTGAACAGGAAACATGTTTTATGAGGTTTATTGAGGCAAATGGTGCCAAATGTCATTGGCTGTATTAGTCTCTCCCATTCAAAATGTTTTACAGTCTTTCAGTGCAGCATGGGGTATACTTTTTTGATGGTGGCTTCCAAATCTTAGTGTTTTTCGGGGCAGGTGAGAGCTCACCTGGGTTAATCTTGGTTCTTAAGAAGAGGATGAAGGCAAGCTATGGATTCTTTAACTACAACAGTAATCCCAAGGATCTGAAGGTTAAATTGTGTGTCTTAGAGTTGTCTCTCTCTTCCACCTCTGTCAGCTGACCTACTGAAAGAGCTTATCTTTCTACAAACTTTGTCACAGTAACTGGGAATACTCATTGCTTACCAGAGCAGAGGCAGCAAACCAAGATGAGTAGTCTTTCAGAGAGAATACTGCTTTGCGATACAGCACAACTGTCTTGGTCTCGGATGGATCCAAAAGCTTCTGAACCTGCCAGTTCTGAATTACCATAGTGAGTCCTCTTCATTATTTTAGATGTTTTAAATCCCCCCCCCGCCCCCCCAAATAAAACCACCCACAAAAAAAAGGGGAAGATATGGTATTTTTTTCTCATAATTTCAGTTCTTGCTCTGTAAATTAAGTGTTTGGCACTGAAGTGGCTATCAGAGTTGATACTGTGCTGAAAGGATGATGAACAGCATGAAAAGACAGTATTTCTCATGAAAAATGTCCGCTGACCTTTGAAGCTGATTATTTTACATTTTATTCTAATCTCTAGTTGATGTATATCCTGTATTAAAAAAGATACTTCACTGTACGGAGTGAGAAGTACAAAAGCTTTTTCTGTTGCTGCTAACTCCTCCTGAATCTGCCTTCTTGCTGTTCATGTTGCAATCTGTTGTGGCTTCAGGAGGACTGTATGGTGAGAATTAATTACTGGGAAGCTACGATTCTGTCATGAAAGTACTCATAGCAAGGTGAAGAGGGTGATAAAGAAAGTATTGCTCTAAAAGCTGCTCTTCCACACATTTGTCCCTAAGCATATGTCCACTAGAGAGCTACAGTATCTCCAGCGTTGCAGATTGTCAGCCAGATCTTCACCCCAACAAAACTGTAGTGTAACTTGGGGGAGGGGTGGAAATCAAAATGCTTTGGGATAAAGTAAGCAAAGAGTGTGTGAAGTGATGGCAATGTTTACATGTGCATCCGTGTATAATGGAGATAGTGTTAGTTCTGTCGAAGTGTCACTATGACCTAACTAGTAGTGTTTTTGTTACCTTTCTCTTTCCCCTCCTGCTTGTCCTGCTGAAGTACTAACTGTGGGACATGCTTAGACCATGTGGGAGATAGCACAGATTTTTCTTTTAATTGTTTCAGACTTTTTTGTCTCTGACAGTGATGAATCATTCCCTGTTGTAGTACACCCTGAATGTTACAGCTACCTAAAGATGAATTGCCTAGTTGCTAGAGTGTGTTCCTTAGACCATCCTAAGGAATAGTAATGCAGTCATAAAATGTATACTTCTCCAGGATTAAAATGATTGCAGTGGGATTAAATAAACACTCATCTAGCCTAGAGCAGCCACAAAACTGTTCTTGTGTCACATGAGCCAGAGAAACAGCATTGCTTTTACTTTTTAGGTATGTTTGTGATAAATTACCTAGAAAGTTAAATACTTTACCCTTTAAGTGTGTAGGGCTGTCTCAACAGTCATGTAAAACACTTTCCTGATTTGCTTTTAGTATGAAAAAATGTATGTTTGTCTCCTACTTTAAACTTCCTGTGTGCAGGATAGGCCTTTAAGGTGCATGCTTGATATGCACGCTTGTTATCTCAGAAATAAACTGGGACAAGGAGACACATGTGGTTGAGGGCTTTATCTAATACAGCTGTGTGCTGTTGCTTGAAGTTTTAGATTATCTGTACAATAGTAATGTTTGCAGCTCTCTGGAGCTTCTTTTCAAGATGTTTGGTGGGTATAAATAAGCCTGTAAGTAGAGCATCTCCCTTCTCACTTGGAGTAAGCGAAAGCTGAAGAAGCAGGTTCATACACTGAGTTGCATATCTGTTTTCATGTCCCAGAACTATTTAGCTACTTAAAGTCCTCCTGGAAGGAGGTGGGTGAGGACCTCATAATTAATCTTAAAACCAATATTTGAATGCATTTGCAAAAATGTTTGAGTGGGCCTTTTGCACCCTTTAAATTTTACGGGCAGGAGGACATAGCCCTGAGGTTAATCTTCAGGATCCCTTAGTATCTGTGTGTTCAACTGTGTAATCAAATGTAGAGAAACATCTTTTCTGAAAAGCTGCAGCTCTGCAGAAGGAGGACGGCCTAAGTCCAGCATAGTCTGCTGCCTTTGACAGCATTTTGGCTAGATGTAAGCTGCTTTGAACTGAACGTCAGTAAACATAACAATGTGGTGCTACTCCTGTACTATGAGGAAGCTCCATATGATGGGCTGCTCTGCTAGCAGTAACAGCTTATGTAAAGTTGAGTTTACACAAAGGGATAAAAGAGTCTTAAGTCTAGAGGCATAAAATACGAGCACTGTCAAGTGCAGTGCAAGTGAGAAGGTCCTCGAGCTATCAAGCTGAGCAGCCAGGCAGCCTGTTACTGCAACAATCCATGTAACGGGGTAACCTTCCTCTTGGTTTTGTTGCATATTATGCACTCTTTCCCCCTACCCCCAAAGCACAACTGTGATCTCAAAGACTGCCATGTTGAAGTATTAATACATATCAATTACTTGGTTTCTGATCTTGCTCTTTGGGTTACCTGGAGCTGGCAAACAGTAACCAGTAATGCCCTTCTGTACAAAGCATGAGAAGAAAATACTTGCCCTTATTTTAGAGGCAAAAACCTAAAATGCAGAATTTGGGGACTTCTGAAAAAGGGGTGTGATGAATCTCAGAAGACTGATGTGAACAAAGTCTTTAAAGTTTTGTGTTAAAACTTCCTTAGGCAGAATTGCTCTGACACCAGGCTGAAGGCTTTCTCACATGCCCAATACGATGAAGCAGATGCCTGTTACTAAGAACTTCAATGAGGCAGGTTCTGCCTGTTCTGCTGCTGGGTTGGGAAATGACCTGTTCAGGCTCTGACTCCAAGAGAAATTCCAGTCTTTTTAACAGCTTGACACGTGAAAGAGAAAAGGATGAAGAACAAATATTTTTGGTTTTTTTTGTTTTGTCTCTGTTTGTTTGTTTGTTTTGTACGGTACCAAGCACAGTGGTATTTTAGCTTATCTTGGGAGCTTCTCAGTGTTAACGGTATCACAGACAGTACTGTCCATGCTATTGCTAAGCCCCTTTAAAAACAGCGGTGTGGGCTTCAAATATGTCGTAGTCCCACCCCCCAAATTTTTATCACTTGTTGCTTCAGCCTTCAGATTTGTGTTTTTTTCAGCTCTTCTCTTGCAGCTGTGGAGTTTAAAATTCTTTTTGAAACATGGTTTTAATAGTTGCGTGGTATTGAGTTTTAATATATATGACTGATGAGAGACTTGTGCTTAAAATCATGAAATGCTGGTAGCCCTTTGTGCAATGATAGAGGGGAAAGGAAAAAAGGTGCAGTTACTTGTATTGGCTTTGTGTGGCAAGGTTTTGGGGGGGGGGGGGGGGTTGCAGGTGTGGCTTCTGTGAGAAGCTGCTGGAAGCTTCCCCTGTGTCTGACAAGAGCCAATGCCAGCCGGCTCTAAGACGGACCCACTGCTGGCCAAGGCCGAGCCCATCAGCGACAGTGGTAGCGCCTCTGTGATAACATACTTAAGAAGGAAAAAAAAGTTGCTGGGACAGACAGAAATGGCAGCTGGAGAGAGGAGTGGAATATGTGAGAGACAACCCTGTAGATGCCCAGGTCAGTGAAGAAGGAGGGGGAGGAGATGCTCCAGGTGCCAGAGCAGAGATTCCCCTGCAGCCCGTGGGGAAGACCATGGTGAGGCAGGCTGTCCCCCTGCAGTCCATGGAGGTCCATGGTGGAGCAGATATCCACCTGCAGCCTGTGGAGGACCCAATGCCGGAGCAGGTGGTTTCCCAAAGGAGGCTGTGACCCCGTGGGAAGCCCACACTGGAGCAGACTCCTGGCAGGACCTGTGGACCCATGGAGAGAGGAGCCCACGCTGGAGCAGGTTTTCTGGCAGGACTTGTGACCCCATGGGGGACCCACACTGGAGCAGTCTGTGCCTGAAGGACTGCAGCCCATGGAAGGGACCCACGCTGGAGCAGTTTGTGAAGGACTGCAGCCTGTGGGAAGGACCCATGTTGGAGAAGTTCGTGGAGGACTGTCTCCCGTGGGTGGGACCCCACGCTGGAGCAGGGGAAGAGTGTGATGAGCCTTCCCCCTGAGGAGGACGAAGCAGCAGAAATAACGTGTGATGAAATGACTGTAAACCCCATTCCCCATTCCCCTGTGCCGCTGGGGGGGTAGGTAGAGAATCCGGGAGTGAAGTTGTGCCCGGGAAGAAGGGAGGGGTGGAGGGAAGGTGTTCTGAGATTTGGTTTTATTTCTCATTATTCTCCTCTGGTTGATTTGTAATAAATTGAGTTAATTTTCCCCAAGCTGAGTCTGTTTTGCCCGTGATGGTAGTTGGTGAACGATCCCTCCTGTCCTTATCTTGACCCACAAGCTCTTTGTTATATTTTCTCTCCCCTGTCCAGCTAAGGAGGCTGTCCATCTGATAGAATGGCTGTAGTGGACACTTGGCGTCCAGTCACGGTCAACCCACCACACTACTTGAGGACAAGCTCGCTGAAAAGGTGAAAAATGTGGGGGAGTGCTGGCAAACAAACTCTGCTTTGAAATCAAGTCAGGAACCTGTCTTAGCTTTTGGGTTTACTGAGCCAAGTAAAGTTTTACTTATCCTTTCCTAGCTGAAAGGGATGCTCTCATCAGACTTCCCAGCTGAAAGACTGTCCTGCTCTAGCTAGGGAACAGTGGGATGAATACTTTCCCTTCCTTTACAAATGTAACTAAGTCGATGAATTTGTGCTGTTCAGAGATGAGTTACAAGTATGTCAAGGGTTAAAGCTCAAGTGTTCTGCTGTATAAATAGCCTGGTGGCCCTTGCCACAGGTTTCTTTACTGAGTGCCTCTACATTTCAAGTGGGAACCAGGGATGAATGCAATACTTTTTTCTTTCTTAATTGATATCACCTACAGTCTTGAACTAGAAAAAGAGAAATTTTTTTTTGCTTTTCTGATCAAACCGCTCTGGAAGTGACTTCCAAGAGAAGCAAAAAAGGAAAGAAGCCATATGCAAGCTACAAAAAACCTCTTCCTAAATTATGTGTGGATGAAAATAACTGATTATAGGATGGCAACCTGTGTAGCCAAGAAAGATTAATTCCCTGTTGCCTGGCAGAGAAACTTGTGTATTAGACACGTTTTGCAGTGTTTTGTTGTAACAACTGTGTATATCTCAGTATATCCTTTTTATTTTTTTTATTTAATTTTAATTCCTAGAGAGTAGTGCTTATATACAAAGTGACAAAATTCCTTTGTGAGGCCATGCTGCCATGCTAGTAGGACTATATAGTTAATTGCACCTGGACTATTAATGATCCCATTCTCTTCCTGAGGAAGAGAGCTGTGCGTGAATGAAGCAGATGAACTGCTGCACTAAAATGCTAATTTGATTTTCATTGTTACCTCAGGAAACTTTTACTAGAATGTAATAATGCTGTAGCTATGGCTCAGTGGATGCTTTCATTGTAAAGCTGTTATTCAGGCCATATAACAAAAATGTCTCAGATGTCTTTCATGCTGTGTTTCAGGTTTTGTGCATAGTACATGATGGGGAAGGGCAGGGTGAATTGTGCCTGATATATTTTGTTCTGAGCTAGCTATCAGAATAGATGGTTTACAAAATGTCACAGAGAAATCCTTCAGCTCAGCTGGGTCTTTATAGTTTTGATAAGTAGATGGGCTAATGTAAACTTTCTGGCTGTGTTTTAACCTGTTATCAGTGGTTCCTTCCCCTTCCTGTTTGTTCAAATACTGGTGATGTTAACACATTACACTACTGGAGGATACGTTCCAAAGTTAAGTCCATTGATTTCCTTGGTGCAGCTCCACAGCAGAGTACTGCATATTGGGTTGGCTGTACATACTTTTAGAAAATGTGGGTCTACATTACAGACTAATTAGCTGAAACAGCAAGGTGGTAAACTTGGGCATATCACTTACTGGTCATTGCAGAGTGGTGACAGTCATTGACTTTCTTGAGTTTCATTGAGTTCTTGAGTTTGCTGAACCACAGACAGTGTATTGAAATTATAGCGTGGGCCCAGGGTTGCACTGAATTCTGCTGAGAGACTGTATGCATGTTCACACTGAGTATGCGTTAAGGTAGTTGCATGGCATCTGGTCTTCTCAGAAAGAAGACTTGAGTTAAAGAATATTAATAGTGGTTTACAGTGCTATCACTCTATGCTATTATCTTCCCTCCTGGCACCTGTTTTTGTGGTCTCCCCTGGTTTGCTTCTATCCAAACTCAGCAGGCTTAGTTTTAAATTCTCATCAGAGGTAATAACTAGTGGCTGAAACTTTAAGGGTTACTTACATTCAGACAGCAGTGGTCCTACAGTTAAAGTAGGAGAGTTATAGGTAGGCTAAGGGTGTGAAAGGAGGAGGAGGAGAGAGGTTCAGTTAAGGTATGATGAGGTGTACTAGGGGAAAATCTTCTGAACATAGTGTTCAATAACCTTTATGCTTCTCAGTATGTTACTCTTTGCATTGTGTTAACAGGGCCATTAGCCACAAAATGAAGGAAGAAGTATGTTAAAAATGCATAAAAACTTAAAAGCCACACCATCAGGCACTTCAGGTGTAAGCTTGTTTGCCAGTGAGGAAAAGAAGTACATCTGAACTTTGGTATGTTGGTAATGACTCAAACAGCTGAGAGGCGCAAGCCCTGCTGTTACAGCCCTGCATTACCTCACCTGCATGCTACCCAAGAGAGCAGCTGTGCCAGGAACTGTGGCATTGTACCTTGTGCGCAACAGAGGAATAGCCTTACAGCTATATCCGCCCTGGTGACTTACAAGCAGGTAGAGACAGGTTTTATAGCTGTAGGAGCTAATGCACTTTCATTCCAGGTCTGCTTTCCCAAAATGACGCTCATAAGCAGTGGTTTTTGGCATGGTAATTAAATTAAGAAGAAAGTAAATTGCAGAAACTGTAGATGACAAATGTAGATACATTAAGTCATAGATCTGTCACTGGAAAACAAAGAATTGGAATTAGCAAACTAAACATCTCTGAGGGCTTGGGCTCTAATCCAGGAGAAGTTGGGAACATTTTTCAAAGTAAGTGTGTGCCAGTGTCTCGCCTATAGCTAGTTGCAGTTACTGAAATTTTGCATGCTTTTTGAATTTCTTTAAAACACACCCCCCCCCTGCTATTTTTATGAACAAATTACTTTAATGCTAGTGATCTACCTGTAACTACATTAATACCTTTCATTTAATTCTTTCCATTTGGAAGCTTTAATAGATTGTGTTGCAGGAAAGTTATTTTGACACTGAAACTTCTTGTGTGCAGCTTCTGGAGGAAGGGTCCTATACTTCTCTGATGAGCCTGATATGAAGAAAGAATTTTCACAGAAATCTTGTTCCTACAAAATGAACGAGGCAGCGGAAAAAGCCTTGCCTACATAAGCAAGTAGCACAATGCAAGGGGAATAGATTTGTGGGATGAAATGGCTGGTGTTGAGGACAGTGTTTTGGGGGAAATGAGTTCAGACCAGCTCTAGTCCGATCCCAAGGGGCGGTGACCTGGTATACTACCGATTGTACAGGAGCTGAGTATGCTTCAGGGCTTGTCAGAAGGGCAGTAGGAGCCTTGCTGGCTTGGACACTGATGGTGTTGCCCCAAGATCAGCCCAGTTTAGCCACCTGAAGTTCTTGGTTGGTGCCTGGTCAGGTTTTTCTAGCATGTGTTGAGCTTCATGCAGCTGTTGATTCATGAACTGTTTTTTCTGGATAAGCTTAAGCTGAGTGTGTCTGCAAGAGCTGCAGTTGCAGCTTTGGTTATACTGTAAACATAAAATCATTTCAGTTAAAATTTCTGGCTGGGTGTGGTGTTTTCATTAGTCATTAATCCCTCTGTCCTCATTGAGTTAATCTGCAGTACTCATGAGAGAATTAACAGGTGGTTGGTGTGTTAATCCTTTCTGTTTAGATTTGAATTTGGTAATCCACCTCCTAGATGTCTTGCCTGTCTAAGGCTGTGATTTCTGTCTGCCTTAATTTTTTTGAATAGGAACTTTCTTCCTACATGCAGTTACTCCTTGGCAGCTTCTTCCTTATGTCTAGGTATAGTTGCTTATAAACAGATTTGCTGGTCTCCTAGGAGACAAAGCAATACCATTGTGCATGATTTTAATCCTTAAAGATGTTATACGTACATAAATAAACATGGAAAAAATACATAGTCTTCCCTATACTTTAGGAGGTGTGGACAAGTAGAATGGCTTGGCCTGTTTTTGTCTCTAACTGACTGCTAACAGATGCCTCCTGCAGTTTGATACTGATAACTGTGCAATGTCTGTACTTGTTCAGGTAGCATCCAAATAAAGCCAGTTAAGCTGCTTAAATAAACCTATGGGAAGAAGATATTCCCATAACAATAGATACTTGTTTAAATTTAAAACTAGGTCCCAAGGTTTAAGGACTCCACTGAAACCATGCAGTTTTAGTGCATGTGTGTAGGAGACATTTGGTCTTCAGCAGGTTAATGATACTTTTGTCCCAGAAACCTTCAGCAAAAGCTTCTTGAATTTGTTTTTGATATTACAGAGCGTGTATTGACAGAAGTTGCTATGTAAAAATGTATAGCTGTGTTCATTTCCCTTTTAGTGTCAGGACAGTTATGACTTCTCTTCCTGCGAGATTTTTATAAGCATAAACAAACACATTTTTAAAAGATCCAAATAATATAAGTAAAAGTGTGGGGGAGTTAACTTTGAAGGCTTTTCCCTACAGACACAGCACTTAAAATAATTCTGGTGACTGCATTTGCAGGTGATGTGGTAGAAGGCCTTCTGAAGTCTCTGAGAGGTGTCCAATACATTGCCGATCACTTCAGCGCACTTCCTGGGTGTTTGGAGTTGTAGCACAGCACTACACCACTGATCACTAAAGGACCTGGAGAGCTTTTATAATCAGACTTTATCAAAACTATCATTGTCTGTTTTACTATATTGTACTCATCATGCATTGCTCGAGTATTCTTACGCAGTGACAATTATCCTTTAAGTGTTTTTGTGTGGATGTGCAGACATGAAATGTAAGCCTATGTAAAATGCCATGAGGCAAACCCAGTGTTGGACGTAAATAGCACAGCTGAGTCAAGCCTTTGTTACTTGGCTCTTGGTTACACATAGATGTAACACCGGTGTTTTTGAAGCTTCACTGAATTTGGCTGAAGTTGTCAAAAGAAATCAAGTTCTGTTTTTTTCTCTCCTTCCCTGCCTTGCACCATGAGTGACTGAAGGGTGGCTTTGCAGAGTCTGGTTTCGATGGCTACAGGCGCAGTTTGCTGAGAGCGTCTATAAACAAAAATCTGTCTTACCTTGCAAAATGGTGCCTGTCTGCCTTCCTTGGCTCTCTAAAGCTGGAATCCAGATTTGGGGCTCACGAACACCTGTGTAAATCCATCGTATTTGATGCGGTTTCATAAGTGCATCTTTTCTCAGCAAAGTCATTCTCAGACGTCCTTTTTTTTCCCTTCAGCAAGTACGGTTGTACTGGCTGTGGGTGGCCAGGTGCTGGCAGCGGTGGGCTGCAGGGCTGTCCTCTGTGAGGAGAGCCCAGGGTGCCCTGTGCCAGATGCAGCTGGCTCCAGTGGACCCACTGCAGGGCACAGCTGAGCCCCTCAGCCAAGACAGTGGAACCTTGGGGAAAGTGTATTTAAGAAAGGGCAAAATGCTGGATGGCAGCGAGGAATGTAGAGGAGAAAATGTGTGAGAAACAGCCTTGTGAACAGCAAGGTGGGAGAAGGCGGAGGCAGAGAAGGTGCTCCAGGCACTGGAGCAGAGATTCCCCTGGGGGAGATGGCAGTGGAACAGGTATCTACCCTGCAGCCTGGGGAGGACCCTGTGCTGGAGCAGGTGGGTATTTGCTGAAGGAAAGCTGAAGTCCATGGAGAGCCCTTGCTGGAGCAGGTTTATTCTGAAGGACCGCAGCATGTGGAGGGGACCCATGCTGGTGCAGTGTGCGAAGGACAGTGCTCTGTGGGAAGAACCCGCACTGGAGCAGGGGAAAAGTGTGAGGAGGAAGGAGTGGCAGAGAGGAGCTGTTATAGTCTGACTCCAACATCCACTCCCCATCCCCTTGCGCTGCTCAGGGGGAAAGAGGTAGGGGAGTTGAGAATGAAGGAGTGAAGTTGAGCTTGGGAAGAGGGAAGGGATGGTTTTAATTAGTCTTTGTTTCTCACTAGCCAACTCTATTTTAATTGGCAGTAAATTAAATTAATTTTCCCCAAGTTGAGCCTGTTTTGCCAGTGATGGTAATTGGTGAGGGATCTCCCTATCTTTAACTTGAACCACAAGCTTTTCAATCTTATTTTCTCCCACATCCTGTTGAAGAGGGGGAGCGAGAGAGCGGCTGGGCAGGTGGCCGGCAGGTGGCCAAGGCCACCACAGTCCTTCCTTTGTGTATATAATGATTTTCAAAAACTTTCTAAAAGGAAAGTGTCTGAAAAATGGTTGTTACATGTGTTTAGGTAGAGTAGCTCTGTGCACTTGTAGCTGACGCAGGCTGGCAGTGGGAACTCTGCTCGGTTTGCAAGTAAATTTTTTTTTTTTTTTCTTTCCTGAATGCAGCTCTATAAGCTCATGCTGGGTTTACAGTTAAGTGCATTTAACACTTCAAACATCATGTCTGGTAACTGATGCTGGGCTCTTGGCTTCTCAGCTATAGCCTTACTTTTTCTCTAAATGTGCCTGGTGGTCTTGCCACATAACAATGCCTAGGGGTTAATTTAAAACTTGTAGTAATAGCTGCATACGTTATGAACAGTGAAGTTGAAATGAGGTGTTGTCTTTTCTGCAGAGCTGTTGGAAGTGGCTGTTGATGTTGGTTTCCAGATGAACCCAGCTCTTCCATTGGAATATGGAGTGGGTCTGTTTTTGCAATAGGTATGCAATGATATCGCTGCTGCTTTGGGGAAAAGCTGTACATAATTTCTTTATGCAACAGTATTTTTAGAAGATCACTGAAGTTATGCATAAAATGTTTTTCTAGCTCTTTTCCTCCTAAAGTCCCTGAATGTATATAGGGAAGTGGGTGGTGCTGCTGCTGAGGTCTGTAGAGCTGAACATAAGTGAGTTCAGGTATGGAGCTTTAACAGCTATCCCTGTAGCACTACAGGGTATGTATATCTGTCAGTTGTCATCGCGTAAGAAGAAAAATCTGTCATTTGAAAACTGTTAAGTGTAAACAGTAACAATGATACTGATTTCATAATACAAAGAGTTAGTTTGAACTGTGTGTGTCTCCAAAGCATGTTTACTCTGTGGAAAGGTAAGACTGTTTGATTTTATTTAGGGACAGGATAAAATCAGTCTATGGATAAGTGTGGTGGGTTGACCTTGGCTGGATGCCAGGTGCTCACCAAAGCCGTTCTATCACTTCCCCTCCTCAACTGGACAGGGGAGGGAGAATATAACAGAAGGCTCATAGGTTGAGATAAGGACAGGAGAGATCACTCACCAATTACTGTCATGGGCAAAACAGACTCAGCTTGGGGAAAATTAACTCAATTTATTACCAATCAAACCAGAGTAGGGTAATGACAAATCAAATCTTAAAAACACTTTCACCCCACTCCTCCCTCCTTCCCAGCTCAACTCCACTCCCGATTTTATCTACCTCCTCCCCACCAAGCAGCCCAGGGGGATGGGAAATGGGGGTTGTGGTCAGTTCCTCACACCTTGTCTCTGCTGCTCCTTCCTCCTCAGGGGGAGGACTCCTCGCTCTTCCCCTGCTCCAGCGTGGGGTCCCTCCCATGGGAGACAGTCCTCCATGAACTTCTCCAATGTGGGTCCTTCCCACAGGCTGCAGTTCTTCACAAACTGCTCCAGCGTGGGTCCTTTCCGTGGGCTGCTCTTCAGTCACAGACTGCTCCAGCGCGGGCTTTCCCACAGAGTCATGGCCATCTTGCGGGGCATCCCCCTGGTCTGGTGTGGGGTCCTCCCCGGGCTGCAGGTGGGCATCTGCTCCCCTGCTCCCCTCCATGGGCTGGGGGGAGGACAGCCTGACGTCTCACCACGGGCTGCAGGGGCATCCCCTCCTCCCCCGCTCCTCCTCCCCCCCTTCTTCACTGACCTCGCTGTCTGCAGAGGGTTTTCTGTCACATGTTCTCACTCCTCTCTCCAGCTGCAGTTTCTGTTCCACAGCAACTTTTTTCCCTTCTTAAATATGTTATTACAGAGGTGTGTCACAGATCTGACATGATCTGCTGTCCCAGTTACTACTGCAGCCTCACTGCTGCCTGTTTGCTTATCTAGGTAGAGGTGTAAATTCTTTTTCTACTATTAGGGAACAAGATTAGGTTAGTAAATGGAGTTAGCTGAGAAGTCTTTAAAAAGCAAATAAATATTTATAGTGCACCCTTTTATTTCAACAGATATTTTTGTAAAAATATGTGGAATTTTTCAAAGGTGGATGTTATAAATAAATATCTTAAGAGTAGGAGTATGTGGCAGGGGAATGTAACATTAATGAAAACCTTTTAACTTTTTTTTTAACAGTATTTTTAGCTTTATGAAGAAAGATTGCCAAGAAAAATGAATGAATTAGAAGTTGAGGATTTGTCTGTTCTGATGCTGGATTCACTGGTCTTCTAATTGCAAAGGTTTTAAAACCTTTTGGTCATCTTAAATCAATCAGTCTCTTTAATGAATAGCTGTGTGAGTTTAGGATTTGAGTTGCATGGAGGCTGGAATCATGCTGTTGTTTTATGTAAAAGATTGAAAATTCCGGGGCTAATTGGATTAAGGTATTCTCCCCCCCCCGCCCCCCAGCTGCACTCTCAGGAAAAGCACAAGAAACCCATCTCTTTTTCCATTGTTCTGTTGATTATAAAATGGTCTGTCTGCACAAGGGCGGAGGCAGGTTTGAAAGAATATTACACTGGTAAGCTAAGAGATCTGCAATGTGGGACTGGTATTGAGGTTATCTGTGGTGGTGTGCAGCACGCTGGCCTGAGGTTGTCCAGTTTGATGGCTTGATTCCATGTTCATGTGGCATGATGAATATATGCAGCCATGCACCTGGAGTTGTGATTTGCTGCCTTCATTTTGTTACTCTGTGTGTGACTGGCTTCAGCCTCGAGTGCTTATTAGCATAGCTGATTTATCAGCTGTGTTATGGCCCTGGTATAGGTTTAAGACTGTACAGAATTGGTTTTGTAGAGATGGCTTTTCTTCTCCCTTGTATTTTTAGTTTATTTTCCCCAAACTAGTTGTTGCTACTTTCCTTTTATGGGTGGTGGCTCTTGCCTTAGTTCAGCCACCAATGCATGTTGCTTTAGAAGAATTGTGTAAGGTCTTTTCTAAGCAATAATATTCTTGTAATGAGGTTTCTATTCCAGAGGTCTGTGTTCAGTTGGATTTTAAAGTTGGATATCTTTGTTTAAAAGATACTGTACAGGTGAAGTGGTTTTGCAAGTAAATTAAGAGGTAGCCTGACTACTTAAAAATAGAGAGGAAAAAGAATAGTTGGCTTATTTGCATTGGCCTAATTTAATGATTTCTGTGGAACACTGCTACTTTACCTGCAATGTCACTAGCGAGTTCTTACATATATACCCGTAAAGTAGATCTTCGAGCAGAAGAAATGCTGGAGCTAGCAGACATTTTGCTTTCAAACTGTTTAAAGCTGTGTGTCTGTGTGGGTGTAGCAGTGACTTTTAACAAAGCATGGGAGTTTGAAAAGGGTTGTGGGTTTTGCTTTTTTGGGGGGGAGTTTGGTGGTTTTTTTTTATTAATTTTTAGAGCTATCTTGTGCACTGCATAATTACTTTTCAGGATGTGGATCAGCATAACACCTCTACATTAGTAATTTCATTTGCTTAAGAGTTGCCATGCATACAAGTTTTTTCATAGTGGCATTACAGTTCTAGGGAGACCTTTTTGTTTTGGGTTTGTGTGGCAGGGTTTTGGGAGGGGGCTGCAGGGATGGCTCCTGTGAGTAGCTGCTGGAAGCTTCCCTGGCTCCAAGTTGGACCCACCTCTGGCCAAGGTGAACCCAAACATATTTAAGAAGGGGAAATCTGCAGCAGGGAGGGGAGTGGAATGTGAGAGTAACCCCTCTGCAGACAACCAAGGTCAGTGAAGGAGGAGGGGAGGAGAAGCGGGGCAGGAGGGGATGCCCCTGCAGCCTGTGGTGAGAGGTCAGGCTGCCTCCCCCCCTCCCTCCCCCCCAAAGCCCATGGAGGGGAGCGGGGGAGCAGATGCCCACCTGCAGCCCAGGGAGAACACCACGCTGGAGCAGGGGGATGCCCCCCAAAGATGGCCATGAGTCCATGGAAAAGCCCGCGCTGGAGCAGTCTGTGCCTGAAGGAGTGCAGCCCACGTAAAGGACCCATGCTAGAGAAGTTCGTGAAGAACTGCAGCCTGTGGGAATGACCCGCGCTGGAGAGGTTCATGAAGAACTGCAGCCTGTGGGAAGGGCTCACGTTGGAGAAGTTCATGGAGGACTGTCTCCTGTGGGAGGGACCCCATGCTGGAGCAGGGTGTATTGGCTTTGTGTGGCAAGGTTTTGTTAGCGGGGCGGGGGGGGGGGGGATGTTACAGGGGTGGCTTCTGTAAGAAGCTGCTGGAAGCTTCCCCTGTGTTCGAGAGAGCCCATACCAGCCAGCTCTGAGACGGACCCACCGCCAGCCAAGGCCGAGCCAATCAGCGACAGTGGTAATGCCTCTGTGATAACGTTTTTAAGAAGGAAAAAAAGTTGGGACAGATGAAAACAGCAGCTGGAGAGAGGAGTGAGAACATGTAAGAGAAACAACCGTGCGGACACCAAGGTCAGTGAAGAAGGAGGGGGAGGAGATGCTCCAGGTGCCAGAGCAGAGATTCCCCTGCAGCCCACGGGGAAGACCATGGTGAGGCAGGCTGTCCCCCTGCAGTCCATGGAGGTCCACAGTGGAGCAGATATCCACCTGCAGCCTGTGGAGGACCCAGTGCCGGAGCAGGTGGTTTCCCGAAGGAGGCTGTGACCCCGTGGGAACCTCACGCTGGAGCAGGCTCCTGGCAGGACCTGTGGACCCATGGAGAGAGGAGCCCACGCTGGAGCAGGTTTTCTGGCAGGACTTGTGACGCCACAGGGGACCCACGCTGGAGCAGTCTGTGCCTGAAGGACTGCAGCCCATGGAAAGGACCCACGCTGGAGCAGTTTGTGAAGAACCGCAGCCTGTGGGAAGGACCCATGTTGGAGAAGTTCGTGGAGGACTGTCTCCCGTGGGTGGGACCCCACACTGGAGCAGGGGAAGAGTGTGATGAGTCCTCCCCATGAGGAGGATGAAGCGGCAGAAAATAACATGTGATGAACTGATCGTAAACCCCATTCCCCATCCCCCTGTGCCGCTGGGGGGGTAGGTAGAGAATCCGGGAGTGAAGTTGTGCCCGGGAAGAAGGGAGGGGTGGAGGGAAGGTGTTCTGAGATTTGGTTTTATTTCTCATTATTCTCCTCTGGTTGATTTGTAATAAATTGAGTTAATTTTCCCCAAGCTGAGTCTGTTTTGCCCGTGATGGTAGTTGGTGAACGATCTCTCCTGTCCTTATCTTGACCCACAATCTCTTTGTTATATTTTCTCTCCCCTGTCCAGCTGAGGAGGGGGAGTGATAGAATGGCTTTGGTGGGCACCTGGCGTCCAGCCAGGGTCAACCCACCACACAGGGGCAGAGTGAGGAGTCCTCCCCCTGAGGAGGAAGGAGCGGCAGAGACAATGTGTGATGAACTGACCACAACCCCCATTCCCCATCCCCCTGTGCTGCTGGTGGGGAGGAGGTAGATAAAATCGGGAGTGGAGTTGAGCTGGGAAGGAGGGAGGAGTGGGGTGAAAGTGTTTTTAAGATTTGGTTTTACTTCCCATTATCCTTTTTTATTTTTGATTGGTAGTAAATTAAATTGATTTTGTTTTTTTCCCAAGTTGTGTCTGCTTTTTTGCCCATGACCATAATTGGTGAGTCATCCCTCTCTGTCCTTGTCTTGACCCACGAGTGTTTCTTTATATTTTCTCCTCCCCATCCCACCTTGGGGGGGGGGAGTGAGCGAGCAGCTTCCTGGTGCTTTGTTATCTGCTGAGCTTAAACCATAATGCTTTTTCATTCTCCTCTAGTCTCATGGTCTGGATCAAAACATGTTCTCCTTTCTCCCTAGCAGTGGTTATGTGGTGTGTAGACCATAGACCATGGAGGAATGCATTAATTATCTGTATTCACTGTGCTACAAGAGGATGATGGATTTTTGAATGCAAGTCAGTCAAGTTTTAGTACTTGGTAACAATACAGATATTGAAATCTATGCTGCTGGTTTTTTTGCTCTGACAAGTTATGCCTTCATTGAAAACAGGGCATAGGAGAGCATAGGAAACTACCAATAAAAATTTGCTGACAGCTGGTAACTATTTTTCTTCAGTTAATGTACTTCAGGAAAGCTCCTGAGGAAGGGTCAGTTGATACTAATGTCTAAATGCAACATCTAAGTTTTTTAGCATACCAGATGGAGTAACCATCTTGTTACTGTAAGGACATACTGTTCTTGAGAGTAAGAATAACGTGGTAAAAAGTGTGTGCACTAAAAGTCCACTGGATGAATGGGATTATGCTGACCCCAAATAGTGACTCTGGGCTGCTCCTGCAAGAACGTACTGAAGTAACCTTTTGTACTGCTGAGTACCAGTACTCTGGTACTGCTGCTATACTGGGTTTGTTTCTTGAAGATTATTTACTATTGTCACTGTTTTTTGTCTGCAAGAGTTAAAAATGGAAGAGGGAAAAATCTGTCCATTTTATGTGACCTAACTGCAGGAATTCCCAGAATTCTCTTGCAAGGATTGTTGGTTGGACATCTGTGCAGTGCCCTCAAGACTGTCACAAGAAAGGGAAAGTAGTTTGATGCACAATTTCATCTGTTCAAGCTGTTTCTAGCTGAGGACACTTTGTTTTTTTGGGACATTGGGCATCTGTCAAGCCAAGAGTGGAGCTGAAGATTTTTCCAGGAGCTTCTCTTTTGCATTGCGGAGAGAATACCTCTAAAAGAAGTGGTGTGGGGTGTGGGGGGGAAGGCAGCTTAGAAAATTTTTGAGTTCTCAGCTTGATTACCTTGCCAAATTTAGTCTCACCATTTGAGAAGGTATATTGATACCCACTGACTTTGAGCTTTTGCTTTTCTTCCTTCTATGTCTGTTCTCTGCCTGCCAAAACACATTAATTGTTCTCTTTTCTAGTTGTCTTTGTTCAGTATCCTTATATTTAGACTCACCCAGTATGTATGTCACCTGAGGTTTGGGATGGTGGTACTTGTCTCCTTATATGCACACTGAAAGGTAGTGTATGGCTGTGTATGAAATGAATGTCTCAGCATCACTGTATATCTAACAAATGGTAAGTGTGCAAACTTCACAGTGGGACCAACCTGCTATTTGTGCAAACTGCTGCCATCTGTTCTACACCTAGTGCTAACCTCTTTTCATAAAGCACTTAGTGATACACCTAAGCAGATGGAACAGATTCGTATGTGTTCATAAGCATGGCTGGCTAATGGAACAGTGGTATTCTTGGAATAAAACTCTAATCTGTCTGTTTCTGGTGAAATGTGCAAAGTTGTCTCTTGCCTCACCACAGATGAGAATTCTTAAAATGAATTAAAGTTTGAAGTTAAAAAGCCTTGTGACAGGTTCCTACCCTATCATTACCTAAGACAGAACTGAGCCAAATTGCAGTGTTGTGGATTTGTCTCAGTAATCAGGCCACTTCATCTGAGATGTCGTGGTTCAGATTGTCTACCCTTTGGTGAATTACTGATTGACAAGAAAATTGAAGATAGCGCTGTGTTTCCAGGGTGGACAGGATAGCTAGATTCAGAAAAGTGAAAGAAAAAGGAATTTCTTTAATCTCTTCTATCTTTACAACAAACCTGTTGTGAGTGCTGCTTAGAAATTAAAGTTTAGGTTTTGGAGGGCTTATGAATGCGTGTGAAAATCCTGGAGCCTGGAAAGATGATTAATCTCTGCCTAGCATCCCACTCTCTCATTTTAAGATTTTGCAAAACCTTAAATCTTTGTGTATCCTGGTAGACAGAACCACTGTAGTGGAGCCTCTCCTGTGCAGGGGAAGTTGAACTATGGACAGCGTGTCATTAGTGTACCCCCGGACAGTAATGGTGACGGCCCAGCATGTCCAGGCTGTGACCAGTAATTATAGACGTGATAAAGTCTCTGCTGTGTATTCCTTTTCCATTCATGTGTGTGTTGGACAGGTGTGCGAGAGACTTGCAGGAGCCCAGGCCTGCTTCCCACTGACTTCCAGGATAGCCTTCCAAATGGAAGGCAGAATATATATTGTGTGTAGCCCCCTACTGATGTTGCTCATCACAGGCTGCTGGAGATACAGGTGTAGATTTCTGTTCACCTTTCAGGCTTCTAGCTGATTAGCAGTGCCATGATCAGAAACTTCATTCAGACTTGGTAACATCTAAGTTGAGACGCAGGGATTTCAAGTCTGGATGGGAGCATCTTGACTGCATGTTTTAGATAGGTACAGACAGATTATGCAAGTACAGGCATTAGGTTGGTGCTGCATTAGTGAAGGAGAAACTGATTTTTAAATGCTGGAAGGGCTTTAAACTGGAAGACTGGAAACATCTATAGACATGGCTGCTGAAAAGACTCAGTCCCATGTGGCCCTATGAAGCAATTTATGCTGACAAGATTTTAAAGCTGCAATTACTTTCCTTTTATATTGGGGGGGAGGACAGTCAAGCAAGCATAGCTAGAATCCAATAATCTGGATTTTTCTAGACAAATGTTAGCAAAATAACCTTGTTAGTATTTGTCTAGCTTAATTGGAATGCCATAGGAAATTGTATGATTTACTATTCGTAGTTTTTTGTGTCTGTTTTGATACAGTACATTAGATTCCTATTAAATATTCTAAGCCATTGTACTTGTTGTCATATTGCATCTGCCTATGAGGAATTTGTTTGATCATTAAGTCATTGGTGGGGGGAAGATACAGCTCTGCACGCTTTTTTTTGGAAGTAAATAATTCTGAAGCTGAAGTGTTTCAAGGTATGCTGCTAGTGGCAGGCTTCTCAAACATAGCAGTGACAGCATTAAAATATTCTTCTTTTAAAGCCCTAAGAGCAGGCATCAGCAAGACTTCAGTCTTACACCTTTAATTATCTGTTTAAACCTTGAGTTTCCACAAATGCAAGAAACTCAGCATTTTTTGGCTTTTTTTCCTCCTGTAGTGTTATGCTCTTGCATATTATATTGCTATAAAGTTAAAACTTGCTGAAAAGGTTGCCAGATACTTCACCTGAGGATAAGTTGCATGGAAGAGGAGTATTTTTGAGTAAGTTTTGGGCACTGAGTAATTGTTTGGTCCAGAGTCTACAATATATGTGGAATAATCCTGCAGGCAGTGTAACTACATGGAAGTTAACTGGATTGCCTGCATGATGGATTACACTATATGAACAAATGCAGGAGGCCTGGGAGTTTGTGTTAACAGCAAGTATTTAAACTATATTTTTAAGATGTGCAAATTTTGAGTTGCAACACTTGAAAATCGGCTTCTCTTGATCTGTCAAGTTGAAGTTCATGCTTTGTTGGTCTCTCTGCAGCAGCACGTGACATCAGAAATGTCATGACCACTTTGTTAACACATTTATCTTCTTCACTTAGAAAAAAACATGGGTAATTCTAGTGGTGCAGCCACACAAATATCTCCCCTTCTTGATGATTAATGTCAAAAGGTAAATTGGTTATCCTGTTTCTCTTCGCATTGTATATGAACTCTTAATGATTTGTTAGCTATTATAGTGTTAGAATTAATGATTAAATGTGTTGCACACCTGCCTGATATTTGATGTTAGGAAACGCTTGGTGTATGTTTTATATAAAACAAAGCCAAATCCACAAATAGGAAGCTGTGTGTATTCAAAGTTAGGTTAGGAGATTGTTTCCCTGGCATTGAAGTAGCATGTGGATATATGTTGTGACTTTTTTCTTCTTTTGATAATGATTTGTTACTCATTGTACGTATTTATCATTCTAATGATGGGAGGCTTAAGAGGGGAGAGAAGACAGAAAAACAACACTACTATTAAGAAAGAAACTCAAGACTTCAGTATGGTAAGGCTGATTATCCAGGAACAAGCAGAAGAAACGTCAAAACACCCAAATTTTTGTAAAGAAATGCAGCTTAGTAGTCTTAGGGACTTCTAATTTCTTTTCTTTAACCTGCACTATTCCACAGACATCTCCATGCTTCACTGGCGTGGTTGCTGCTCCAAAGCAGTTAAATATTATGTGCCTCTTTCTGTAACCTGTTTATGAATGTATTGAAAGGTTAGCCATTTAATTTTTACGCAAGCTGTAGCTCTACCTTAACAAGCATAGAGCTGTTTTAAGTTGAGACATTCTAATAGCCTAATAAATTAGTAAAAATATTATCTAGTAGAAAACTCTTGTTTTTTAATCTATCAGTAGTTAGGAACAGGAAACTTATTTAAAATTACATCCTCTTGACCACTATGTAGGAGAAAATATGATCACAACACAGAAATAGAGGAAATTACTGTGAATGCTTATATTATGTTGCAAGGCAACACTAGATCAGAAGCCTTACAGAAGGAGATCAAGCATAACATGCCTAGGTAATACATAACATAGTTTTTCACTTATAGAATTGTATGTTATAAATAAGGTAAAGATGAATGCTAGTTAAATAATTTACGTGGAACCCTTTTTGTGGGCCATGTAAGAGTTTGGTTTCTGGGTTGGTTCTTCCAATTTTTGAGTATCACGTGTAAAAAGATAGTAGCAGAAAGTAAAATTTTTACTGAACGTTCTAACCTGCACTTTCTTTGCCGCTGATGACAGTGTAAATGGAAAATAAGCTCTCTGAGACCTCTCTGCTTTAAATGTATGTAGTCCAACTTGATTTGATCCTCCCCCTCCCCCAAGTGAATTTGTAACAGCAGATGTTTAGCCCGGGTCTTCATAATTGAGATGTATTGTCCCACATGCTTTGTGAGTTGTTATTCTAGTAAAAATCTATTGGCACTTGATTACACCACTAATGAAAGTCTGTCAGATAGCCTGTTTTACTTCAGCTTTTTAAAAAACTGGAGTTCTCACATCGTGAAATACTTCAGTATAAATTACTATTTTTGCTGTAACTTTTACAGGGCTTGCAGTCTCATCTGTATTGAATTCTGCATTTATGACACTGCTTTTTGGAATGGTGTACCAATGCTGCTTTTTAGATACTTTTAAGATATTCCATTAACACACTTGCCTGAATTGTTAAAGTAATTAGGAGTATCTGAATCTGTTAGCGTAATACTCGTGGTTCACACTGCTGCTTACATCAATTATAATTTGCTGTATGTGTTCCATCCAGACTGTCTCAAGTGTATTTAACACCTGAAGCTGTTTCTTTAGTGTGTATCTTAATCCTGAACTTAATTTTGTTCTGTAGCTGTCCTCAGACTGGCCTGTGCTTGGTGATCCAGGCTGCCATGACACTGCTCTCTTAGTGCTTCAGGTGCTTGTTACTGACAGTGTGTAAAAATCAATCTCTTCCTCCCTTGTTTTCAGTAAGGAGGTGGGAAGAGGTGAGTGAGACTTGTGGAGCTGTTAGGTGTTTCCAGTTTTCATCTGCTTGGTTGGTCTTAGGATTACACTGGTTGAATGGAATGTTCCTCTTCTCATGGAAAGTTGTTGCTCTTGGAAGGAAGCCTGGTGCTTATTAGTCCGTTTAATTTCTTGCCATAATGCTAAACCATAAATGACTTATTAATGACTTTATGAATGTGTCTTCCTGTCTGTATGTATCTTTGTCCAAATGAATGCATGCATACTAGTATAAAAAAATGGTATGGTGTTTTATGTTTTTTTTTCTAACATGTTGTAGTCCTTTTTAAAAGATAGTACTTTAAGTACTTTCTGTCTTGGTAATGAACACTGAAATAGTATTTATATGCATTAGATAAACTTCATATACCACTGTCTACTTTAAGTCACTTCATGTTGTTTACAGAATCACAGATCAGAAAAAAGCTACTCCTGTGCCTGAGGACAGCAGCCACATTTTGGGGAGAATAATTACTGCAGTGACAGGTCAGATGCAGAAATTCATCTGCTGTGTTGTGCTAAGGAGGTGTAGTGACTGCACACTTATTACTTAAGTAGAAAGTTGGGCTTGTGCCTTTTGAGATGAAAGTAAGTGATCCCTCTGTTTCTTTAATGATCTCTAGTAATAATAAAGAACCCACTGCTCAAACCGGGAAACAGCAGAAGATGTGCAGTATAACACCTGCTCATTGAATTGTCGTAATGCTGGACCTCTGTTTAGATCAATAGTCCTGCTGTCTCACATCCAAAAAATCCAAATGTATAGTCATTGAGATTAATGAAAGAATAAACCTACAAAAAGACTCATTTTTATGGCAGGGATAATCAGAGAGAATCACCTGCCATTTTAATCTCTATTGCCTCCAAGACATTTGATGGTGTGGTCATGTGATTAAAGATTTCTTAAATAGAAAATTTAAACACACACAAAAAAGGTCACCCAACCTGGGAAACATTGACATACGGAGTTTTTGGTTGGCTGACTTTGCTAGAAGATGCCGTCTGTAAGGAGCACATACTGTGAGCTTGTGGAGTTTCAGTTAGGAAGGCTGATACTGAATCTTGAACATCCTTAATGAAAGGAATGCTGTGGTAATTGCTTACTGAATTGGAGTTGACCAAATGAAAAAGGAATGATGCTAACTCCTAGCTATTATTTTGTGTAGGCCTTGTTGCGCTGTTCTGTTCTGGAGTCTTTTCCCAAACTGATCTTCTGTTGAGGAATGAAGTTGAGATGTTTGCAGCAGCAGACTCTTAGTAACACTGTTAATGAGTATTTCTTTCTGATTCAGGAGAGAATTCCTTCTTCCAAAAAGCATCCGATATGCCTCTGTCCATGCAGTAGCCAAGCGCTGGGGTTGTGTGTGGTAGGGTTGTGACAGGTCTGGTTCTGCATTGCTTTGCTTTGCTTGATTCGGACAGGAAACTGGAATCCTGGGTGTTCTGCTTGGTCCATGGGGCCACTTCCCTATGCTGGGACAAGGGACTGTAACTGTTTGTGTGTGGTTGTAGCTGCTGTGTGTGCAGCATCCAGTCGAGTGTTTACTAAGCTGGACAGAGAGGGACTTCACATAATCTGGTATTCTGAAGCGTTTTGTGCAAGCCTTGAAGGCCTTTAAATACGAAGTTCAATCTTAGTATAGTTTTTAACACGTAAACTATCAACTTAAATTAATCAGTGACTGGAAGTTTGTTGAAAAGATTGGACAGCCTGGCAGGGCTGAGGTCATAGTTTCTGAGATGAGTTTCTCTGCCACTTGAAGGGGACGAGTCTTTGATCAAGCTGCGAGAAATGCCACAAGGGCATATTCTGACTTCTGAAGGCCAAAGAAATCCTCTTTCCGAAGAACCAGTATAATTTGTGGCTGTGAGGGTGTAGTGTCCAGTCAGAGCACAGGCAGTGTGGTCACTGCAGCAGGACTGAATGCTGTAAATCCCCGCTTTGTAATGCTGCTGCTATGGCTGCTTCATGCTATTTCCAGGTAGTAACCATTCAGAAGCTGTACCCCCAAATCTGCAGTGACCCAAAGCTGAGGTTTACAGAACTAGTAAGTCTGTAGTTCACCTCTGGCAATATATGTGTTTGGATTAATATTAATTTTTAAAAATTTTGTATGTGTATGAGAAGCATACCCCACACCCCTGCTCTGCTTTTGGCACATGGCTTAGGAATGCTTCTGCTACTCTTTTTTTCCATGTTGGAATATGGTTGCTCGGTACTAAGTAAGAGGTTTTGCTCAAAAGGTTTCATCTGTACAATCTGCTAATGCCTTGTTTTGCAGGTAATCTTTATTTTATAAAAAAACCCCTCAACCCTGAGTAATATTCATAAGTATATTCCTTCTAGCAAGCTGAATTCATCTGTGAATGTCTCATACCTCTTGCACAACTGAATTGTGCATGCAGCTTAAAAGCTTATATATAAAAATTAACAGGTGGAATTGTTTCACCGTGGGGTAATTATTTTTTCTGATAATTATTACAGTGCAGGGCTAAACATATTATCATGGTGATGGTTTAATCATGTACTGCAGCTCTTACCTAGGCACCTGTAATTTCTAGTAACACGGGAAATATTGGGTAACTTGGGAAAGGCCAAAGAAACTTCTGGTTTTAAACTCTTTATTTAAAAAGCTGAATGAAATGTAGGATCTTGTTGATGTAAACTTAAAAAAAAAATATAATCTTTTCCTAGCTAGGTGAACTTTCAGGCATCTTTAGTTCTCTCTTATATAATTCAATTCAGTTATCTTCCTTTTTAATCAAATGTTCTGCTTTCAGGCTAAGGGGATGAGATCAAGGGATTGTACCAGAATAGAACTGTAATCTAGTGATAAAACCTTGTCGGCTTTGTGAATGAAACTGAACTTCTGGGCTCACTTCATACTGTACCTGATTTCTTGTCTCTAACTCTTAATAATTAGATGAAGGCATTCATGGGTAGAACAAGTTGTTTAATATAACTCTTGGAAGAAAATAATCTTTCTTACTTAATTCTAAGAACGAAGCTAAGGCTCTGGAGGGCAGTAATTGGCAGTTATTGTTACTGCCATCATGAGGTTTCTGGTGCTGTCACTTCCTTGGTTTAGACAAATTAAAACTGTGTCAGGAAACCAAGCATTCATTTCAGTTGTGTCTGTCTCTTCCTTCTGTGAAAAATCCATGTAGAAACAAGTCTGATGGAGCGGTCAGAAAATTGGACATCCATTTGGTCATCTACCCATTGCTGCAGACAACGTGTATAAGCAGTCTCCAGTTAGCTTCCCTTGCCCATCATGAAGATTGGAGCAGGCTAAATTTTGTGAAATAGCTGTTCAAATTTTTAACAAATTAGATTGTATACAAAATCTAAATCTTAACTGTAGAGACAACGTATATGAAGTTTCTCAAGGAAGTAGTAAAAGTTGCCTTAGTAAACTTTATGCTGGCATTCAAAGCATTTCCAGGGCAGTTGATGTCTCATCTATAGAACCTAATTAAAAACCCCAAACCTACTATGATTTAGTGTTATTCTTCTCTTCAACACAATGTGCTGAAGAGGCTGCCTTTGTAAAATAAGTATTATTTTCAGTTCGTTCTTGCTAGGCAGTGTTTGCCTAGTGCATGGGAGATGGGGAATGGGAGAAAGAACAAATACTTTGCTGCAATGTGATGCTCTCCCGTTGTGCTTAAGTTGGAGTAAGGCCAGAGAGTGATTTGCATTATCAGTGCAAATTATTTTCTAGCATTAAAGAGAAAATAGGCCCTGAAAATGGTTTTTCCTTTTAAAATGAATTCTGTCTTACTGCTAATGAAGTGAAAAACATCTTGATTCCATCTCTTGGACAGACTTGTTAAAAGAAGGTGTGAAGAATTAAGTTTGTAGTAAATTCTTTTAATCTATTTATTGCTTAATGATTCTTTAAGCAGATACTTATGATTAAGTGTTTCTTTGGAACTGGAGAAAGTCCTGCTTTGATTCTTAAGTTTCTAATGTAGATTTTACTGAAGCTGTCATTCAGATTAGCTCTTGGAAGCTCAACTACACCTAGAAATTCTGGTCAAATTGTTTTGCCGTCTTTATCTGTAGTGATAAAATGGTGGTTGCTATAGCAATAAAGATAATTTCTTAATACTGTGGATGTGTAGAAAGGCAAGCAGTGAAGCCTGATGTGTGTCCTGTGACACTGAAAGGAGAGGCTGTTTTGTGGTGAATGGAGTTAAATCCAGTTGGTGGCAGGTCACAAGTGGTGTTCCCCAGGGCTCAGTATTGGGGCCAGTTCTGTTAATATCTTTATCAGTGATCTAGATGAGGGGATCGAGTGCACCCTCAGCAAGTTTGCTGACATCACCAGGTTGGGAGGGAGGGTTGATCTGCTCGAGGGTAGGAAGGTTCTACAAAGAGATCTGGACAGGCTGGATTGATGGGCTGAGGCCAACTGTACGAGGTTCAACAACGCCGAGTGCGGGTCCTGCACTTGGGTCACAACAACCCCATGCAGCACTACAGGCTTGGGGAAGAGTGGCTGGAAAGCTGCCTGGTGGAAAAAGACCTGGGGGTGTTGGTCGACAGCCAGCTGAATATGAGCCATCAGTGTGCCCAGGTGGCCAAGAAGGCCAGTGGCATCCTGGCCTGCATCAGAAATAGTGTGGCCAGCAGGAGCAGGGAGGTGATCGTCCCCCTGTACTGGGCACTGGTGAGGCCGCACCTCGAGTACTGTGTTCAGTTTTGGGCCCCTCACTACAGGAAAGACATTGAGGTGCTGGAGCATGTTCAGGGAAGGGCAACCAAGTTGGTGAGGGGCCTGGAGCACAAGTCTTATGAGGAGCAGCTGAGGGAACTGGGGTTGTTTAGGCTGGAGAAAAGGAGGCTGAGGGGAGAACTTATCGCTCTCTACAACTGCCTGAAAGGAGATTGTAGTGAGGTGGGTACTGGTCTCTTCTATCAAGTAACTAGTGATAGGACGAGAGGAAGTGGCCTCAAGTTGCGCCAGGGGAGGTTTAGGTTGGATATTAGGAAAAAATTCTTTACTGAAAGGGTTGCCAAGTATTGGAACAGGCTGCCCAGGGAAGTGGTTGAGTCACCATCCCTGGAGATGTTGAAAAAGCGCGTACACAAGGCACTTCAGGACAGGTTTAGTGGGCATGGTGGTGTTGGGTTGATGGTTGGACTCGATGATCTTGAAGGTCTTTTCCAACCTAAATGATTCTGTGATTCTGTGAATGCCACCAGTGGAAGTACGTATGACTGCAAAATACTCCATGCTTTTTTGTGGACATCTAGATAAGGAAAGGCCATGTTTTCATGAGATACAGCTATATGAAGGAACCATGAAATTGTTACTGCTTGCTAGGAGGTAGGCCTGGGCTGACCCTGTTAGCTTTGGTGCCTATAGCTTCAGGGAGGTAAAACCTTGATACACTGGCTTAAGTTTGACTTAAATTTTAATAGAGGACATGAAAGTGTTGGAGATACTTTGACCTTATCTTCCCAGCAACATTGTCTCTTGCTATTTTAGTGTGTGTGTTTGGAAGGTGTACGTAGTTGAAGAGGAGCAGCACATGTCCAGCGTTAAATTTGGGAAATGGAAAGTGTTTCTATAGGATGATTTCTGTTAGTGGGTAATTTGTAAGGTGAAGCAGTTTTGTATGAAGCTTTTAATGCTTTTCAGGACTTCTATGAATTTGAGTTATTCTGTGTTAAATACTTCAGTCTTTATTTTTAACTAGCAGTCTGCAATAGAAGTCTTGTTTTCGGTTAACGTGGGGTGTTGGTTCTTAGGAGTTATGTACTCTTTCAGTTTTGTCTGATGATCCAGTGCAATGTTGGTTACAGAATTGCATGTTAACTTCAGGTATTATTTGGTTACTGGTTGTGTAGCGTTTGAGTTGTTGCTATGATTTTCTTCAGGTATAGCAGATACAAGATTTGACATGTTTTGCTGTTCAGACAAATAAAACCGAGGGGTTTGTCTGCTCTTTTGGAAGGAGTATTAGTAAAATAGTTAACATCAGTCTCCTGTGTATTTAGATAACTTATGGTGTATTTAGATAACTTATGGTGTATGAAGACTTGTCTGTACCCTCTCCTCTTACCATTTTTCTAATGTGAAAGAACTCAAAGAGTCAAGCAAGGATTATCTATTGAATAGTTGGATTCATCGTGTAAAAAAACAGGGAGAAGCTAAATGTACTCGTTTGTGAAACATCTTACAGGGGAGCACAAACACAGGAGTGGAGTGATTTGGGGAGCTGCTTACGTGTGACTTAAGACCCCTGTCTGATGGGGGGAGTCTGATTTAACTGCATGATCTGCTTTGAATGGGGTCTCACCTGTCACCTGCCTTTCTTTTTAGTCTTGAGATGAAATTCTGCGTCTGTGGGGCACGGAGCTAGTACTCACAGGTCATTAAACTTCACACGTGCACAAAAGGAAGTGGCCTGCCTGTGTGCAACTCCTGATGTGAAGGTGAGCAGCCTCGCAGGTGTTTCTTGGGATGCTGCTCTTGAGTGGTGAGGGAAGGGAGGGGGCCTTTTACTGTGTTGCTAGATGGGGAGGTGAAGAGACCAAAGCTGAAAAGTGAAAACATTGAACTTGTACTCTAATGGAAAAGGAGAGAGGGAAGATGAGAGGCTGTAAGGCTCTCAAAGTCTAAATAATGAAGAAAACTTTAGTACTAAGAGAGCGAAGCAGAAGCATGCAAATAGCGATATTTCTATATATTTCCTTTGCTGTCTAAACTGGAGAAAGGTGAGAACTTGCAAAACAATTTTAAACATATGCTTCAGTGCCTGTTTAGTTGGAGTGGATGGTAAATGAGGTTGCTTTCTCCTTCAAATTGCAAATATACCAACCTAGTAGCCTAGTACATACTCCATGTGATATTGTGCCATACTGATTTGTTATACATTTGGTTTAGTTACTGTAAGAATTTCATAAAGTTTGGAAATCATTTACAAAAAGCTTGATGATAGGACTTCATCTTGTGTAATTAAGACACTGCTATGGGCAGTGGGCATATTTTGATGTTGAGAGCTGTTGAAGTGGTGCAGTAAAAAAGTAATGTATTTTTTTCTTTCCCTGATCACCACTCTCTTCTTTTAGGCTACTTTTATGTAACAGAGCAATTTTGGAATATCTGTCTTTAGTCTGAACATGTTCAGGTGTCTTTAAGCAACTTGCATCCTATGGGCTCCTACAGCTGATTAATTTCTTTTTTTACAGACTCTTATTCCAGATCTGGCCATAGTTTTTTTTCTTCAGTGATTGACTGAATAGATTTCTAAAATCATCATGTTTTCATATAGCTAGCAAAGAATTAGCCCAAGTTATAACTTCCTATTGAATCAAGCAAGACTATTTCTGTGATGCTTAGTTGGGCATAATAGGTGATCACATACCAAAATACTGTTCAGTGGATATTGAGCAGCAGTTAAATGTAACCTTTTGAATTTTCAGCAGAGCTAAGTAACTTACAAGAAGTTCATGGGGTAAATAATGCAGGATACAGAATTTGTAGGAAGATAAAATTATGGGATGATTATTGTGCTCAATGAAAATATTCATCTGTTTTTTTTACCTGGAAGGCACAAAGCTTGTTAAATTACTGGAACTGAAAAAAAAACATGCAGTGTCTATTTAGAGTTTTCTCCATGTATCACTCAAGAGTTACAAAATTAAGACAAAAGGTACTTGAATGACCAATGTGTAATCCATACACGATGACAGAGTTTCAGGAAAACATCTGGTTGTAATTTTGTAAAACAGTGATTCATACTAGAAAATGATACACTGATTCATATGTGTAGATGTAATTTTTTGGCTTTAAAATATATTTATGTACATACTCTAAAGGATGGTTATGAGGTTTTCTGGAGTTTTGCAGTTAAAGTGAAAACTGCAAAGACCCCTTTAGAAATAGTATCCTACATGAGCATTGTAAAGGGCAAAAATTGTAACTCCCATGCCTTCTAAATCTGGGATGTGACTGATGGTGGACATTAGTCTGCATAAATTCCATTCTCAGTAAAATATTAGTGCTGTTTATGGCTGAATACAGCATCACTTCAAAAGCTTAGATACAGGAGTTTCATGAATTTAACCTCAAAAGACATCCTTTTTTCCTGTTCCTCAGAACTCCAGAAATCACACTGTGGATTTCTGAATGGAAAAAGTGGGAGCAGTCTCCTGTGGAGTGGTCATGCCTTCATTGTATTTCCCTTCTCTTCCAAATTCAAAACTGTCCAGCAGAGTGGCTTTTTACCATCAAGCATGTGACCTCTGTCTCTCCTTGATTGTAATCCAAAGATAACTGAGATTTTTCTCCTGCGCAGGAAGATGATCTAGTCTGAAAGTCAAGTGATGCTTCTCTAATTGAATCGCCAAAGTTCAGTTCAAAGCAGATGCAGTTTTAGAGTGTGGCCCTCTTCCTGAGGGCACTGCACTGACTCTGTCCTGTCCCTTCCCTCCCCTCCCACGTTAACATGCTTTTGTGTTCTCCTGTGTCTGCACTGAAGACCCATAACAGGGATTATAGTGGACAGTGAAACCTGTCGTCTTTTAGAGGGCAGGTAAACTGAGAACAGGCTTGTGGGTAAAACCCTTGAGGTCCTTTGCTTGTGGGGATATACATTCAGATGGTTGTTTTAAATATATGATGGAGATGAAATGGTTCTCATTTTTTATAAATAACATGGGAAAGGGATTTTTTTTTTCTGGCCAGCAAGTGTCAAATGGGTGTCTTGCATGCAACTTTTTGAGAAAAGTTCATGACTTTCTGAACTGCAATATTTATTTTAAAACTTCCAATTTAATTGGGAGATGGGGCAGTAACAGAAACCCCTATGTCCAGGACACAACTTGCAGGCCCTTTCGGGAAATCAGCAATACCTTCTCCAGGGCTGACCCGTAGGCATATAATGTAGGCACATTATTTTATCTGTATTTACTCTTCCTGTGTGACAGCTGAGGCCGTCTCCTGAGGACTACAGTATAGGATCCTTGACTTTTATTTGCACAGCTATGTTTCGCTGACAGTTGCAAGTACTGCTCTGTGGATTCACTGAAGAATTACACACACACTTTGTCTCAGTGCTTCTGCCCCTGAGTGCACTAGTGCACGTGTGTAGCTGTGTCCTAACAGAGGCAAAAGTAGTTTGGGCAATCTTCATAAGACTTAGTGCACAAGACTGTATTGCAGTTATTTTATTGCTATTTTAGTACTGCAAGCAAGCTTGCTGTTTCCCTTAATGGGAGACAGATGTTTTACTTGACAAATCTGTACAAAATTTTTATGAAGTTTGTTTTGGCAAATTTTTTGGTATAGTTGCCGATTAAAGCATGAGAAAGTGATACCACCTGACCTGCTATGTAACTACAGGGCTTTCTTGAATGGTTTTCCTTTTGAGTAACAGCATATCTTTTTTGAAAACCAAGGATTTACTTTTTCCAATTCGGTTATGTGAAGAAATAAAGTTCTGAAAGCTGGTGCTGGATCGGTGCAAGGAAAAAAAATTAATCTTAAATAGATCACTAAATACAGGCTGACAATTTCTAGAAAATAAATCTCATCAAAACTGTGGAAGAATCAGATTTTGGGTTCTTAATCAAGTGAGTTTCTGTGTTTCTTCATTGACTAAAATGTGCTCTTCTAGCACAACTTCCCTATGTCAGTGCTGTCTGGTGGGACATCAGTAACTGCTGTGGTCCTGCAAATTGTGTCTGAGCTGAACTAAAAAAATAATCAGAAAAGATTTATCTAAGTATTACAAATTTCCTGTTGCTTTAAGTGGAAGATGAACATTTCTCAGAGGAAGTAGGAGAGGAAGAGGAATCTCCTCACAGGATACTTGCTTCTCAAGATAGGAAGTCAATTTACAGTCTTGAACTTAAGACATTCCAACATTTTATCTAATTAAAAATGTTTTCACTTGATATGCAGGAAGGGTGTGCTTCCCTTTCTCGTAATCAGGAGAAGTCTTTTTATGAAATAGATGGGAGTATGGAGGATAATTTCTTCTGTGCCTGGGGTAGGTGTTAGTCAAGCATGATTTCATGCCGTGCCTTCTGCCCAGACACTGTCTGGTTGCTTCTGCCACTCTGCAGCGGATGTTTGCTGGGACTGCTGGCAGCTGCTTTGGCTGCCTCTGGTGCCTGGCTGGATTGGCCCTGTGTTTGGCTTACTCTGTGGTGGGCAACTCTCTTAGCGTGGCATGTTCATAATGCTCCAGCTTAACGTGACGACTCTCAAGTGTCTCTGGGAAACCAGGTTGTTTTTCTGCATTAGCTGCTTTAGCTGTGTCTTCTTCTATAGAGCAATCCCTGCCTGCTTTGCCTCTGCTACTAGTCTTTTTACTACAGTTTTCCTGTATTTTTTTTTTATGAGTACATAGGAAAAGGCATCTTTGTGCTCACATTGTCGTTTAGTACCAAATGGCATACCTTCTTCTGTGGTGTGGTATGCAGGCTTAACCAAGTGAATTGCTGAGGAACCGTAGTGGCCACAGCAGGTACCGGCAGTGCTGCTGCTCAGGAAGGTGGATTGAAGCTCAAATGATGTGTGTCTGGTGAGGAGATGAACACTAAGTTAATGCATATGCCTGGGTCTCAGGCTTTCTCACCTGAAGTTTTGAATGTGCATTTCTTTGCCTGGGGGACTCCTTTTTTCCAAAGAGTAGGACAAATTCACACCTTTCTGGCAATTGGGGAGAATTCTGAGTGTTGGGGGTTAGGATATTGTTGGACCTATGGAGCGGTCCTTTTGCCACTAACATGCTTTTTTGCATGTTCTTCATGGACTTGTGTGATCTCAGCTGAGGTGATCCTCACCCAGCAGAGCTGAGATGCCAGCTCCTCATATCCAGTGGACTTTAGTTTAAAAAATAGAAGTAAAAAAAATTATATGGTACCAGATGTACCTTGGTCATTTGGCGTTTTAGAGCTCTGCTCTGCAAAGAAGGCTGATGTATTTCTGAAACAAAGGCTGGCAGCTGCCAAAGTAGGATGTCTTTTGATCAATATTTTTGGGTAAATTACGAGTGGTGTAAGACTTGGAATAAAATAAGAGCTTGTAATGCTGACTGCAGTTAACGTGATTGTGCTGGTAAGTGGGGTAATAACCTTGTTTAAACACAGGAAAGCTGAAAGAAGTGTAGGCATCTTAAGAACATAACATGCAAAAATGTAGGAAAATAGTTGTCACTTGCTGTTCAAGGATGTGCTTATGCAGATATACTGCATGCTTTGTGCTGTTGCTGTTAAGTGGTTGTGTTCATTGCTGTGTGGCTTCTTGGAGCATCTCCGACTGGTTCTTGTCTGTGTACTGGATTAATGGGGAAACACTTCTTGGCTGCACAGTTACACACGTGAGCAGAGGTACCTTTAAAAAGTTCTTGCTTACTCTTCAGCTTCTTTAGAAGTCACAGTACAAATTCTTGTGCCTGTAGCTCTTCTAAAAATCTTTAACATTTCAGAGAAGGCAAGTCCCATAATACTGTCATCCTCAAGCTGATTTCTGTAGGCTCCTTAGAGGAAACCTTCCAGCAGAACTTCAGGTAGATGGTAATAAAAAAAGCAGCACAGGGGCAGAATTCTACGGAGTGTCTTGAGAAACATGAGTTTATCTTCGAGCTACATTGGAAGCCTTTTTGCTTTTTACATCCTGTTCTCAGGGATTGCTAGTTAATAATTCACATGTACTGCAGTTACCAATTAAAGAAAAAATGAATTTGAAACAGCAGTAGGTTCAATTAAATATATTGGGGAATCAGTTATTTCTTCTATTTCTCAGGAAGGGAGTTTAATTATTTAAAAAGTCCTTTCTTTATACATTTTTCTTTTACATGAGAAAAAGTACCAATGGCTAATTACCGTTCATGAGGAATTAAACATTTTCAGGCTTTCAAACTTGGGACTTAAAACCAGAAAAAAACCCAAGCCAATTCAAGATGAAATAAATGTTGTTTAGTTGGTTTGAGTGTATGCATGAAGCTGATGACAATCCTTACAAAAACACAGTCATTGTCAGAGATCAAATCCTTAGCTTGAATGTGTGGTGTAGAACAGCATATTAGATTGTGTGTAAAGCAAAATGAAGTAATTAGATATGAATGGAGAGAGTTGGAATTCTTGCTCAATCACAAAGAATGGAGAGTGAATCTGTGACTTCTAGAGTGCCTTGATTTCCAACCCACGTCCATCCCCCAGCAAGCACTTCTTACCGCTTACACACAAAGTATGCATGAAGATGAGAAGGTCCTTCATTACATGGTACACATATTACTGGAGTGCATTGGGTTTACTTTTTTCTACTGATTGTTTTCCATAATTGGCTGCATTAGTATGCCATATTAGTCATGTTATGGCTATTTGCCACAGACTATAGAAAAAAAGATACTTGTTTCTAAATGGAAACTTGCAGAATTTCCTGCTTTGGTGAGAAGATAGGTGTCATTAACATACATTGCTGTTTCTGATAGGCTTCTCATAAGGCAACTGTTTCTTTTTCCAGAAGAGCTATACTAAGCAGGGAGTGAACAGTATTAAAAACATTATATCTGTTTGCTTTTAAAAGGAAATGAGCTTCTTGCCTATGGTAATATAATACAACAAAACCACAAAGTTGGCTGTGTTAAACCAGCACAAGGAGAGATCTAAGTTAAACGATATTGATTCTTAGTGGGCTATAACAAGGTTTGAGATGATTATTGTTAGCTTTTTCCTCTTAAGTCTGGCTTTCCTACTAATAGGGATGTTTTACTTCTCCTTTCATGAATACAGCTTGATGCCAGCATTGTTACAGGGTACCTTCCTTAGTAAGAGTGATACTCTGAAGTGTTGCTGGTTATACAACAGCACACAGAGTATAGGTGTTCAACCATAGAAGTCTACTCATTAGTCATGGTTTCCTTTATATTTTAAATAATCTTTGATGTGTCCAATTGAATGTTTGTTAATTGATTGAATAGGCTGGTGCAAGTAGCTTGATGACTTGAATAAATCGATCTGGCATGTGCCCCTTTGCAGGGGTTGAACTATTCTTGTCTTCACTTAGCCTTTTGAATGCCAGTACTATATATATACAGCTATCTAAATGTGCCATTAAGTTTCAGCTGGACTGTAAGTAGCCGCCTTCTCCTGCTCCCTTCCTCTGAGCTTATGGATAGTGTTAGTTTGACTCAAGGTGGATTTGCATTCTTGAGCAAATAGTTCTGGAGAAGTCCCCCAGGGCAAGTTGAGAGATTTGCTCTCGATATAGCTTTCCTGGACCCAGAGTTTATGGACACTATAGTTTCATAAAATCTAACTGGAGAATACTTTGGTTTTTTTGGTGAATAGTGTCTTGATTAATTTGCTAAGGCTTTCTTTTTTTTTTTTTTTTTTTTTTAAGTAAAATCTTAGAAATATGTTACTCCTAATCCTCCTGGTAAAAAATAGTAATTTCAGGAGATTGAGAAAATTCACATATGTAATTTTGAATATTTAAATTTTGCTGTATTGATGGAAAGGAATACCAAATAAATTACTAAAGTAATACTTACACTTACATTGCTGAACAATTTTTTTCATTAAAAAAAAAAAAAGAAATTGGCCTTCTGTGTTACAGCATTGATGGGGAAGTTGCAAGAAGGATCAGGATATAACATCAGAGATTTTGGTAAAACTTTGCCCTGAAATACTGGCAGACGATTTATGCTTGAAATCAGTTTGACTTTCCAAATATTATGAGAGGGCAGATTCATTTTTGACATTGTGATACCTGCATTTCCATGCACCTTCCCATGTAATTCAGTTGTTTTGGTATGTAAAGGTAAATTAGTTTGTGTTGTTTTTTTTTTTTTTTTTTTAAAGCAAGACTTACGCTTTCTCAGGTCATTGCAGGAAGTATGAATTTCCCTGGAATACTGCCTGCATCAAGTGTTTAAGGGTAACTCCAAATGTGAAAACAAATTTATAGCCGTTTTCCCTGAAAAAGAGCTAAATGTCATTCCTGTCTGAACACGCTTAAAGGCAATCTTCTTTACGTAAGACTCTTAGAGTACACTGTTGAAAAGTGTTTCTTCAGCCCAGCTACCTAATGAATCACCTCTGTGTGCTAGATCAAGAGTGAAGTCAATAGTTTCATCCTGATGTTCTTTCCATCCTTTGGACAACTGCAAAATGATAGTTGTATGTTCATACCCCATGGTAGCTGTCAAATTGTGTGCTTGACTAAAAGCAAATATCAGTTGAATCACATAGTGTTGATTTGAGGTCTCTCAACATAACTTTGTTCTGATTTTGGCACAGTTTGTTAACAAGTTAGAGAAGAGAAACTGCTCTTTTAATGTGACTGGAGCTCAAGAGACTCAGGAAGCTGCATCGGATAAGCTTGCATCATTCATGTGACATTTTAGTAGTAAATTCAAGAAAGAGTGTAGATTCTGCTACCCAGAGATTCAGACAAGCTAGTTGTATTGTCTGTTATGTTAATAAAGTTATCTGTACGTTTTATAGTGCGCACAAACTAAACTTTCAGTTGTTGAAATGGATTTTTTTTTAACATTATGCATTCTGTGTCTATTAAGGAACAAATTCACCTATAAAAGCGCAACTGGCTTCAGATTATTTTTGTTACAGTAGGTATTTTCTCTCTTGGCTGCAAACAAGTCGTGCTTTCTCCATGTGTTAGGCCTCGCTTTCCATCTTACGTAATGTTGGTGACTAATACTGTAGTTTTTCTGAAGAAAGTAGTTATACGTTTTCAAATAACTCAAATTAGCTGTCATTAAACACTATTGTTAATGGTTGTCTTTATGGAAAACTTCTAAATATTGCATGGAAGGAGAAAAATGAAATTATTGAACATAGTCTATGATCTTTGTATCAGGTTTACTTAATTTTTAGTGCACTAGTGAGTAAAAGGGGGTTTGCAGAGTCTTTTCCAAGTCCTAATGATTCAATGTGGGCACACTGGTGACTTGAAAAAATGTATTTTTCTTATCACTTACCTTCTGCATCTCAGTGCTGTAAAATAAACAGATTTCCTAAGGGTATGCAGTGGATCACTAGCTAGCATCAAAAAGTAACATTCCTGATTAGCCTGAAGCAGCTTGTTTACAAGTAGTTGATGTTTGAGTAAATAGTATTTAACCAAAGAGTTTAAAAAGCCTTTAGTTGGAAGGTCATGGTAGCTTTTAATGCTTTCTTTGATCAAACTGGGGAGTTTTTTCCTACTGACATGCTGACCTTAGCTTTGTGTGTTTCTTTATTCCTTCTCTTGCCCCTGTGCCCCCTTAAAAAAAGAAAAGAAAAGAAAAGCTGAGGCTATTGCAGGTACCACTTGGCTGACAGGAGCCTGCCATGAGAGGTAAGTAACTTAAGATGTTGCCATAGCTGTTTTAAAAGCCAACTTGGTAAGAAGTTAATCAGCAGTTATGAAGAAGGTGTGCTTTCAGTTTCTGACATGAGGCAAATGTTGACATATTTAGCGGTTATTTCAGGTTTGTCATAAATGTGTATTTAGAACTACTTCAAGTTCTAAAACTATCACCATAAAACAGCAATGGAGGAGCCTGCCTGGGAAGGTGCTTCTCCATGGTGTCTCCTCTGAGCTAAGCTTCAAAACAAAGTGTTCATTATGCTGTGGTTTTCTGGTCACCTGCAAACTTTCCAGAATTTATCTGAACTCAGCCCCAGTCTCTGTTCTCAGGCTTTTTTCCCTAGGAAGCAAGGTCTGTGATGGCTCTAGAGAGCCCCGGGAAGGTGGGCAGTGGTTGGGGAGCAGTGCCCCCACCAAGCATGAGGTTTAACTTGGGATGTGTTGCATTGCACACTGGAGAAATTGCCCTTGGGGAAATGGTTCACAGCAGCTTCGAAAATTTCTCTGCTTGAGGGGCCGTTTACATGCACAGTTGCTGTGCAGGCTGGAAGACGGGACAAGCAGTTTTAGTTGGGAGTCAGTCTTGAGTGGAGTCTTAGCGAGCTGCCTTTGCTGAGCAATGGTTAAGTGATGGTGGAGATCGTGGGAGCAGGAGGCAGGGCTGGATGACCTGAGATGTACCTTCCAGCCTGGTGTATTTTTTTTTCTTTGTCATTTTCTATTTTCCTGCTGCTCCCACTGCTCTGCTGTCTTCATGCCGCATAGGCCACACTGCCTTCACATTTCCTTGACACAGGCAGGAAATGCAAGTTTTCTTATGAGTAATAGGAAGAGGGCAGAACCAGGGCAGAGAAATAATCCATGCAGAAAGGTTTGGTCATCCCCCACCTCCCTTTCCGCTTCTAAAGGTGGGGCAGGAAAAGATTATATTTTCTACTATAGACTTCATAAAAATTAAAGTAGGACAGTCCTCTCGGTAGACAAGAACACCTGGTATCCCAACCTGTAATACCCGATCATTCAGAAAATGGAAACAAATTCCTTTTAAGTAATACAGCTATCATATGTAATGAATTATATTACTATGAATATTAGTGTGCAACCATGAAACAGTTCATTTTGAAGGCTAACAGTAAATGTTATTCATTTGAAACTGTGGGAAGAGAATGGACTTTGTCCAAAAGGTATTTATAACTGTGGTATATGCAGACTTTAGAAAATGGAAACATTCTAAGTATACGTAAGGAAGACCTAATTACATTCTTTGTGGCTGCCACTTATAAAGTTGGATGTAATTGCAGTCCTGTTTGTTAGTTAATGATGTAGGTGTTTGAAAATCAACCAACAGTTTGTATAAATTATTAAAACATAGGAAAAGTGGTGCACTTTGTGCAAAACTGGATGTGCCCATGGGCATGTAAGGTATGCTCTGCCACTCCTGGGTCTGAGTGAGTGCACCTAGGCTTGTTGTATATTGGGACTTGTCTGTAAAGCAGGGTTTTGTGTCTAGGATTAAACTATGCAAACTTAATTAACACAACTCATTGTGGTATCTGCTTTAGTACCACCTGTGTGTTTTTACTCAGACTGGCTCTCCTGCTGCTTGGTACACATTCAGCTGGATTCACTGTGCTGCCTCTAGGAGAGGTACCACCAAGATGAATATTCCTGCTTTTACTGAAGAGCAGGGTCTCTGACTCCTTCTCAGTTTGCTGCTCAGCTCTTCAGCCCTGTCTGCAGAAAGCGTAGTAATAGTTTAAAATGAGCTTTCTTCTCCCACAAGATTGTCTTAAAGCTATTTCCTTAGTAGCATTTATAATCTCTGTTTTTTCTCATAGATGCTAGAGAAGACAGACTATACTGCTGCTCTGTACAGCTGCTCCCTGGGGAATGAGAGGGGATGGGGAGCTGCATGGTTTTTTTTTCATCACTTTTTAAATTAACTGTCTGCTGTGTAAACAAAGTTTCTTGTCATCCCTTCCTGTTGCATTATGTGGCTTCTGACTTGTGACCCTGTGCTGGGAAAAAGTCTATTGTGACTGGGGATTGTCATGTGCCTTGTCAGTAGCATCTTTGGGAAGTGGCAGGGCTGCTGTGACTGCATGTCCAACCTGGACCTGTGCGCATTCCTGTGCTGGCTTTGAGGCCCTCGCCATGTTGCTGGAGTGCAAAGCCCTGGAACAATATATGGAGATCCTTTGTACAGTGATCCTGTGGTCTCCTTCCCTCTTTTCTTTCCTTGGGCAATGAGTGATCAAGACGATTGATAGCTGACAAATGGCTTCTAATGCAGTTCTTTTCGGTAGCGTAAAGTAGAAAAGTACCTTCTGTCATTTGCTGCTCCTGGTGTCCCTTTTGGCTTTGACTGTTTTTCTGGGAATTTCAGGATTTGCCAGGGTTCAGTCACTGCTCCTGTGCAGTTTGATACCTCACCAGTTAAGCCCTACATTGGCCCAGGTTTTGGCTGTCTTTTGATCAAGAAAGTTCCTTCTGCCATGAGCCGGTGCTTTGGTTTCAAGCTGTCCCTGTGTGAGTCAACAGGGTTTGTCTCTGGAAAGTTGCTTTAGTACTTCATCTCCTTGTTACTTCTTTGGAGGCTCTGTTACTCAGATCCAACTTCTTCATGGAGAACACTGATTTTATCAACAGTAAGCTTTTATCTGGGGAAAAGAAGGGATATATTTATTTTGGGTAACAAAGAACTGACCAGTTTATACGAAAACAGCGAAGTCTGTTCCTTTCCTTAGCATGTGTGTGAGTGTCCAGATATAAAATGGAAATCTCAGATCATATTTGGTAAACTTGTGTGTGGATTGATTATCTGGGCAGAAATAGAAATTGAGTATAAATAGGCAAAGACAACTTCATAATAATTTGTCAGTTGTTGTGGAGCTGTTTCTTGGTAGATGTTCTTGGAGGTTTCATACTCCTCTAGTTAACCATAGTGTCACCGGTCCTGTCAGTGTTGTTATTGCAGTTTTACCTTTCAGTGTATGGATTGTTTTCATAAGCAAATCTGAAAAGAGCATTACTATGGTATTTGTGGTTTTTTCCTTTCCATGGTTACCAATTCAAACACATCTGTTCCATTGCTGTTCCCCCACCCCCCCGCTCCGTTTATGCACACAAGACAGTTTGACACCAGAACTACAGGACTACTTGCTTATTTTAAGAAAAACATGGCAAGTAGTTTTTAATTCTTCTCTTATTCTTCTGATTGCCAAGATTTTCCCCCCAAAAAGGAAAAATAAACAATAACTTCCTGTACAGACTTGTGGTCGTCCAGTGAAGTTCTTGTATTTCTCTTCTTAGAGAAACCTTTTTAGCCAGAGTATATTTGTTAATTTTCAATCTCTAGCTTTCTCTGCCTCTTGCCTTCTAGATACTATGATCAAATCTTAAGCAGAAGTAATAAATCATACATAGATTGCCCCAAAAGCAGTAAACAAAAAAAAAAAGGCAGCTTTGTAAGGTCCCCCTCCCTATTTTGGCTCAGAGTCACAGTTTAAATCTTTCAAAATAAATAATCAAAAATTCAGTTTACATTATATAAATGTATCTTTCCTATTCAGGAAACTGAGTTCACAACATATTATCTGCAAAGTAGTAGATCTACTTCCAAGTTAACGGTTTAAAAAAAGCTACACATATGTTAGCTTTAGGCACTTCCACTGTATTTATGCTTAGTTGTCATTTTAAGGACATTAAAGAATGCCAGTATCAAGAGCCACCAATTTTATTCATAGTAAACAGTTCAGTCTTCCTTTTCTGTCATCATTAGCTAGTCTTAATTTGTTTGAGAATGGCCAAAGTGGTCCTCGTTAATTTGGTCAGTGCTCAGGGTCATGCTTGTCAGCTGAATAAACATGCGAAGGAAAATATATTTTATCTCCTAGTGGCTTTTCTTGGAGTTTGAGGGGGGATGCTGGACTACTCATTCCGGAGCAAAATAGGTCATCTCTCTTGAAGTATCCTTTTCTTTCCCACAACTCACATATTGCTAACAAATCACATACCTGAAAATTGAATTAAGTGCTGGATTTCTTATTAGTTGTGCAACAAGCTTAAGTCTGCAAAAAATAAAATAAGCTCTACCTTCTGAATTTGTCTTGTAATCGGGTACCACTGTTCCGGTTAATGAAAAGTTAAAATACTTCAAAGTGGTAAATTCCTGTGGCTTTTTAAATCTGATCTCACTTGCAGAAGTAAGTAAACCAAGAGATCAAAGAGAACTGTTGTACATTGATCTTTCTTTCTGAGGCTCTGCTTTTATAAATCCATAATGTTATGGAATGGCAAATGCAAAGCAAAATGTATCCCCTAGATGCACATTAGTTTCAATTGTGCTAGTAACAGCAATTCGAAACCTGCTCTCTCTCTGTGATTCATTGTCTTATGTGATCTGCAAAGGTGTGATTTTTTTTTTCCTAATTTTCTTTTCTTCCTCTTAACCCACGCTTGCTCAATATGTGTAGATACATATTTGAGATGTATAAATATATAATTGAAAGCTTCCCTCTGCCCCCGACTCCTTGTTGACAGAAAAATTAAAAAAAAAAAAAAATTTAAAGGAAAAATGTCAAAGAAGTGAAATCTGAACCTTCATATTTTGGTATGCTGGATGAATGTCTCCTTTTACCCAGGATACATATATGAAGGAGTAAGGAATGGGTGATTAACTGTAACTCGATTAATCCAAGTGTGCAAGTGTGGCCATGTTTTCAAATAATGAGTAATTTCACTGTTTCCGTGATTAAAACTCAGTAATGTAAAGTAAAGATGTAATAGTAAAGATGTGCTAACGGTGCTTGAACCTCAAGAACAAATCTGGGCCATTTTTAGGGAGGCTTATGATGTAAACTTATTTTACTTAAGTGTATTTGCAGATTAGCTGCTTCCAGGGGCTGTGTTGCTTCTTTGACTTTGATTTGAAACAAGTAAATATTGATTGAAGTAGAAGAAAAATGTTTTATGAAACTTCTGTGCTTCATATAATTCTGCTTTATGCTGTACATCAACAAGGTAGTACTGATTCTTTTTGAAGACTTTTTAAAATAATAATTTCTGAGCTAATCTCACTTCCATCTTTCAGTATAAGACTGCAGAGTGTAATTGCTTGAGCAAAAGGTTGTCTTCATAGTTCTGGTAGTGACATGGGATGTTTTGTTTGCTTGAGGCTCCAATGTCAACTGGATTTTGAGCTTAAGATTATATATTTGCAAGTGTTTAGATCTATACCAGAATCCTTTCACCTTGGGCATTTCAAGTTTTGTGCGCTAGCTCTTAAACCTTTGAAGGACTAAACTTCAATTTTGAATGATGGTCAAAGAATGCCAGCTCTTTGCAGCATGAAAGGAGGGGGGTTTTGAAGGATGGAAGAAAATTCTGTGTGTGCAGGTTACAGTCTGATCTTTTTTCACTTTTCACTCTTTTTGTCTGAAGTATTCCAGCCTCTTTTCTTGTAGGGAACATTTTGGGGTTTTTTTCCGCTCTTTGATGCTCTGTACCTGTGCAAGTGCTTGCCATGCCCAGTGTGGCTACACGTATCAGTCCATGGTCTGTTAACACAGAAGCCTACAGAAGTAGTAGTCACCATTATAAATCACAAACCCCCTTTGTAACCCCAGCAATGCTATCTAACCCAGTAACTCTTGTCAGGCACTTCCAGTGGACCTCTTGTCCAAGAATGCTGGGATAAGGTCCTGGCATACAACTCCTAGGTATTTGCGTGTCTAATTTTTTGACCAAATCAGACTGAAGCCAAAGGGGAAAGTGCAGGAAGAACTTTCCCTATTCTGCCAGTGAAGGTCCTAATAATAAATGGGTAGTGGTGTTTTGAGATACTAGTGCTTTAATGGCCTATTCCGAGAGCAGTCTCCTGGCACTGTGTGCAATCATCTGCAGAATGGACTTTTAAATACAAATTTTGGGAGCTCTTTGTCATCTGCACAATGTGGGCTTTCCTCTTAATGATTTTTGAGCAGGGGCTGATAAGAGCAGGTGAGTTTCTGATTCACCTCGAAAGCAAACAACCTAGGCCTGACTCATGAAAGAGTTTGCAGCTGTTAGCAAAAGAGAGCTTGCAGCTTCTCTGCTTCACCTTTTAAACAAGCCGCTACTAAAGTTAGGATAGGAATTATTAGGAAATTCATTTTTGGTAATGCAAAAGAGTGCTGTAGAAACCTTCTACCGAAAGTTTGACTCGGATGCATAAATCTAGTGCTTCAAGACTGTATACAAGTGATGGAATAATTGCAAGGAGAAGTTGGGTCTTAATATATACTGAAATATGTAGGGATTTTTGAATATGTAGGGATAAACCGTTGGCACTACTTAAGCTTGTATGATAGTGGAACTAATACAGGGTCATGTTACTGGACAAGTACAGTTGGATCAGTATAATTTTTCTTGACTGTAATGTGAAGTTGTAAAAACTCCTGAAGTGTACCATACTTTTTGGTTTGTGGTGCGCTTAATGGTAAAGCTTGGTCTGTCTAGAAAGTTGTACTTTTTGTGCCTGACAGCAAATCTAAAATTGCTAGTTGAGCTACTTCTTAATAAATGAAGCCCTGAATGTTGTGGTTTTGGAACTGAGGTGAACCTAGGAGGGAGACTGACCCCCGAATATGCTGTCTAAATGCCAGGATGTCTTCAGATAATGTGGAAGGGAAGAGTGCAGTGGTTCCTCTTCCCTAGAGAAACTTCAGAGGAACCCTCATGAAAGTGGGTTGTGCTTGGAAGGCACGAGAAAAACACATGTAAGAATAAAGTTTAAGAAACAATTATTTCTCCCAGCACCTTGCAAACTTTCCCCCGAGGTTTCTTTTGAGTTGGATTTAGGACTTTGGCATTGAAAGGAAGAAGTGAATACCTTCAAGGTATGGGAAAAGGAGCTTTGCTGAATTTTAAAGATCTTCTTTTCATGTTCCCAAGGCTACCAAAACCCCCTCATTTCTTTTGATAATATCCTTAAGTATTACCTTTCTCTTATTGTGATCTCTGGCTTTCCCTGACACAGTCTTCTGAAGAGTCTTGGTGAGATCTCTGATCCTGAGGTAGGACCTGACAGCAACACAGGTGTCCACCTTCTGTTTGCACCACATGCCTTTTCTCTGGGAGGGATGCGGGCAGGTCCTGCAAAGATCTGGTGGAGCAGACTCTAAGGTAGTCCAGAGCCTGGGGTTGTGAATGTGCCTCTCTTGATGTGGATTTTTGACAGGCAACTTAACAGTGTGGATTTCTTGTGTAGTTAAATGTTGGCTTGAAATGAGAGGAGGAAGTGAGTGAATAGGTTGAGCATTTTATCCTTTTTTTCTTTCACTCCTTCAAGTCTTTACATCTTGGGGCATGCAGCTTCCAGTCAGTGTACTCTCTGGGCTTGGTTTTCTTGCTCTGCTCCCAGAGAATTAGAAGGGAGGGAGGGGTCTGCCTTTCTCCAATAACCTCAGTTGTGACAGGCTCTTAAGTGACTTGGTGAACACGTACAGGCTGAGCAACTAGTAAGATGTCACTTGTGTCCAATCTGCTATTTTTCATGAGTCTTCTGTCTTGTCTGCAGAAGCTGGAATGCTTTCCTTCTCTGGAGTCAGATGGCTTTGCAAGACAGATGCGACTGGAATAGCATGCTGCTGTTTGAGCAGTTATCTTTTAGATTAATCAGGCAGAGGATAACTGTCAACTGAGACAATCTCAGGACCCTCAAGCTCATGATTCAGCAAAGGTTATGGTGCTGAGTTTAATGCGGACACTCTGATGATCAGGCACTTTGAGATTTTCTGTCAACATTCATCTCAACAGATGATTGTTTTTCTGACTGGACCGTGTGCTGACTTAAGGGACTGTTCTCTCAGTAGTGATGCTAGCTCCACTTACTGCTGTTGTGAAGATACACGTCCGTCTGCTGGCTGGCAGGGACTGCACCCTCACTGTGGTTCATGTCAAAAATCTCAGGATATCTTTCAGCAGTCTGTTCCTGAATATTTCTAGAAGTTTAACTAAATGAGCAGAATGGAAAAGAAATCTGAGATCAGATTTCTATCTTGTGCTTCATTATAAAAATAAGTGGCTTACAGGCTGTGCATCAGGAGCTGCATGCCCTGAGGTCATTGTTCCGGAGATAAAACACCTGACAGTGCCAGTAGTCTTATGAGAGCGGTAAAGAGAAGCATATCTGCAATACAAACTAGAGAACAGTGAAGACTGAAATGTAAGGTGAAAGTGTAAAAAAAAAAAAAAAAAAAAAATTAGACACTGAGGTTTGCATTGCTTCATTCCTGGTTCTTCTTTGCCTAACACTGGCCTCAAGCTGCTTCCTTTCTTGTATTTAGGCCACTTCCAGTAAATTAATTTAATTTCTGTAGTCACAGAAAATAGCATCCTCCATGGAATCACAGCAGGCACTTGTGAAGACATGTGCCAGAGAGCTTGGATGCAGTGGAGGATCCTGACAGAAACTCAGCTGTCTGAAAAGGGGGTAAATGGGCTCAAGTCAAGCAGTCTGGTAGGGAGGGAATTGCCTTTTCCCTCCCCTCAGTGCTTCCTCCCTGCTTCCTCCAACACCTGTGCACTTTCTCCCCTCCCTGCCATTTTGGGGAAGGTATGAGTATGGGAACTCTGAACCAGGAGCCTGAGCTAAGGTGTTAGGAACTTCTAAAGGTTACTATTTTTATGAAATGCTGTTGCAGAGAAAATAATTGCGTTAGTTTTGGCTTGCTGTTGAGTCAGAATTTCTGACAGTGCTGTATTTCTTAATGAGGCTATAATGTGTGTTTGCAACTACAGCATGGTAGTAGCCTGGAAGAGATTTATTTCTTTCACATTCTTCAGCAGTCACTCCTGGAGAGCCCGTTGTTTCATGTTACTCTTGCGTGAACTCCAGGTACGCCGGCAATGTGAGATGTGAAGCTGTAGGAAAGGCAGTTTAATTGACAGCCTTTGTATGGGGCGTGAACAAATGTGCGATGCTCTGGGTCTTGCTGCACGCATACAGTTCTACACCTTTGTACCTACAAAAATAGATGCAGCAGTAATATTACTGGTGAGAGGATGGCTTTGGGAGTCTAGGCTGTTTGCCTAAATATAAAGGACAATTTAGTGTGGTTACATTTCTTATTAAATAGATAATGCTAATTGTGCTAGTTCCTGTATCATTTTGTAAAATGAGAGCATGCATGCAAACTGTATTTCCTTTGTTGGAAAACCTTACAAAGGTTGGTCATTGTATTGTCTTTGGACAGCAAAGTGTGTACTTGTTAATAGGAAAGAATTCTGGATCCTGTATTCTCTGGATGGGCAGGAGCAGTAAGCACTGTGGAAGTGGTAGTACTACAGAGTAGATCCCTACCTGAAATCTGGATTCCTTGGTTTATGGGAGAGTTGGGCTTTATAAAAGGGCCCTTAAAGTGTTTGGGATTGGCTTCTTCCTGGGGAGGTATGTGCTGCAGAAATGTTCCCTAGAGTTACTCCCAGCTGAGTAACTTTGGTAGGGTATGCTGCTGATTGATTAGATGCTGGGAGTCTTCAGAAAAAAGCAAATATTAAAGCTAAACTCTGCCAAGTCTTTATTCTCTTGAAATTACATACTTAAACATTATTATTATTTTTTTAACATACAAAATCTGGTCTTTCTTTCCCAAATGGGTCTTATCTTGGAAACCACTAACTAGTGCGTGTAAGTGAGGAAACATTCAAGTCTTAACCAAAGGAAGCTTAGTGAATACTGAAGTACAAGTAATTGTGGGGTAGCTTTGAGATTCAAAGTTGTTTGCTGTCCTGTCCGTATGCTACTTACTGAGGCTGACTGTTGCCAATCATTTTCTGAAGCTGCTATGCAAATAAAGACAAGGTCACTAAGAAACCAATTTGTGTATCCCAGTTGCTCTGCTTTTCCTTAACAACTTTTGCTATGTCTTTATTCTAAACTCCAAGTGTGCAGCCCTCTTAGTGAAAGAAGCAAGTCTGAAGAATCTTTATAGCTACTGATCCTCTCAGTGTGTTGGAGGAGAAGACCCTGTTGGCCATTTTTACTCTTTTGGAAGTTTACTGGTAAAACATACAGGACTGCTGGGGTCCTTCTGGGAAAGTATGCCTTTGAACATAGAGTGTTGAAGGAAAAACCTTTAGAAGTGTGTCCTCCTGTTTGTGTTTTTGTTTTGTTTTGTTTTTTTAATAAATAGTGCTCCAATAGCCAAAGGATGAAACTAGAACTTGAATTTCCCCATTCCTAGCCTTGCCTCTCTTACTTTGTTCTAAGATGAAACAAGTTTAAATACTCTCTGAAGTTTAAATACTCTACTGAAGGGTAGGTTTATGGAGGGATACACTGACTTCAATGCTGCAGAGGTTTTTTGGGGGTTAAACCTGGGCTTTGGCTTAAAATGATTCAATGTTGTTCTTTTTGTGAAATAGTTTTATTAAATAACTTTTACATTCAGTATTAAAAATGTCCAGTTAATAGAGCAGTTGAACATCAATAAAAACTAGGTTAACTCCCATAGTGGTATGTAGTCACACAAGTCATAAATTTCAAAGCTTTTAGCACTGCGTGTTTTTCCTTGTGGACTCTTGTTAGTATGGCTTAGCAAGATTGTTTTATTTGCAATTTAGGCTGTGGTTTCCTGGATTACAGTCTGCTATCTATCAGAATAAAAGAAATCAACTAAAATGAAGTGAAATTTTACCGTAGGTAATACAGATATATTCAAACAAGATGCTATTTGTATATATGAATGAAACTAATAAAGTGTCCCTGATTTCGTGTTAGATACTAACAAACTGCTTCTGCCTATACTTGAGAGAGCCTGAAAAATTAGATTGTGTGAGTTAAAGAAGTTGTCTTCAGCCTTCCTTTGTATGTATGACATACGGTTGATGCCAGCATGTCAACTGTTTGAATGGAAAAGTGTTGGTTTCCAGACAACTTTGACTTACACTTCTCATCCCTTACTCTGGTCTTGAGTACTTTTGAATAAAATGTCCATTTTCAAATCTGTGCTGTTTTGTCTTTTAGAGACTTTAGATTTCTATAAAATGACAAATTTCTAAACCATAGAAATGGCAGTATCTTTGCCTCCTAATAGCTTAGACAACTTTTGTTTTATGAAAGATGCAGGGTCCCATTATTTTGAATAAGAGGACATAACCCTGAGAATACAGGATGTGGTATGTTGCTGACTTGAAGTGAGGTCACAGTGCTGGTTTACAAGTTGATTAAAAGGTATGCAGTCCATGCTGCCTTACAGACATGAGGAATCCTAGTAGACCCCTAGTAGACCCTGATAACAGAGGTGTGATTATGGTGGTTGTCCTGCTTTTGATAGCACTCCCGTTTCACTAGTGGAAAGTGGAAAAAAGTCGAAATAACTCTTAACACGTTGTGAAAACATCATGGGTAGAATTGTACTTTGTTTTTTATTAAATCAGGTTACTTTAGCAAAATATTATTAGAAAACCCTTCTAATTCAAAGGTTACTGCCATGTTGCAGACATTGTAGTGCTTCTGTGCTAAGTTCTACACTCTAGCCATTTTAATGAAACTGTCATTAAATTGCTTATACTCAAGAGATTCATGGTGATATCAAAGTAATCAACTGCTACAACTTAGTATACGACTAATCCTTGTAATTTAGAGATTTCTAAGTCATACTGAACTTTTAAGAAAGTGTGTGTAAATCTCTGAGGTGAAATGATCTATAAATAAAACTCTAAAAGCCATACAGCTAAATCTTCTTTTGCTGTTAATTTTAGGTTTTCTGTACGAGGATGAAGAAACCAAAGTGGCTCTAAACTGTAAAGACAAACTCAGTCATTGTTTTGATTTGGATGCTTTTTACATGCCTGTCTGTTTTGTGCTCTTCCACATATACGTACTGATGTCTGTTGTTCAGATATAATGTGATACATTCTGCTATCATTTCCCTGCCTAATGGGACTTAATGTAGGATTTTTTTTTTTAATCTAAGTAGGGATCTTTTCTTCTCCCACCCATCAGTGTAATTGTATTAAATAGCTACCTGTTTAATTGGAAAAGCTTGGATAAAAAGACCAGGATGAGCGAGGATAAGTCCACTTAAGTGTAGGTTTTACAATGAGGGTATTTAGAATGTATGGGCAGTTACTTGCTTAGATTACACAAAGAATTAAATAGAGGGGTGGAGTATTTAAAATCATCCGTAGTCACCTTTCTGGTCACATTCTCACATGGTCTTTGTGGTTTTTCTTAATTGTAATACTTCTTGAAGTCTTCAGGCTAAAAAAAAAAAAGTCTTCCTTAAGCCAGGTAGTGTTGATAAACACTTCTGGTAATGATAGACCTAGGTAAATTGTCTGAGGCTGACAAATGGGCAGCTGACAGAAGATGTGAAATGCAGTGGAGGCACTTAAAATTACAAACATGATTCTTGATTGTTGTCCTTAACTAAAATCTCTGCCAAATGCAAACTGGGTTGTGCCCTCCCCTTCCCCAGATACGCCCACCCTTCTGATATTTTTTTGCTAATTGTGTTGGTGAGACTGAAGGAGAAGCCTCTTAATCTCTGAATTCTGTGTTAGACGTCTAGGGTAAAACTATAAAGCTACCAAATGCCTTATTCTAGTTCACTTTCAAAACAGTTCAGGAAAAGGGTTTTTCATGGCAGCTATTGTTCAATAACTGCGCATGGTATCTTTCTCAGCACTGAACGGGAAGAAAGAGATCAAAAAGCCCTTGTCTGCAAGGTCTCTTGTGGCGAGGCTGCATTATTTAAGAACTTAGGAGTGTGTTAAAGTCAAACTCGGGGAAAACCTGCATTTTCTGGAACTGTATATGCTGCTTGTTAAGGTTAATTAAAAAATACGGGAAGATACACCTACTGGTAATTATTATGAATTTGTGCTCAAGTACACACATGCACATCACTGGTACATTGATCAAGTGAAGCATTGCTTTTCTAAATCAGACTGTAAATTAACAATGCAACCCCTTCACATAAATAATCTTGCTTTCATCTCACATTGATTTATGGATCAACTTCAGCTCCATTACAGGCTGAGAACCTTTTATACCAAGCTCATTTCATCGTGAGTTTCTCTCTTTTGTTTTGTACCTGCCTTGCATACATGTGTTGTGATTCCCTTTGATATGTTACTCCTAATGAAAGTGATGCTGGATTTGAAGCTTTATATGGTGAAATGGATTATTTAATGTTTTAATGGTCTAAATAATGAATAATAAATCCAGAATATTTTTTTTTCTTATTGTGTGTAAAGGTTATGTCTCCTGTTCTTAAAACTGAAGTACTTGTGAATTGCTGTCACTGGAATGCATGGTTACAGTTAACAGTGCTTGGTAGTGCTTATTAGAAAGCTGCATTACAAATGTGTTTTCCATTAGTCAGAGGAATAAGTTAATGAGTAGGAATTCTGTAAGTGGCTGAGTAGGTCCCTCAAATGCTGCATGATGGTCAAAATGCTCTCACTGTGCTTGGAGTGGCGATTGTTCAGAGTGGCTTGTTACGGGGAGCTGGTCAGTGGAATGAGGAATGTTTCACCTTGTATTTTTATTTTTAATTTCGCTATAACTGAGGGAGAAGTGAGACCTAATTGAGCATGGATGGAGCAGATAGACTTGAATAAACAATTAGTTTTCTGAGGCCTCCAATGTGATAGAATAAATGAAGCCTTTATAGGCCGTCTAGGAGCTCATTGGTGAATGTGAATGGAAATAGATTTTATAAAGAACGAAACTGCTTTCACTTCATTAGTATTCATGGTATAACAAAAATAACCCCCTCTTTCCAGAGATATATATTCTCCTCTGAATTATTTTTTTTCACGAGACGAATGATGATGGTATCAACAGCTGATGAAGATGAATAGGTCTCTTTCTTATGATATAATTTTTTTTTTTTTTGCAATTGAAAGTGACTTTGAAGGTTAGTTTTATTGAATTTTCATCCTCCTAGTTAAAGAGCCAGGAGAAATCTTTCTTAAAAACCTGTGTATGAGCAGCAGCATTGGAAATGTTTGAAGTAAGGTGTGCATGTGGATGCCTGCATATTCACGGAGTGTAAATACATATTTCTGTGCATTTGTCATGGATTTCTTGTGCTGTAAAAAGCATCATTAAAATAATTAAGGGTGAAAATTCTGCCTGTGGTGTCTAGAAATATCAAAGTTCTTTTCTGTTTTGCTGTGTAGCTAATTTCTCCTTTCATTGAGAAATTAAAGAAATACTCAGTGTGGCTAGTTTGATCTTTTTCTGTACACCAGAACATAGTGTATAGCATTGCTAGTGCTACTAATAGCTCTGCATATGGTAGTAAGAAAATGAATATAGCCATAGAATATTAAAGAACAAAAATCTTCCAAAAAAGAGGCTTTATGCAAGGGAAAGTAAGAAAATACTACTTTGGGTCATGTAATTTTTTTTTAGTAATGCATGATATTGATAACTTTCATTTAAACTTGTTGATATTTGGTTCCTAATGTTTCAGTTGAAAACTTGGTTGTCTTTGTTCTCTTCCACTTCTTAGGAGTAGATAAATCAGGGAAACCAAAACAAGCCCCCTGAAGTGTGTGCTTTGTGTTAGGAAGATGTGATTTTTGCAGTGTACTCTGCCATGCCCTGCGAAGTCATGTCTGAATGGGGACACAGCAGAGGTCAGCCACCACTGCTTCTCAGCATCCATGGACCTGCTGGAAGTCCAAGGAGCAGGAGTGAACTGCTGAAGTGCTTGTGCCAATGCCTACGCCTTAAACCTGCAGCGTCTTACCATTCCTGAAATGTTGTTGTGTGTATGGGTGTATCTCCTTCTTTAACGGTGCAAGCATGCAGGTTTCCAGTTGTTGTTCCTTTGCCCCAGCAAAGATGGTTTTCCAGACCCTGGCAGCTGCCCACCAGGGTTGGGATTTGGGTTGTGCCCCTGGTTTCCTCCCTAACTGAAGCAGGGGTGTTTGAGCAGCTTTCTGCCGGCTTTTTCTTGCTGCCTTCTGGCTAGTCACTGATTCTTTTGCAGCAGGCAGATGTGGCAGTAGTCACTGACAGCAAATTTCAACACACCGAAACATTTTTTCCTGCTAAGATGGCCAGCAGGACAGGGACAGGAAGGGAGTATCCTTCCTGCTGCATAGTGGTGGCACGCACTGCTGCACATCTGGGCAGCGAAGAGTAGGTTTTCTTTTTTTAATCTTTTTTCAGATCCCTTTTAAAATTCTGGAAGTGAAGGTGAAATGTGAGCATGCCTCCTGATGCTTAGGCAGTGCTCAGGAGTTGTACCCCTACAGAAAGGGGAATTTTTTCTTGATGGTATACTTAGAACAGAGCTGAGTGTGTTGGACAGACCCCTCAAACCCTACTCTCTGTTTTTGTGGTTTTTTTGGATTAAATTGTCAAACAACTTTCTTACAGAACCTGCTATGTTGAGTCTAATCCCTCTGTGTCCTTCCTAGTAGGCTGACCTGTTGAGCTGCTGCAGCTTCATACTGGCTAGCAGCCTGTGTGCGATGCTTTGACTTCTCTTGCTTTTCAAGAGTGTTGGCAGTTTTCCTTAGATCGGAAATGAACTGATGATTTTATTATTTTTTTTTGTCAGAAGCAAAGGCCTTTGTACATCATGTGTGTTCCTGAGAACATACCTGTATGACTGTCAGACTAAAAAGAAAGTCTGACGCTAGCAGCAAGTGCCCTATGTGATCCCCTTTAACCATGAGTTGAACTGTATTTATATATATTTATTTAGAACGATGTTCTGATTTTTGGCTCTTGTTGTAGTGCCGTATAAGAGATCTACAGAACCTGCTATTTGTTAATAGTTTTCTTAATGTTCATTAAAGCCGTGTGAGTAAATCCAAGGAGACTTAGGGCAGGCTGAGTTGTTGGTAGCAGTGCTCCCTAGAAGGGGAGCAGTTTGTCCGTCCATCTGTGTGTACAGAGCTGGCACGCAGGAGTCTTTCAAGAACTGAAGGACTTGATCATACTGTAATAAAACTGTTTCATCTTAACCAGGGTAAAGTAATAATTGGCTCAGACAGCAGTGTGTATGCATATTTATAGGCCACTTCTTGGCCTTGTACAATACTGTGAAAGCCATGCTTCATCTTCTGTGCAATCATGTGTAAATGTGTTTGTGAAAAAGCGTTGGATGCAAGTTGATTTTTTTTAACATAGCTATAGCTGATTCTTTGTATTCCTCTGAGTTGTATTTATTTTTTTACTTGCAATTTGGCTAGAGGTCAGATTTGTTTTCAAGAAAAATGCAACTGTTTTAAGGCAAATTTGCATTTCTAGAATGGATGTGAAGTGGGTGGCAAAATAATGTGGATATATCTCTGTTGATCCTTAGCAGAATTCTTAAAATATTCCTGTACTACCTAGGCTATGATAGGTAGGAACATGCTACAGAAAAGCATCATGAACTTTGTTCATGGATTTGGTTTATTTATACAACATCATGTATTCAGCATAATACACTAGACAATTTTGAACAGTGACTTGAGTTTTAAGCATTGTGTTTGTATGTATATGTAGGATGTAAAATCAATAATGTGATGTCCTCCCAATTTGTCTAGGATGGTATCTTCCCTAGCATTCCCCCTCTCTTAAGCCCTTTTATATTTTCTAATTTTTAGGTGGAGCTTGAGTGACTCTAGTCATACATACCTTTATTATGATTGGTGTAAAATCTCCTTGCTTTACTTTTAAAGGTATATGCTAGAGAAACTTTAGAGTGCATGCTCAGTTGAGGGGTGGTCACACCTTGGAGGCAGGTAGCTTTTGGGATGGAGGTGTGTTTTGGTATTATAATGGGATTATCATGAGCAGAGTTCACCCAGAGAACATGATTTAGCGTGTCACTACTCCAGAACTGGGCACTTATGGTATATATCAGAAGTAAGACAATAGTGTTGACTGAACACCATTGTTTCACCTCCTTGCTTCAGTGCATTTAATGCAGGGACCTTCCATTCTTGTTCCAGTAGTTCAAGTTCCCCATCCCTGCAGTGATCACAGAGCCTGGCTATGGTGCTTCCACGCCGCTCCACCCTCTGTGTTGTTTCTCTTAGAGTCAGCATACCAAGCTCCCCTGGTGTTGCTAACATCTAAGGTTGCAGGTTATGTTGCTTAGGGAATTGTTATGGAACAGATTCCTTGCATATCCACTGCATTCCACCCTGGAGGTTCACCTTCCCTTAAGGCAGGGGGGGACATACCAATAAGTCACCTCCAGCAATCCTTCCACAGTGCCAGAGGAGGGGATGCCCCTGCAGCCCATGGTAGGCTGTCCACCCCCCAGCCCATGGAGGTGAGCAGGGGAGCAGATGCCCACCTTGCAGCCCCTGGAGGACCCCAGGCTGGAGCAGGTGGATGCCCCTGAAGATGACCATGGCTCTGTGGGAAAGCCTGTGCTGGAGCAGTCTGTGCCTGAAGGACTGCAGCCCGCGGAAAGGACCCACACAGGAGCAGTTCGTGGGGAACTGCAGCCTGTGGGAAGGACTCATATTGGAGAAGTTTGTGGAGAACTGTCTCCTGTGGGAGAGACCCCACAGTGGAGCAGGGGAAGACTGAGGAGTCCTCCCCCTGAGGAGGAAGGAGCAGCAGAGACAATGTGTGACGAACTGACCTGAGCCCCCATTCCCCATCCCCCTGTGCTGCTGGTGGGGAGAAGGTAGAGAAAATCGGGAGTGGAGTTGAGCCTTGGAAGGAGGGAGGGGTGAGGGGAAGGTGTTTTAAGATTTGGTTTTACTTCCCATTATCCTTTTTTTTTATTTGAGTGGTAGTAAATTAAATTGGTTCTGTTTTTTCCCCAAGTTGAATCTGTTTTTTTGCTCATGACTGAAAGTGATGAGTGATCCCTCCCTGTCCTTGTCTCGACCCATGAGCTTTTCTTCATATTTTCTCCTCCTCATCTTAGGGGGGGAGGAGTAAGCAAGTGGCTTCGTGGTGCTTTGTTGCTGGCTGGACTTAAGCCATGACAGAAGGGATGCTAGTTTTTTGAGAAGTATTTCCTTTTATCTATGTGCAGAATTAGGTTATTTGTGATTCTCTGTTCTGCAAAGCAGAGGCTGCTCTAAGAGCTGTGAATATTCAGAATAATTGCACAGTTCTGTAAACCCTACTCAAAACTGAGGTGGGTTGATATTGCTTGTGGGCAAAGGGAATGTAGAAGATTCCAGCCATCAGCTGATTTAATTGGAACTGCTAATGATCTCATTCAGCTATTGGGTTTGATGCAGGTTAGTGGAGACTCCTGTGTACCCCCAGATTGCACCCCCACGCAGGATCCTTCAAAAGCGGATGTTGTTGTGACCAAAAGCAGTGGAGCTGCTCCTCACAGATGTCAGTTACTGCAGGATATCTGCTGGAAATTTGTTTTCACCTTTGCTTGTGATGATACAGACCTCTTGGGCATCTACACTACCCCATTGTAGTGTCTCCTCTTCAAGTCTAATTTGGTTCTGAATTCTTGTCAAGCATCTGGAGTAATTAAAGTGCACTGTGCTCTTAATTGGCTAAAATGTCTTTTTTATCAAATTCTTAGATGCCTTTTGGCTTTTGGAAGATACAGTCCTATCCATTAATAAGATCATATTCAGTGTTGCTCTCTATGTCAGTGCAGCTAATCAAAACTCATGTATCTGTGCCAAATTTAATTAGACTTAGGGAGAATATGTGATAAGATCATACTTCTCCCACATATCCAGCTGAAGTAAGTTCGTATAGTTGGCCTCAAAAAAAGTGCTTTTCTGGGCTATTATGTTTCAGTATCTGTGCTTAAAACGCTTGCAAAGAAGCCAGATAGAGAGGCAGTGTGCTGAGAGAAACCCAGTGTAAATAATGGGAAGAAACAGGTTGATCTATGTTCCTAGCAGTCTGCTTTGCTACAAAGGGTCAATCACTGTTGAACTAGTGGTGGGTCTTAACTGGCCTCAGAAACATGCTTGCTTCTGGCATGGCTTATATCTGGAGATGCAACAGATGGGAGGGGTGTGTTAGGTTTGTGAAGCCATGCTCCACTTAAGCATTTAGCTTTATAAAGATGAGAGTTTTTATGGAACAACTGAATATCTTTTTATCACCGGGTGGACTCCTATACTTTTGTCTGCATGGGACTGGAACATGATGCTTTCCATTCTTGCTTCTTTAAACATCTGGATAGGTATAATGTGATTTGGCATATTTGATGACAACACACTTGGTAGTAGAATTTTATTTTGGGACTCGTGGTTGATAATGAAAAAAACTAAGCAGTAAAAATAGGCTAGATATTTTCTGCTTTCAGTGCACTATATGTGAGAGTTTTCAGGCAATACATCTCTCTTGGATTGGTGCCTGACTGGGGGAGGCTTAAAATGGGTGACAGCACACAGCCATTTTATGGAAACTTTACGATTTAATGTGCATATATGACATGACCTGAGGTAGAGTGGAGTTGTGCAGCATTCAAGAGGAATAAATTAAAATGCTTAATAGAATATCTTTGTTCATATTTTTAAGACTAAATACTTGACCTGTATTTCCCAGTTTCTGTGAGAAATAGGAATATTGCCTATGGATTGATTAGGGGAGGTTGGGGGTGAAGTATTTGGGACAATAAAACCATACTGGGTGTTTCAAGAAAAGGTGGAGCTGAGCAGATGAGTTCAGTTCTCATTTCGATTTAATTTTTATTGGGAAAAAACCCCACCCCATGTTGCAACAAATCTCAACAGCTCAGAATAGCTTATTTTCCTTATCCTAATGTTATCAGTGTGATTGTGTTATCTTAGCTTCATTCACCTTCTTGTACCACAGATTTCCTCTCCTGAAATCCATTATTTTTTCTAGCTGCCTCACATCTCATTATGTACTCGGCTCAAATTGTACTTCTAAACACTAATGCTAGGTCTTATTTTGAACCAGTTGTCATGTCCTTAATTTTCATAAGGACATGTGGGCTGACATACTTGATGTGACTACTTGATGATAAAATTATCAAGCAGAGAATTCATTCTATCTGTAGAATAAATACATGATGGTAGACAGCTGGATCTAATGCTCCTGGGTTTTTTTAAAACATGAAGATAATCCTTTCTGAGTAGGTGAGCTGTTAAAAGTCCATGGCTAGTACAGTGTGAGAATAATTTTCTTTAGAGGAATGTAGCTGATTCTATTCACACAGAAAATGAATAGCTTTAAAATATGGAAAAAAAAATTATTTGAGGACAAATTGATTCAGTCCTGATTCCCTGGAGGAAATTCCTGTATAACTGGAGGAGACTGTCACTCAAATTCCATCCATGTTTTCTATAGGATGTTTGAATCTACATGTAGGAGTCTATGGTAGGGATATTTTGATGATACTATTCTATGTAATTTTTAAGCCGTTCTCCTCTAATGATACTGTCTGTTCCTTTTTGTAAGGTTCATGGGAGGGAGGGGGTGTAAACAGGGTTTTGTGAAAGGTGTTATCTAAATTTTACAGTGCTTCTGTAGAAATTCATCATACCTACCACATGAAACAGGCAGATTTTTTATGGAATGTATGAAAAAATGGATTGAAAGAAATTAATTTTGTAGAGCAGTACGTTCTGCATAGCTTGGAGTTTGCCATGTGTTTTCTGTCTTTCAAAGCGCCTTTGTCAGAAAGGAATTATTCAGTATTTAATGTTGGGGGAGGGAGAGTTTTTACATAAGTTAGCTATCCATGCTTTGTGAATATTAACAGCAGAGACTGGTGGCGAGATGTGTGCTGATTAAAAATCCCTCTCTAAGCAACCTGTGTGCATTCAATGGCTGACTTAACTCCCTTTGTACTGTAGATACAGGACAGTCAAATATACTTGTTTACATATACTTTATCTTAGCTGTTATGGGTCTTTTTGAAGTAGTGACTTTCTGAAGTAACTTCTCAAATTCTTTTATTCCCCTGCCCTGCAATTCCACAGACAAGTGGAAATGCCCACCGTTATCCCATTGCTCCCTAAGTCACTAACATTTTTTTAAAAAGAGTGTAGAGAGAAGCGTATGCTTGTAGCCTGAGTGCAGTAATAAGACAGTGGGCAGAGCATGTGATAGCCAAAACCTCAAAGTATAACATGAATGTCTGTCTGTTGAGAACTGCCTGCAGGGATACAGCTATTGTATTTCTTGCAACTTGCTGTCAAGCAAGTTTCACTATAAAAAAAAAAAAAAATGCAGCCAACCAAACCCTGGTTCTCCTGTTGTGCTTGTGTGCCATACAACATCGACATATGTCCATATAGCTAGTAAGTATGAAGTAAATACCAATAGAGTGATGATTGTGGCTGGGCAAAACTATGTGATGTGCTGAGTAGAAGCAGCTTGAATAAAATTGTTCCAAGTATCTCTGGTAGAATTTCAACAGCCCTCATTCCTCAACGTATTTGCTTTGATGTTGTCTTGCGGAGAGCAATGTCCAATCTGTAACTGGTAAGACACACAGCCTGAACTTCCATAGTGTTCAGGTTCCCAGGAGGTCTTTCAAGCAAGTATTAACAAGTTTGGATAGGTCTTGCTATTATTTATTGAAGCTTGTCACAGTCTTCTCGCTGAACAATTATAGTGTCATTTTGGCTGAATTAACCACTTTGTGATTTGAATATGTGCCATGTTATAACTCTTCAGAATCAGCTGTGTGTTCCAAGGAAGCAGGACCTGATAAAATGTTCTGTTGGTTTCACTTACTTGGACTTGAATGCTCTGCCTGGCAGGAGAGAAGGCTGTTTTGTAGAGGACAGAAAGCCTCTTCATCCGCTTCTTGTAGTAAGGTCTGAACGGGGGCTAGAAAGCCTCTCTGAGTTGAATCAGTTCATGTCGCACAAGAAGTTATTCAGGGGGAGCTTGCAAGCTTGGCTACTTTCTGCAGTCTATTTCTCTCATATTTCCCCAGCATCCAGAGTTGTTATGTCAATGCTCTTAAAGGGTATGTCCTTGTTTATTCTTCTCGGTCTACTACAACAGCAGTTACAATGTACAGACTCCTTTCAAATACACACTGTATGTTCTGTAGATCTTATTTTGCCCTTTAGAAGCAAAAGCAAGCCTTTGGATAGCTTCGAGAGATGCTTTGTTGATATATGTGTAATTGTTTCCATAAAGCAGGAGTTGGCCATCAATATGAAAGTGTTAAATCTTTTATTTCCATTTTGTTTCTTTGTAGTGCTAGACCATATGTCTTTTGGTATAGTTGCTTCAGGTGATGAGACACTATTCCACTGTAGATCCAGCTGAAAACCAGCTGACAGATCTGTGTAAGTGTTGTCTACTATATTAAATTTGACTGTTGCTGTATTAAAAAGAACTTCTGCTCCCAAGAAACACTTGGTGAAACCTAATATTGCTGTGATATTTTGGACCTTAATTTGTCATATGCAAGAATGCTTATTTTTGTTATGGCTGTGTAATAGAATCACGTTCTCCTTCAACAGAATCTGAATTTCACCCTGTTGTGCTTAAAAATGGAAAACTTCAGAAACTGCATTTCATTCCCGTGTTTCTCAGGTCAGAGGATTGCATATGCACTTTCAAATTGAGGACATCATGTTGAAAAGTGTTGGTGGGAAGGATGTCTCCCCTCTTTCCCCTCCATTTTTTTCTTCCCCAGTCCTGTTCCCAAGAACCTCAACATGTAGGATCATGGGCATAGCCAGTGCATGTGGGGTTAAAATTACTTCCTCCTGGCTGGTAGCTTCTGTCCCAGTGGCTAAGATGCAGTCCCTGGCTGTGCAGGGTCTCCTGCATTTCTGTGCAAGTCCTTGAAGAAGTTTGTATTGTTGAGAACTTGCGTGCCCAAAGTTGGTGCTGGAATTGTATCAAACAGAAATTTTAGTTGTGGTAGTCACTTAGCAGCAAGGAGGTACCTTTGCAAGAGAATGCTGGCAGGGCATTGCTGTTAAAATGATGAGCTAATGGGGGTTGATATTTAAACTGTCTTAGATTTCAAACATTAAACTTTTCTGAAGCTGCCAGTTTGGACAGTGGAAAAGCATCTTAAATATGAATTGAGGACCTGGATGATACTGTGCTGCTCTGTACTATAGCCCCACTTAAAGTTTCTTCTGAAACCCTGAAAATGTGGAAAAGGAGCACAGCTTAACTGGAAATAATGACTATTGTAATTAGACTGCATGTTGTGGAATGCACAAGTCTGTTCACTGTGGGAGTGAGTGAGCCATGAAGGTTGTATACCTGCTTATAAGGGGAAAATGTGGTAGGGTGGAAGATGCTAATTCTGTTGGGTAGTCTTAAGTGCTAATGTGCAGGGAGGTTAGTGCATTTGCTGATGATTTTTTTTTCTTTTTTTTCTTTTTGCTGTTTATAAAGTTTTGATGAACCTCATGCCAGGAAAAAGATTTAAAATGTGGTTGATTGCTTTGAGATGTGAACCTGTTTTAAGAAAGTGCATGAATTTTTGCCAATAACTCACCTAAAGCCTTGATCTGATCATGCTGTTGTTAGATGCTTGGAGGCATTCAAGAGTGCGGCATTGAGCAATGGTTGCTGTCCATCAGTCAGTGAGCAGTCAGAGTATTTGCTTATAGACTTAAGTGAAAGAGTCTCAAAATAATGTTCTTAGAAGCCAGCTGTTGTCAGTCATTGCCTTTTTAAGTTATTTTTAAATTCACCTTGTGAGGTATCTTAGCACTTGGAAATAAAAATGTGACACACGTGTGTTTGTGAAAGATAAATGGTAACAGTGGTCAATTAAATATTCTTTGTGACCCCAAAACCTCCTAATTTAGGAAATTGCTGAAGGCATGGGCTGTGAGTTTATCAGTTACTTTAGTCTGTCATGAACATGAATGAGTGTTAATATGTTGAAGAAGCAGATTCAGAAACCACTGTGTTTCTTGATGAACTGTATGTCTGTAAACACTTCCAATAAGCTGCAGATTTGATTAAAAAAACCCCAAAACCCAAACCACTAACTAACCTGAAATACTAAATACAAAAGAAACTCTAAATGTGGGATTCAAAATGCTTTGTGGGGCACACAGTGCTTTGTGGGGCACACAGTGCTTTGCTGTGGGACTAACTGTAAGCAAAAATGGGCTTCACTGTCCATCTTCATCAGTGACTATGGTGACCTTGACTCCTTCCTTTCAGTGGAAGGAGAGGACGAAGCAGTCAGGTATGCAGGTGATATGTAGATTATTGGCTGATAAGTCTAGTACATGAACTGTAAAAATCTGAAAGACTTTGTGCTTGGCTTCCTAAAAAATTCTGGTAAGAATCAGTGTTTAAATGTTATAGAAAAACATTTGAGTGGTTTGCAAAATAGTGACACCATGTGACTGCACCAGGAAGGATGGTGTAAAGGGGAGGGATGCTTGTAAAACTCTTTCTGCTTTGCTTACTCGCATCCGTGGTCTTTCTTCCTTTGCCTGTATTTGCTTACTTGCTTTTTGTTTTGTTTTAATGAATTTAATCAACTACTGAGACATTAAATGCATCATCAAAACCAGAGGGCTAAAATGTTGAGTAAAAATGATGACAGGAACAGAATCTGAAGAACGGGGCTCTGTATTTACACTTATTTCAAAGTCAGTGTAAATGAACGCCTGTTTTATAAACAGGATAATTTAATTATTATTTTTCTTCCCACTGGTCTGTCAGTGTTTCCGTACACTGCGCAGTGGCTTGCATTTTGATAGTACAGTGCCATCTAGTGACTGCAAAAAGGCTGCTTTATGGAAGGTCGAGTAAGCTGAAGTCAGATCCCTTGTACCTTGAGATGGGACCACTGCAAAAATTGCTCCTTGTGTGAGAGTGTGGTTGGAGGTGGTGTGAGCTATATAAAAGGAGGATGGCTTTCTTACACAGCCAGCCACAAAGCTGGCACTTGAAACATTTTCAGTTTCAGTTCGCAATTTAATTACCTTAAGATCTTTGTAAACACTTTTATTTTTCCCAAATGCTGTCATAATATGTAGGTAAAAGTAACTTAGATATTTTTCAGTGAAGTTAAGCATTTAAACGGTATATTTACTTTTTTTTTCTCTGTTTCTTTGCAGCTTGATCACATATTGTCCCCCCCACCTATGCCTTTTCGAAAATCCAGCAGTCCTGAAGTCTCTTCTGGCCCTGGAAAGTCTTCTAAATTTAAGAGGCAGCTGAGTGAAGATGGGAGACAGCTCAGGAGAGGAAGCCTTGGAGGAGCTCTGACTGGTGAGTTTGGGGTGTATGTAACATCACCTGGAGGTTTAGCAGCTGTGGAGCTGATAGCACCTTGAGCCCTGGTGTTTGCCTTGTGACTGAACTCTTTGGGGAAGGTGTGAGCTCCACGTGGAGTTTCCATAAGGTCTCTTCCACATGGGTTCCCTGGTTGTCAGTGGGGTGAGCTCATGTTTGAGGCTCTGCCCCCATGGGGTGCTGATAAATTGCCAAGCACAGCCTGAAAATGATCCATTTCTTGAAATCTTCAGGTATGTGGCATTTATCTTGCTGACTTAGTTTGGTGCTTTAAGGGTTGTTTGAGATGTCCTAGCATGCATTCATCTATGGGATCACATACATCTTGTTTCCCTAGGGAGCTAAAGTGCACAGGTGGTCCCTTTAGACTTGATTTCATTAAAGAAAAAGCAATATGGCCTCATTTATCTGGTGGAGTCTTTGCAGGGGAGGAGGGCCATTACCAGCTAGCTGCTGGCTGTGGACCGCAACTTCTCAGTGGAGCCGTGCAGAGGTCGCAGGATGCTTGAAAAGGGCTCGAGTCCTCCCTGCTGTGATAGTATCTGTGGAAGATGCCAGATGCTGAAATTGTGATTGTATTCTGGGAGCTGTATGACTGCAGTGCTCACTGAAGAGCAGTTGTTTGAGTGTGGAGTGAAAGCATTGGAACAGGTTAACTGGCACTTGCTTTGTGTATTTCAAGAAGGGAATTTTTAAATTCACTAGAATTTGGCAATTAAATATATTCCTGAAGTTCACAATTTCTAACAGTTTGAAGAATTTCTTATGAGGAACAGGATATCGAGTACTTGGTGAGGGGGACAATAGATTTCAGTGAATTTAGTGGAAGGAATAAATTTGAGACTCAATATCTTGGGTTTTCTGTTCAAGTGATGTTGATTGATATCAAAATCAAGTATTTGCTTTTCTCACTTCCTTCCCACCCCTTTAGCTGTCCTTATGCTGGAAGAAGCCCCAAGAAGCTATTGCAATACTTCTTTTTGTAATCAGTAGCTCAGAATCACCTACAATGCTTCTGAGTGACAAATAATATTTTTTTTTTTTACCTGAGTAACTTAAAAAATTAAACTGTCTCATACTTTATGTGAAGGAAGGATAGATACTGCTACAGGAACTTCTTGTGTTATATCAGCACATAATCGTTGCTGTGATTTTTAGTGTCACTAGGGTAAGATATGCTGTTTCCCTTGCAACTTCTTTTTTATGAAGAGTTGTATTATTAGGATATCAGAAACAATGTAAGAGTATTTGTCATCTGTATGGGCTTTCATGAAAGATAAGTGACTTAGAGCAGTCTGAAGTGTCAATACCGGTGAACTATCTGGCTTCTCTGGAACGTTACTGCTCTAAAAACTTGAAATGTTAGAGCAAACTAGTGTTTTACTGAAACTAAAAACTGCCAGCACACTACTTATTATTTCAGCAGGAGTTGGTGTGGGTTTTTAATTTTGTTTTTGTTTAACTTTCAGGTAGGGTGGTGGCCTTTAAAAACTGAACTTTCCCGTATAAGTCCTCCAGATAAAGAGGGAGAAAGCGGCTTAATCAAAAACAGATGAAACAAATGTGCTCTGCTGCTGTAGTCTCTGGTCTTTATCTCTATTCTTGAATTATTGCTTGAGGTCTTTCTAAAGGGAAATTGATATGCTTTTTGTCTGCTTGCAATGTGTTGTGCAGGGCTTCATGTCAGGATTTGGGAATATGGTGTGCAATGATGTTAAACTGCTTTATTACTAATGCACTTTAAATGAACCTGAATACCCTAAGGCTTTGGTATCTTAAAATAGTTTAAATATCTTAACAGCTTTCATGATACCGATTAAATTAATCAAAGTCATTCTGATGACAGAAGGTTCTTAATATTCTTTTGGGATTTTTTTTTTAAAATTGATTTTAAAGAAATCACTGCAGATAGACAACTATTTTCTAGAATTATTTAAAATGCTCAGTAATCTGAACTTATTAATTTCAGTGTTACCTTGGGCTTGTATTTACCTACGTTTTTTTACATACTTAAGGTTTTTGGTTTTTTTGTTTGTTTTTGTTTGTTTTTTATGTTTCTTTAATGCTTATCATTGGCTCAGTGTTCTGGCTTGAAACTACAGGAATCACAATATCACTTAAAAAAAAAAAAAAAAAAGCAGGGGGGATGAGAAGGCCTTCCATTAAAATGAGTGAGCTGACATGTCCTTAGTTTGGGTTTACATCTATGCTCACACATCCCCTCCCTAATTTCTGTTTGAGTCTTAATGGTTCTGCAAAGATACTCATGGTCCATAAGGGGGAAAAAATATTTGGAGACTTGTCATTTGGAAAAGTACTTGATTTTTAATATCACTTTACACTGATTACTGTCTTCTTTTATTCTTACTTTTGTTTTGTGGCTTTTGATACTTTTTAACTTAAGTGCTAGTTTAACAATGGGTATCAGTCCATTGTAAAATAGTTCAGAAAAGTATTTTTAAAATTGTTTAAGGTACAGTCTCTACCTCTGTTGTTCAAAAATGTTACCTTTAACTCCTAGAAATACATTAAGTGGGACTAAGTAAAGCAAGAGAGAAGACTCCTAGCTTATGAATTTGCAGAGTATTCCTATGCTGATGCTTGTTGCTCATTCTAAATGTTAGAAAATAAGTGCATTGTGCTTTGTGTGTTACTTTGATTTTCCCTTTGGTGTTAAAAACACAATATCATTGAGCCATAGAGCATAAGTAGTATTAACAATAAAAACAAAAATAAAAATTTAATTTGTTTATATAAAACAGGATAGTTCAAATCCTGCAAGGCTGAATACTAATAGAGGTAAATAGATAGGGTTTTTATCTCTGGGAATAGATCACAAATAAATGAGTTTATTGGGCTTTACAAGAGGGAATAATGTTATGCATGACATACGAGAAGAAATAAAATCTATATTGTTGCAATATATTGAATGAGACTTATAAAACCTGAAGGATTACAGTTACTGAGAACCTACTACTCTGAATTGGCTAGAGTAAATTACAAAACTCTTATATAGGAATGTGAGAGAAATTGAGAATGATGTACAGAGTCTTTCCAGTGGGAAATCAACACAAGGGAGAGGAGGCTTGGAAACTTGGAGAGGTAGGGTAGAAACTGAACTTACATTCTACACAGCTTCAGGGAAACTGGAACTCAGATTTTTTTTTTTTTTTTCTTTTCAGTTTTAAGCAACCTGGCAACCACACATTTTCAGTGACAAGCAAAGAATGCTCTTCAGAGTTGAAGAAAATTAAATCAATGTTTTTGAGAATAAACCTACTATGGCTTCCTGTTGAAAATTGCTAGGGAACCACTGATAGTAAATAAAATTTGGCCAAGAAAAGAAATGAATACTGCTTCCTGGAGACACCATGCTATTATATTTTTGGAAAAGTCACTTCAGTCTAATTGTTGCGACAGTATTGCTTTCCTTAATCCTCATCTCCAAGGAGGGAGAGGAGGAAGACTTCTGGAGAAAGTGAGACTGAATTTGAAATGAAAAGACTATATTGGATGTGGCCTTCTATTAGTGTAGCAGATCTACTTTAATAATTCTTGGTGTGAAGTGCTAGCAGTACTGTTTAATAGAAAGAAAGGATGAAAAATAGTATTTTGTAATGGGGGTTGCTAAACATAAGCATTTGTGAGAGAAAACAACTTCAGAGTAGAAGTATTTGGAAGTCATTTATGACCAGTTCCTCTTTTAACTTAAAATGTGCTTCCAAAGGATTGTAAAGTTTTGGGTAGCAAAAACACTTACAAAATAATCAGTATTTGCCTTTCTCCTCTTCTGCTGCTTCTGCATCATAACCCCTCTCCTGCTCCATCTTCCCCCTTCCCTGCATGCACACAGTCCCGTAACAGTACTTGCAACATCCTTTACCTGGGAAGTAAACTGGAGCTTTAAAAGTTCTGCTTGTGCCACAGGTGGTATAAAACCACAATCCTTGCACAGTTTGGTCAACTGTGGAATAAGCCCTGTCACAAAGCTGAGCTGTAGCTACTCGTTTAATAGCCCTAGGTCAAACACAGAGGGGAAAAAGATCATTGTTCCAGAAGGGTGCTGGTGCCCTCGGCGTGCAGGGATGTTGGAGGAGCACTGGACAGACTGAGAGCAAAGCATGGTCAGGTGAGGTCAGCTCTGTTCTTCTTGGGACAATAGACTTCTGTGCGTACACCTGTATTTAAATGCCTCTCGCCCTAGCCTTACATTCCCTTCTTAAGGATTCCTAACTGTGCACAGACTGGGCCTTTAAACGGGAGAAAAGATGTTTAATTAAAAAGCTGCTTTTCTGTGGTGGCTGCTTTTCTTGATCTCCACAAACTTCAAAGGGCTGTCTACAGTCAGAGGGTTTTTGGCTTAAATTGTCTACAGATTTTAGTTTTCTGTGTTCAGAGATGCTTAAATAGAATTCATGGCAGAAAGTAATATGAAAGGCTGAGAAATTAAATGAGCTTTTACTGTGGAGGGGGTTAACCTAGCAAATCACTTGGACAAGCAAATTGAATTGGCCTTGCTTTCATGTCCCATTGCTGCTCTTCCATTTGCACTGTGATGTGCGGTGTAGCTCTGTTGGGTCTCCTCAGCTGCTCTGGTGCAGCATTTGGAGATTGCTATCTCCCTTTCTACTTCTGAAAGGTATGAGAGCATATTGCTGGGAAGAGTTTGTATTTTGCAAAGTGCTGTGGCTAGCTCATTTGTCTCTATACCGTACTGATAAGCTCCACAGCTAGATACAAAGAAAAAACCCCACTCTTTGTTACCTGTAGTTTGAAGTTCTTATCTTGCCTCCTGTTATCTCATCAATAACTGCCTGGAAACAGACTTCCTGCTGGGCTAATTGTCTCTAATTGTGGTAGGGTTGTTATCTTGCTAACCTTAAATTGATTTTATACAAATATTGGTGACATGACACCTACAGATTTAATTTTATAGAATCTTTAATCCAAAGATCCTAAAGCACTTCACATTAATGAAGTTACCTCATGATCTAGTAAAGAGTTAAAAACTGAGAAATCTTGGTATGTATATATTTTTTCTTCTCTAATATTCCTGATTTGATCAGCTTTCCACCTCTGAGTTGATCAGTCATCCAAATATGCTTAGCAATTATTGCTATTCCCATGCAACTAATCTGTGGTTGATTTGAAATGAATTTGGAGATTCTCAGGCTGGTTTTTGCATCAGAAATTCATCACTCTACTAACACTAATTAGCAGAAAGATCAACAGCTTTATGGGCCATGAAGAACAAGCTGTTCTCTTATCCATGGGTTGGCATGTGCTGGCAGGACTTGGAAGGGGAGGTTTTCCCTGTTCATGCAGGGGAGCAGTTGGCAGTGGTAGAAATCCAGAGTTTTCACAAACATGCTGTAGAATTCTTTTTTTTCCATTAATATTGTTGAAAATGCAGATTAGCTCATTAGGCCTTACAGTGTCAAATACTTGATACAACTTGATGGATGGGGAAAGTTGGGCATAAAATCATGTGACTTGTACCTAGAAACCTCTTTGGAAATGGTATCTTCTCATTCTGTACAAGTGCTTATCCATAACTACGATGCGATTATTTTAGTGGCAAAATTTTTAAAAGCTAATTTTTATTAATGATGGCCGATTGGTGTAGATAAGGGGAAGTGTTTCCTATTTCCTCTGTGCAATATCAGTATTGTTTACTGCCTACAAGTTACAGGACTAATTCATTATGCGTGCGCCACTCCATAAAAAGCCCTGTGACTTCATATCTGTCTCTGGGGATACAGTTTGGTGGGCTCTGTTGGCCTGTCTCCGGCTCTGGAAGCTGGGGATGTGGGGGAAGAATGGCTACCAGTGCTGAAGCTCTATCAGATGTACCATTTTGTAGGAAATTTTACTTCCTGCATTTTCTTCCCCTCGCATATCGGAGCAGAAGTATGTTTCAGAATTGCTTTCATCTCTGTGATGCATGACAGGACTGGATGTACTCAGAAAGTCTTTTCAGCCGCAGCTGCCTGAGGGCTCTCCTGGACAGCAGCAGAGGAGGGTCGCAGCCCAGCCCTGGTGCTAACACCACTTGGTTCCTGGGTACAAAAGGTGGGAAGGTTCGACTGCCAGGTGTGCCGATGACAGGCACGTGCTTCATTCAGTAGCGCTGCCTACTCAGAGGATGTCCTGGAGTCTTATCACTGCCTTACTCAAAGGATTCCTTAAAGCGCCATACCATGTGTTAAATTTCTTCTAGAATTAGTAGAAAGAGATAGAAGCAAGCTATTCTGTAATTACGACCTGAGAAAATGTTTTTTTAAAACATGCAGTATAAAGCTGTCTCCTACAGATGAAGTAAATATATTCTGCTATGAAATATGCATTTTTAAATGGTTCTTGGTGCACTGGTGGTTGAGATGACATTAGGTTATATTTGTCATTGTCAGTTACCTTCATTATTTGAGGCTTCAATCAACCTGCGTAGTTGAGTTGATTTTTACTTCCCTGTGCGCCTAGCAAGATAATTTCCATATACTTTGACATGTCTGGAGTCTGCATCATGTAATAGTCTGAGATGAGAACAGAAGATACTGTATTCCTGTCTCATTATTTTGCCTTTAACTCCTCGATTGCTGCTTAATCATGCTTGTATCATCAGAACATGAGAAGCTGATTGTTGTTGAGATCAAAGCAAACTGTAGCAGTAGAGAGCCTAATTAGCAGGTGCATTTGCAAGTTGCCTGTTTTGAAGGGTGGAGAAGTAGAGTTTAACCCTCTTTGGGATGCTTGTAAAAGCAGCTTGAAAGTTGCTGAGAGTCATTTGTCATAGTGGAAAAATAAAATGTGGAGAAAATGAATATGCATATTACTTTTCTGAAGTTTGAGTTGTAGCTCCTTAAGAAATACCTCAAGAGCTGTTGAATTAGTTGGCTTAAGTATGCTTAGCAGTGCAACTGTAGAAGCAAACATGAAAGAACTTGCCTGGACTTGGTTAAATGCTTGGGTTTAACTAGCCGATTACATACATCTGAGCTCTGTGAGGCTGTAGTCCTATGGTTGCTAGTACCTGAGCTCGTTAGTCCAAAACTGTCTCTGCAGTGTATTTATAAATAAATTATAATTGCACATCAAGACTGCATTGTCTGTACTCCTAGAGGCTTAAGTCTTCCTTCTTCACCCATGGACTGTCTCGAGTGGATGTTGTGACGCCAATGGTCTGACCATGTGTGGAGGCAAATTGTACCTGGTTGCTCCAAGATGGATACTTTAACTTAAGTTGAATGTACAGCTTGAGAAATGTTTTAGATCAGGGAAAAGCACTTTCTATGCTTAATCCTTACAATGAAGGTTGAAGGCTTGAATGGAAAAGTTTATAGGTATTTTCCAGTTAAAACAGGGGCAGGCTTTTCTATTAGGAAACTTCACGTTTTGAAAAATGACTGTAAGTATATAGTTACAAGTAATTTCTTTATTATGTGGCTTAGCAATGTATATGTGAAACAAAAATAGGGGTCATAGTAAGGACTGTAGAGAAAGTAGCGTGTTGACACATCATGCTTGTCATTTGTAATAGAGTCACTGGGCATTTTCTTCATAGTGCAATGCAAGACGTTTGTTTTGTATCTTATCATCATTTCTATGAAGTAGGTAGCAAAAAACCAAATGTTGGCATGGTAGAGAGTTGGGAGCCAAGAATATAGGCAGCTGGGCTGAAGGAACTGTTCACATGGTGGCTGAACTGAGCAACGGTGAATTTTCTCAAGTTCTTAAAATTAGAGCATGTGTATTCTAGGTACAACTTGCTTGCAAGTCTGCTGGTATTTAAAGTTGCAGATAAGAGCTATCTCTGAGCTCTTGGTGTGCAGGATTCTTATTTTAGCAAAAATGACTGTATATCAGAAGGAGCAACAACTGTCTCATCATCGCTGAGATGTAGTCCAATTTAGTGTGCTTTTGGTAGCATCATGCATTCAGCCTGAACCTTAAATTCCTGTTTTTTCTCCTACTATCAGATTTTCAGAACTGGACCTTCAAATTTTTCTAGAATGGGTGTAAACTGGAAAAAAGGGTGAAAGGGAAGCAGGAATATCTGTGTATTAGGGTTGTGTTGTAGAACGGACTGGCAGTCTGTAAGTTTTGGAGCTACATGTTAGAAGTATGGGAAAAAGGCTCTATTTGTTAGTGAGATAAAGAAAAGGAAGCAGCAGAATGTGCCCATCTCTTAGCTCACTGATAAGATATCTCCAACTAATTATTTTGAGTTGTATTTCAATAGAATTTGGAGGTGGGGAAGTAGAGTTGTAAATGATAATTTCAGGCTGTAGGGTTGTTTTATCATATAGATATCAGTGTCACTGGTTGGCTAACACTGCTATTGTGGTAGACGTTTTTGGTATGGAAAACTTAAAAAACAAAACAAAACCCCCAAACCCAAACAAACCCCAAACCAAAAAAGTCCAGCCAAACAAAATCCCAAACCCAAACACTGCCCTTACCCCCAAATCTAAATAAAACTAGAGAGATTTGTTGGTGATCCCAAATGCTTTTCAAATATTTTGTTGCTGTCACAGCACTTAAGTAATAGATTGCAAATCATCAAAATAGAAATGTAAATTCAGTGAGTATCTGTTAGCAGAGGAACTTTGAGTAATTTCCAGATGAGCAAAATTCTGTATTGTCTTTTAAGTGTCTTTCAATGACAGAAATTTGTTCAAAGCATGGAAATTATATTTCTTTCTGGGAGGAAATGTAACTGCATGTGACAACTTACTCTTGGTAATAATGGACTTATAAACAGTCTTGATTCTGAATCCCTTTGTAGTTAATGGAGGCTTGATTTTTATTTTTTTAATATATACTTTGGACACAGATCTAAACCTGCATCCTACTACTTTCTCGTCCAAAACTGGATGTGTCATTTTCCTTTCATATTGATGAAATTTTAAGATGGATCTATTGCTTTTTTTAAGATCATAATCTCACCCCAAAATTTTGCCTTTGTTGGGCCGCATTTTTCATGCATGACCAGATACCACTTTTTCATTTAATTTTAGAAAGTGAAACCAAGATAGAGCATTTTAAGGAGATTTTGTAGTGCATCAAAAAGTGAAAAATCTATAATGAGTGTATAAGGGTTTCTTACAAGGGCTTCCGGTACAGTAACAGAAGAAATTATAGTTGAGTCAGTTGTAATTGTAGGCTTGACTGAATAATGTTATGTTTAGTGGACAGATTGGTTGAAAGAAAAATTTCATCTCTTGCATCAGACTGGGATATTGGCATTGTCTATTAACTTCAACCACATGCAGCTGAGTAATATGCAAAATGTGCTAATTTTCTTAAGTTGTGGGCAATAAGTGAGACATGAATAAAATAGTAACTCTTTTTTGCCTGCTGGTAGTCATTTGAAATTTGGGTAAAGTTTGTCAATGCAGCTACAGTAAAATAAGGCAAAATATTGAAAAGTTTCCTAATGATGGCTTTAAATCCATCCACTATTCTACTTTCCAATTACTGCTAATGGAAATTAAAGGCTTTAATTTCCCCCTACACTGATATGAGAATAGACGCTAAAATTTACAGTGTCCACATGATTTACTACAGCTGGGCTGTCCGCAACAGTTAAATTTGAAGCAATAAAGCAGAGTGCCCTAACCTGATGGGAAAATACTAATGTGGGAGGCTGTTAGCCTTTCACCTGGCAGGTTTCTGAAGCAGTAGTGAGGCTTCACATATCTGTGGGATTGAAAGTGATGGTACGTTGCCTCCAGCTTTGGTTTCCACTTCCCACTACTCCTATTGCTCAGGCTGTTTGTGCATGGCCCTAGCTGCTCTGTGATGTGCTGGGGCTGCCACTGCTGCTGGGGAGCCGAGGTTGGCAGGGGGGTGGCTTCAGTCTTTCCTCCATTTGCAGAGAGACCTGTCAATGAACTGTTCTGTCTGTTTTTTGGGAGAAGAGCGTAAGGAGTAGGAAGAGAGAGAAGTACCCAACTGTGTTTTCTTTCAGTGCATTTCTATGACCCAGAGCGATCTGCAGTAGGCTGCAGTTTTGTCTGCCACCATGGCTTGTTCCTGTTCCCCTAAGGTAGCTCACACTCATAAGGCTCCCCAAAGAGAGGTGTGGAGTGAGCAACTCACTTGAAACTGTGCTTGGTGAATCTGTCTTGACCACAGAAGTCAGTTCATGAGATAAGATATTTTTTTACTTCAAAGTAGTAAGGGACAAGAATCTACCTTTCTGAGTTGTTTTTTAAATAATCTGCACTTCTGTCATAAATATGTATAACTGATTTATCAAAACAATTAAGTGAAATAAGTATTTCTTGGCCCTTGCCTTAAAGATGTCAGGATGGCAAGAGGCTATTTTGAAGGCTGCTATTTCACAGCAGCTAACATGAACACATTGTTTCAGTTCAGTCTGTAGTACGCTGTAATCATATGCACAACTTCCACTTTGGACTAATTGTGTCCATAGCAAAGTACATACCTGTCTTCCATTTACAGTTGTGTAATGGAGAACTGCTTTTAATATTTTCATTTAAAAATATCTCCATCAAAAACTTTCAAGATGCTTCCTCTGTTTTAGCTTTACATTTTGACTAATTGCAAAACAGACTTTACAGCAGTGAAATCTACACTGTCCTAAGTGCTTTTGTAAAGGCAGAAACTTACTTGGATGCCAAAAGGTTTCCTCTATCATATGCAGTTGTTAAAACGTGAGATTGCTGAAGATTTGAGACAAGTAATTTCTAAATTATAACTGAAAATGGAATATTTATAGACACCATATTTGAGCTCACTTTGTAATTCTCAGCCATGCCATTGGGATATGGATTTGAGAAGGAGAGAGGAAGGAGAGCAATGCTTTAGCAGTAGGAAAGATTTTTCTAACTGGAATAAAGCGAAGTCCACATTCTGAGACTGATCTTTGAGGAAGTGTATGTGTTTTTAGTCTCTTTTGGCCTTACACAGTAAGGCACACAAGTATGCACACACAGGATGCAATAGAAGTAAGAAGTAACAAAGATTCTGTTTGGACTTTCTACAAATACCCATTATAAAGGAAGCTAGAGATACGAGAGGCAAGTTCAAAGGGAAAATGACACTGAACTCCTGATGTCCAGCAACGATTATGTAATGCCATTAAACAATGCTAAGTTATTACCATTATGTAATCAACTTAAGTCAACTTTCACTGAAATGTGTTTTAAAAAATGTGCTGGACTAACGAGGATTGCATTCAGATGAGGGAGGAGGTGCCATTGGTTACAAACAGTGTGGTGACTTTAGGCTGTCTTCATGGTTTCAGGCACAGGAGGGGTAGCAGAGATGCCAGCAAAGCCTCCGCAGAAGGCAATGGGAGGAAGTCAAAGGCCATCTTGGGACTGAATGGGACAGCTGTAGGGGACCTAAATCAGTAGATGACTCATCTCTATCATCAGAACACCACCAAAATGTCGAATTAAGATGGAAGGGATGAGGTGGAGTTGAGGTGAAGTCTTCCTCTCTGTCCCCCACAAGTCAGTTCACTCAAAAAGGAAGGTAGCTGCTTGGAGCATTAAACTTGAAGGCAGAAATGAATGCAGTGTGAAAATCAATAATGCATTTCAGCTCAAGTTTTATGTGTAATGCTGCTATTTAAATCACTTAGCAGCGAGGGAAAGTGTGGATATATGTAAATTCAAAGGGTTTTTAAAGAAAATGTAAAAGGGGAAAATGCATACAATTATTAATGAAACTGTAGCAGGAAAAAATGTAGTACTACTATAGCGGCAAGAAAAAGGAGGAGAGGGTAGGCTGAGGGGATTATTGAATTTTTTTTTTTTAAATGGAGGAATCCAGAGAGAGTTGCTGACTAACTCATTGTGGGCAGGGACTGTTCTGTTGTGTGGTGGTTTAACACAGTGGCACCCTAATGCCTCAAAGAAAGCAGAATGAGTTTTGGAAGAAATTTTTTTCTATAAGAAATGTTGATGTTCCATTTGCTTTTGGAAATGTAAAAGCCTCATTGCATTCCTGTAAAGTATGTCCAACTTTTCTTATTTTAATAAGCATAGTATTAAAAGTACAGTTGTTATTTTCTGGATATTTTGTTGCAGTTGGCATTCTTGTTGGTAACTACTAATCTCCTGGTAGTATTACTCTGTATAAAGGTTAGTGCTATTCACAGACGAGATTCTCTGTTACCATCTTTTTGCATAAGCCATGGCTATTTTTGCTTCTATAGGAAGCATATTTATTATATGCCATTTCTTTGTTTACAAGCATATATGGATGTGCTATGAAAAGAAGAACCGGAATTCTAGGCAGTCTGCTGTGCTTTGCCTTGTTTTCAGTATGTTGTGAAATCTGTGGTGCCCTCAAGTCTCCTGTTTGGGTTAAGGATGGGAGGAGAGATCATTCCAGCCATCACACATGCTCATGATTTCACTGGCAATTATGATAGTGTCAAATGCCTAATTAGCTGCTCCACAGGCCCTCCAATGTTATTTTAAATATTTCTAGAGCTTAATCACGCAAGAGAAATAATGGAGTATTAAGTGAATTCTTACAGTGCAGACACTGGCCCTGATGCTGAGTTAATCTACTCTGCTTTCTTGTCAGTCAGGCAAAATCTTACAGTTGAAGGAAGGGCTTAGTACAAGATTTTGTTGTCATAAAGAGTAGGATTGCCTCTCCTCTAGCCTCTGTACCAAAATATCATAGACTTTCTTTCAGATGTTTGAGCAAGATAAAAACAGTAAAATACAGATGCCTGTAATAGACAAAGAAAAAAGGTAGCTATTAGAGATGTTCTGTGTTAGCATAGCCCTGCACATGGTAAGGTACAGAGTGCTCTACTCTGCTGCGTCACTGACATGAATAGGAATCACAATATTAGCTCTCCATGTTTTTGGGTCTGGCTCCCATCTGAAACAAAAAGTAAGCATAAGCATTAATAATAGCACTTATTTCTCATATGCCTTTCTCCTGCTAGACTTCATTGACTTGTTATTTAAATGTTTTTGGCTTGGGATTCAAACCTAAACAAAACTAGATTAATTTGTGGACAAAATACAAATGATTGCTTTCCATTTTTTTTCTTGGGAAGCTCGGTGGAATTCATCTGAAATGAAAATTTGTGCAGTCTGGGAAAGGCCTAGTGTCTGACAATGGATTTTGAGACTAGTTTCAAACCCCTACTAGGAAGTACTAGGAAGTGCATTGGTTAACCAGAGTGTGATGCTCTTCCCCAGTTTTAGAAACAAGCTTTATTAAAACAGATCTATTTCTTACTTGCATTCTTCTGTGTTCTGAAGATCAGAGGAAAGCTATTGCTTTCCAAGTATTGATTCCTATGATGATAAAATGCATTAGGAGTATGCTACAGTGATCAAGTTGCAAGTTGCTTAATGTAATTTTCCTGATGGCTTCTAGAGTAGGTTAATACAGAGTTTCTAAGGGGGATTTGTGTAATGTATGCCTACTTAACAAAATAGGTGTTGCCAAAGCATTTTACTGGTGTTACATCAGTGATATGATGTCTTGTTCGGAGCTGTCTTGACTTGGCTGGAATTTTAGGAGCCTTCTTGCAGAGTTTCATTACAGTGTTTGTAGTTTGCATTCTAGCCTGGAGAGATGTTTCTAGTCGGGGGACCCAGCACTAGGAAATGCCTGGTTTCACCCTGAGAACCTCATCTTTCCATTGACTATCAGGAGCTGAGTCAAAAAGAAAGTAAAGAAATACTTAGACCTCTTTTGATGTGGAAAGCATTAAAGAAATAGAACATACCTGTTTAAATGCAAGGTATGTATAACTTAGTTTTTTCCACTCACTTTTTAATTATCTTTTTCCTACCTAGATGAGAAGGAATTAACCTTTTGAGGTGATAGATAAAAGTTGTAACTGACTGCATATGTCACTGGTATATTCCAGGATTGACATCAATGGAATATCAAAGGTGTGGACGTTGCAATCAATGCCTCAAGCTTTTTATGGCATCCTTTCTGTTGAGGGTGGTGGGAGCCTATGTAAAAAGGTAACCAGAATTTGATAGAAACAGGCAGAGAGAGCAGATGGGAAATTAATTCAGTTTTTCCAGTTCTGGAAAATTGTTATCCTGGATAATTGGGCAAGAAACCACAGCTTTGTTGTACATTTTTCTTCTAGTCTCAGGCAAGCTGTTAGCAAATTGGGTGAAAAATGTCTATGGGTTCCGCTTTACCAGTGTAACAAAGAACAATAGCACATTTTGAAGACTAATTGGGAAGCATTAAAAAGACTATCCTGTGCTGCTGCTTGGGAGCTTTCTAGCTCCAAAGACAGTTTCCAGAGACCTCAGCAACTCTCTGTGGATCTGCTGTTAAAAATAAGGTTATGAAACTGGGGCCTTTGATTTTCTGGCAAACCTGTGCCCACCTACCAGGGTGCAAATCCTGTGTCAGTGGTCATGTACATACCCACTCCATAGTTCTCTGAGGTGATGAGATTAATGAGGTGGGAATTAGTCATTTCAGGAAACAAATGTTTAGGATGTGTGGTTTGGAAGATGCTTTTTACTTGAGCTGCTCAATGAAAATCTTGCATTGTGTTTTTGAACCTAGATTTGATTTTAAAAAAAACCCAACTTTTGAATTGTGGCTTTGATTCAGCTTGTTGGTCTTCTAAGAGAAGTCAGTTGTTTTATTAGTGTGATTGTCTCACTTTTGCATAGTTTTCAGAGATAACTAAGAACTTAAGGTGGATGTATTTGCTAGACCAGTATATAGCCTCTTGTCCTGTTTCTTGACAGTGGCTAAAAGTAAGCAAAAAGGAACAGTATCATTACATGCTTGTCCTCTTACTATAATTCCCTGAGTATTCTCCCTGCTGCTGGTTTGCCGCTCAGGGTCTTCCTGAGCCAGCGATGCTTTCTGCCTAATTAGTACCTGTGGGGAGACGATCCAGACCAAGTGTCAGTGCTTTGATTGGGGGTCTGACCTTCTGTTGCACTGGGCCAGAGCTTGCCTGGCCACAGCAAAATGACACTGCTGGGCGGTGAGCAGAGCAACTACCAAGGAGGGGTATATCCACTGCTCCGTGAGAGCCTGATGTGAGCGCTCCTGAGGAATGGCTGGCCTGCACCTTGGTGATCTCCTCTTACTTGTGATGCTGGGTATGGATACTTTCTTGGAGATTGAGTGATACCTATTAGATAGATTATAAGGAATTTTGGAACAGAAGCAGAATAGTCTCCACTCACAGGGTGGTGTAATTTTTATCCACATAGTAAGTGCCTTATTCCAATAAACCTCACTTTGTACCTCAGAACCTTATTCCTTCAAGGCGTAGATAGCAGCGTATTTTTATTTTTATTTTTATTTTTATTTTTTGCTAGCCTTCAGAATTTAGGTTTCTTTGGTTTAGACCCACCATTCTGGATGTTTGCATCTGTCGTTGCATTAATTGTGTTTCTAGGTAGGAAAAAGGTACAGCTGTGACAACATGGCAAAAATTAATTTGCCTAAGAGAAGTGTAGCTTGTGGAACGGTGACGTGAAGGGCTAGCAAGTGAATAGCAGGAATTCTGTTCTGATGGAATCCCCTCTGGTCAGGGCTATAGTAAAGAATCAAATGTTTTAGAATGGTAAGAATGTTATCTTACAGTAAACTCTGTCCATTGCATTGCCTCATCTGCAACATCTAATATCTTAATGCACTTTTTCTTAACTTGACAGGCAAGTATCTGCTTCCCAGTGCAACTGGACAGCAGCTATGGCAACCTGCAGAAACCTCTAATCTTGTTCGCATGCGCTACCAAGCACTTGGGCAGTCAGCACCTTCACTTACTGCTAGTTTGGTGAGTAATTTTTTTCAAAGCTAGGAGTGTACAGAAAAAATCTATTGCAACTCTATATCTATTGGTGGGGGGATGGGGATCAAACTATTTCCACATCAACCTTTCATCATTACGCTGCATTTTTAAAGCACCTAATGCATTCATTCCTTCATACAATACTTAATATGTTGAGTGCAGCTGAATAATGTTTATGGTAGCAGTAACTCTGAATTGGGCTACTGGATTTTGCATAAACTCTGAGCTGAATGTTGCATTAGTATAGCTGTTTGCATTTAAATGGTTTCTTTCCCCCCACCCAAAAAAACCCCAAAACCAAAAGGCATGCTTTTTAAGACAGCAATAGAAAGTTACTGTCCTTTCTTGTGAGCATTCTTTTTTGTCAGTGTCTTTGTTTCCGCTTTCTACAGGACTCTGTCCTCAGGAGAACATGGGTGTATGAAGCATGAGCTTAAGTCTTTTGGATAAAGTGATAAGGAAAGAGAAAGGGGAAGAGATGCCTCATACACTTGAACTTTCAGCTTTTTGTTTTCAAGCATCCATTATGCTGCTTTGTGCTTCTGTATATTAAGATCTTAAGTGTGGAAATTTAATGCAGGACCCCATATACTAGCCTATACTTTTCTTCAAAGAATTACTTTAATGAATATATTTCATGTTGTATAAAAAAGCAGAAAAGCTTTATTAATGTTTCCCCCTTCCCCTTCTGCCTTCTGGCTGGTTATTAAAACTTTGCTGATCCATGTCTGCTTTCTAGGGGAAACTTGCTTTTTGTTTTTACACAATGTTCAGGTTAAAGGAGGCTATGATCAGACAATGCTGAACAGATAACACCATGCCAGTTTTTCATGTTGTATTGGTATGTAGACGGCTGGCTTCTCCATGAATCTATCTGAAATAGTATTTCACTTCAAGTGCAAAATTCTGTACTTAAAAATGTAATCGTTATTTCTGCTTAGTGGTGTTGTTAATTGTTTGTGGCTCTTTGGGGCAGATGTGGTTTATTGGACTCTACGCTTACTACAAACACTTGATTCTTTTGGAAGTTCTGTGCTTTGAGCCCTAATGTTTTCCAGGGAACTATGTATCAACCTGTGTAATTTTATTTTCTAGTTTGTTAGGAGAAACATAGCTTACTGTGAGGGAAGTATTTGGATAACGTATAGTTGAGATTTAAAGGAAAGTAGATGTGATTTAAATTGATTTCTGACCACTCATCAAAACTGTATATTTTTTTCCTTCTTTTCTGTAATGGGGGCTTAAAAATGCATTTATTCTAATTATCTAAATTAACTAAATTTAAAAAGTGCTGTGTTGCTATTCGATTCTCTGTTTCTGTTTGCACAAGTATTAGGTGTCATGCTACTAGTGACATGATGCTTTGGTTTTGGTGTAATGCTTCAACTATAGGAAGAGGAAGATTCAGGAGCATTTTGACAAAAAGTATTTTAAATGGTCATAAAACAATATGCTAATGAAAAATTCAGTGAGCCATGCTTCCTTAAGGGCCTTTCACTCATCACTTGTCGAGTTTTATGGCATATTTGTCTGCCACAGACTTCTTCCTTCCTGTCTCTCCACATCTTTTATCTGTGCCTGACTGCAGCTTCTTTCATGCTGGTGCAAAAGCAGGCGAGAGCCTTCTACACAGGTCAGAGCAGATTGTGCTTGGGGTGGAGATGCAGGTGCCTCAGAATTATATATTTCTTAGCTGGAACTGCCGATCAGACTTGCCTCCTAAGGAGGTGAATGTTACATTGTCACATAGGCAGAGCTCTTCTCAAGCCTCCTTTTGATAATACTTTGCTGTTAGACTTCTGAAAGACTCTGGTCTTTGCTTAATAGGAGCCATATGTTAGGGGTCACTTCCCATCCTCCCCCTTTTTTGGTCTTGGTTCTGTGCTTTGACAGAGTTGAGTTTGGGAGGCCTATTGTTATGTTGTAGTAATGGGAGCTTTTAATTATATCTGGGAAAGAGTTTGATCTTATGTAGAAGAGATTGTATAAAGAATTTCCATATAGCTGTTGACGGTCTGAGTTGAAGTGATTTTAAATGTAATGTCTCACTCATCTGGAAAATTATTAGTCCGTTATGAGTTCCTCTACTAGGACTGATCATTCTCGCTGGGTTGATACCCAGCTGATGTGGACCTGACTGTGATCATTGATTACGTGCCAGTATAGACAAGAATGACAAGTGAACAGCTCAAAGATACATACTAGTGTTTAGTGGAATTGCAAATGGGGTATGAAAGACTTACTTTTCCCTTTTTCTGTCAATAATTTGTAAAAACTTCCCTAGATTACTATTGTGTCACAGATGTAAATTCTTTCTGTGGAAAATTATAGATTAAGTGAGTTATGGAATATTGATTAAATATGGGCTGCAGGTGTTGCTTTAGATTGAGTTCAATAGCTATGCATGATTCACTCCTGTAATATAGGCAGTTGGACTATAAATTAAAAATAGAGTTTCTGTATAGAACCATTTAAGTGGGTAAAAATGTGTATGGGGAAGGCCGATTTCAGGTGAAGGGGCAGCGTATTGGATTTGTTGGGGGCTTTTGATTCAGAGGTAGCTAAGTGATAGTCTTGTTACTCTTCTACTTCTGACAGGAGCATGTTGAGCCGTCCAGAACAGACAGATTCTGTGGTGGTCACACAGACAATGGGAGTCTGGAGAGTATTAATGTGGACTTAGAAACATTAAGAATATAATACAGAATGTCTTCAACACTAAATAGAAAGGCAAAGCTGAGGTGTGGAGCAGTTCTGCTTTAGGATGTTCTCGAAGGTCATGTGTCAGTCTCGTCAGTCTTTTCCTCTGCATCGTCAGTGGAGAGCAATACATGCTCCTGGAAGACAATTTGGAGTGTGCGTCTCAGTGCTGATTTTTGCAGAAGTGTAGGGAAACTGCACTAGAGCTAGCTTATTGGACTCTCCTTGCCCTATAGGCTGACAGTCATCTTGCCTGATGTCAGGCATTTATTTCAGGGTAGTATGAATCAGCCCCGGAAAGTGCTTCTTTTCTGCTGAAGTGATTTGGCAGTTAACTTGGAGTTGCTGCCTCATTCAGCATCCAAAGCTTGGGAGTAATTCTCTTATTCTCTCCTAGCCCCGCTGCCACTCCACAAGTGTTTACAAATACCATTACTAGTTACTGTTTTGTCTTGTCCATTTCTATTACTGCTAGTAGAATTTTGGGGAAATAGTTCAAAATAAACTGAAATAAAGCCATTTTTGTTAGTATTTCATTGTTATAAGCTGATGTGCTTAAAATTATGATAATGAGTCTGAAAATGTCTGAGCAATTACTTACTATTTATTGGCAGAAAGATACTTTGTCTCTCAGTGGCATGGATTGAATGAGGTTCCTGATTTTAACTTTTTCTGGATAGCTGCTTAGATAAAAACAGTAGAAACTTGAACATAAGGTGCCTTTATGATACATGATGGTAAATGTGTAGATGAAAGAAGTTTGTCCAAATTAATTGGCTAAAACTTATGTAGATTTGCTTTTTCTTCACCACGGATTAATACCAAACTCCTGTTCTGGTTTTTTGTTTGTGATTTTTAATAAAAAAGTAATCTCCTACTTTAAGGAGCATGAAGTCCTTCATTTTGTTTATCTGTTTTATATAAATTAAAGAAACACAGCAAAGACTTCTCACAGTCCAGAGATCTTTTTAAGACTGCATATTTCATGACTACTGAATGGTAACTTGCTCTTTGAAATACCCACGTAATAAAAATACACTGTAAACAAGATCCTCACATGAAACATGTACGTTGTAATACACTTGGCTTTTAAATTCAGTCAAGACTGATTGTGTAACTTCAGTTTTATGGCAAGTACTGAGCATAGTTTGGCTGTTCCTTTCTGTTGTGGAAGATTGGACATTGCTGGTGTGAAGTAAAGCAAACTCTGAAAGACATGTTGTTGTTTCTTCTTGGAAACTTGTAAGATGTCAGTGAAATGACTAAATTTTTACTTGGCTTAATAATGGAACATCTTTGACTACTACTGAATAGTATCTAGTAATGTATCAAAACTGGAAAAAGGGTAAAACTGGCCTTTATGAATGGCTTGTACCCTTCCCTAGTAAGCAGTGAAGGCATGTTTTGTCTAGGTATGACTATAGAAGCATTTGCTACTTTTTAGCATACTCTTGAACTCTTTAGTTTTTTCAAGATTTATCTCTTGATTCCCCCCCCCAAATTTCTTCTCCTCACCAACTGCCAAAATATTGTTGCCTTCCCCAAAACAATGGAAGACTGAATTTGTGAGCATCTGTATTTTGATATGCTTGCGTTTTATTGCCACTTTATCAGTGTTAATTTGTAAGAATGGTCTTATGGAAGCTGGAGGGTGGTAATTATATAAAGTGCTGTTTTATAAGATGGATTGCTGAAAGGAAACAAAATAAGAAATGTTCAGTGTCTAGGAAAAGCAGTTTTACTTCAGAAAGGGCTTTGCCTCCTCCTTTCTTTTAAATAGTATAATATTGAAAATGAGTAAGTGTGTCTTTGTTAAATATGCCATTAACTTCAGCTAAATTGACATAATGTTGACAGTTATTATAAGAACTGTTTCAAAACTAATTATGCTAATTAGAATGTAACTACTAGTAATTGCATGTATTCAAACAGCACACCAACACCCTTTGTGTGTTTTATTCCCCAGATGCAAGACAGCCATTTGTTGCCTGAGAAGCTACAAAATTATAGCTTAGATAATAAATGATTACAAACAAATAAAACACATTCTTTAGAAACACTAATTGGTTAGATAAGTGAATGACAGTATCAATTGTGCTCGGGCAAACAACATAATTTAAAAAAAGGCCTTTATTTAAATGTTTTATTTTAGAATTATAGGGAATTTTTCAAATCATTAATTGCCTGTATTCAGTTTTATCTAATGAGTATCAGGCATAGCTGAATTTATTTTTCAATAAACTTATTAGAGAGCAAGAGTCTGAAACTTGGGTTGCTTTACATTTTAGCTCTTTCTGTCCAGGAATTTAGGTCTTCAATGCCTAAGATTGTTGGTTGTGTCCATGAGCAGCTGTTTAATAATCTGTAAGTTAATGAGCATGTACAAGGATGGCACTTGTGAGAAACACAAAGAAGGTACAATAGAAATTGCCTAAATACCTAATCTTGGGCCTGTCTCTCAAATCTCCCCCAAATAGTTAGCTACATTTCAGAAATACTGAGTCTGAACTGAGGAGATTATTTGAAAGCTAAGCCATTGTATAAATTTGAATGCCATGTTCTTGTTTGATTTAAAATCAGTTCAATATCCAAGACTAATAGCTGAGAATCTTTTTAAAATGTAAAGTATTTATTCCTATGAAATGCTACAATTGCCAAGTAATGGTAGCAGGTTTTCCATGCTTTGATTGCTTCTAGCTTTTAAGACTAGAGAGTTGTTCTCCCTTATGTATTTTATTTCAGTAACTCCTTATCCATGAATATGTATTTGCATTCACATTTCTTTGTATGTATTTGCCTTCTAACAAATTCTTAATTGCAGTTTTAGTTAAGTAGTTAGTTCTAATTTAGTAGTAGAGGGAGGGAAATGAACATCCATCTTCATAAGCACTCCTTTATACTTGTACACAGCAAAAGGCTGGAGCAGACCCGGTCTAGAGCCATGAAACTGTTACATTTTCTGACAAACTGATGCACGAAGTTGATGACTGGCTGCTCTGTTTCACAATATAGATATATCTCTATTTGTCTATATCACTGTTTTTAAAATAGTCACTGCACATTTGGATTGAAGACACATTTGTAGATTCAATTGCTTGACAGAGTTCCAGATGTTTGACTCCTTTCCTAAATTGTCTGATTAAAATGAATGGTTTTATTAATTTTGATGCTTTTTCTTTCTCATTCTTGGTGGATGAAATACGGAAGTGGAGATGGCCAGGGTTAACTCTCCTCCCATAGAGAGCTTTCGATTTCTCAGAACTGAGAACACATCTCATGCTGCAGAGTATCATTAGTTAAAGAATAATCAGAAAAGTAGGTAAAAAAATAATCTCTCATAGAAGACTGACTTAGGTGAAAAAGTCTTGCAAGCTTATCCAACTTATCTTCCAAACACACCCACTTTGTGGTGAAGTAGGTCTCCTCGCATCAGCTTCAGTTAGCTTCCAGCTGACAGGATGTGTTTGAGCATATTCTGGAACTGAAAGGAGATGTTACTCTAAATACTTTGCACGGTTTGTTAGAACTGAATGTAGATATAATCCTCTTCTGTATCCTATTAATGGTACAAAACCAGTAGAGATCAAATGTGTGTAGGAGCTAGCAATACATCCCTATTTTGCACATCAACACCATGCTCCTATTTTCCAGGCATCCCATATAATGATCTTCCTCCCTCATGAGACACTTTCCCCAAACAGAGAAGAGGCTCACTAGGACCAGTTTCTACTTCTAGATAATGAAGAAGCTAAGGCTGTTAAAATTACCTTACTTAGCCTGTGCTGTCAGCTGAGCATGCCTTATTCTTTTCGGTTTTAATTTGGTCTGCAGAACCTGCACAGTTGAGATCAATAAGCTAGGTTAAATGTAGTGCTTCATCCCTAGAACTGAAGTTTCTGATGGTATGTTAGTGACTGAATAAGGGCTTATTCTGCTTGTCTGCTGTGATATTTGAGTTCTCTGTGTGTGTGTGGTGGTAGTGATGGTTATCTTGAAATGTCATCTAGAATTATGTTGCCAATATCCCTTAAAAAGCAAAAAGTGGAAAAAGTGGAAAGTGTTACAAAAGTGAGGCCATGAACTTTCATGTTCCTAATATTACCCACATGGGAAACAAGGGAGTAATGGTGGTTTGGCGATGAACTATACAACCAGAAGAAATTGATGTGTAATCATTTATAGTGTTTAAAGTTTAGATGCCTTTCTGGGAATACAACCTTTCTCAGCTTGTTGTTGGACTTTGCTTAGAGGATAACTGAATAAAATGTTATAATCTGTGATTAACAAGGGATAAGACTCAGGAATATAGTGATGGGCTTTTCTGGCCTTAGATTAAAAGCTTCTGCAATCCCTTAAAGGATTTATAGGGGTGGAAATGGGAGGGGGATAAAGAGGGTGAAAAGGACATGGAGAGCAGGAAGCGAAGAGACTGGAAAAATGTCTGGCACAGGGAGGGATTTAGGAAAATTTAGCTATAATGCTGGCTCCTGGACCCCATCACAAAAAGCAGGAGAAAACTGACTACTGTGATTTCATTGTCTAGTCAGTTAACATGTTAATTCAAACACTGATTCATCTGTAGTTTTTAACATTTAATGAGAAAATATTTAATAACAAGTTGCAAGGAAGTTCTCCTTTGCTTGAGGAGTGTCTGCTGTTGATGGTCTGATTTTTACTCTTGGAAGTCTATGATAAAATTTTAAACTAATGTCACTCAGCTCTGACTTTAAAATAGATGAGATAAAATAGCCATGGGGGAATATCATTATAAGTGTAGGAAAATCGTTGTCTACACTTCTTCTGTCTACATTCAGGATCTGAAGGCATAGTAAGAGGTGTTGATAACCTCAAAGTGAGTGCTCCCTGTGTTGCCTAGGTGGGTAGCAGTATGTTAGGGTGTCACTTGGAGTTCTTATGGGGCAGTTACAACCTCTCCGACTGTTCTTAGCAGTCTTAGGAATTTGGTACCTATGCATAATTAGGATAATTAATTAAAAAAAATAATGCTGTAGAGGATAAGATCCTGCTCCACTGATCTGAATTTTAATAGTGAAACTATATATTGTCAAGAAGCTTAATCTTGAGCATTGTAGAAGTATTCTTCCTGATGCAGCTTAAGAGTAATTATCACTGTAGAAAACTTGATTTCTGCTGTGGCAGTTTCAATCAACAGAAATGCAAATACTGAAACTCTTTGAACTTCCTAGTGAAGTATGGCCTAAAATGGTGGACTTTGCTTGGGAGCTGATGAAGTATATTCCTTTCTGGTCAGTTTTTTTCTGTGGGGCAGTATACTTATATTAAGAGATAACTAGACAGGGAACGATTTAAAACGGATGAAGTAACATTTTTGTTTTCCTCTCTGTATGTCAACATGTTCTCATGCCTGTGGTACTTGCAAAGTGATTGTAATGTAGCAGAGGATGAAAGCAGACAGTGTGGGAACAATAACACTCATCCCTCAAGCTGAAGTACTCCCATGGTTTTGATGATGGCTATAACTCTCAAAATAAAGAAACTCAAACTGAGTTGAATGACATGGCTGACTTAGAGGCACTGGAGTGGGGAGGGGAAATGTAGTTTATCCAGATCCCTCTGGTGGGAATGGGAATTTCTCCTCTTTGATTTTTCTTAGTTCCAAACAAGCAAAAGTGTATAGGAGGGATTTTTCTGCAGGCATTTTTCAATTTGAGAACATACTGCAGAGCCTATTTTGTGTTGGATGATGCACTGCTACCTCGAATCTCTTATGTTTCTAGGTTTAAAAGCAGATGCAGTATTACTGACTTAAAACTTTAAGTGGGTTGACTGCCACAGTTTAGCCTTGGAATGTGCTGCTGGGTATTTGTACCTCTGGGTTTTAGTCAGACTTTTTTGTACGTTCATGTGGAACCAGATGCCTTGTTACAAATTGTGCTGGTGTCCTGTGAAAGCAGGTGGAAGTGTGGACTTTGATATTTTTAACCTTACATTACCTGTTAATATTCCTGCAAGCCCTCCCTTGGGCTGAGGTAACAGCTATTTAAATTGCTCTGACTTCACTGGTGAGATGCAGTCATCATGTTTGTTCCATTCTTCCGTACACTGTCACAGTGGACTGATGATTTTTAGCAACTCTGTTTTAATCTCAGTAAAGCTAGAAAACGTTCTACTTGCTTTTTACTTTTATCACCCTATTGTGGAGCAGATCAAGTTCCATCATACTTTTAGTAAAGCAATAGTACAGTAAGATCATTTCATCTATTAAGAATTGTCTTTCATCATGTAGAGATTAAGAAACCTAGATAAGTGCCCAAGTTGACCTACTGTCAGTTGAATAAAAGATGCAATAATCAGCAGGAGATTGGTTAACTGCTACTCTCTCATGAACACATTTAACCTCTTGATCATTGCTGAGTTATCTGCAATTATGTGGTGCAGTGGAAGATACTCAGTATGTGGTCAGTTAAATCCAGAAATGATGATTGACTTTGTAATGCACGGAATAACTTGACAGTAATATACACTTGGCTGATCATGGATTTCTAATTCTCTGTGTTAGGTTATCTGTTCAAAAAAGGATGAAAGTTGGTAGTAAGAAACAAAATTGAATTATGACATTGTCTGCTGTAAACAAGGGAGAAAAGAGAGTGAGCTCAAATTAACTAAGAAAACTAACCTACAACTAAAGTGGAGTTGGATCTTAGTGTATTTCATTGATTTTGTGGCCAGTAAAAGCATATCCTGACGAAACTTCCCTAGCATGATGCTCCTTTTCCAGAAACCTCTAACTGTGAATCAGTGTTTCTTGGTATGCTTGTTATACATGCTGGTCTTACCAACCATGGGACAACTTAAAACTAGTGATCAGTAGGAGAGCATTGCCTTTTATTCCAAACTTCTGTAGTTTGGTTTGTAATGGATCTTAGGTCCATGGAGAGTCAAGACTTCAGCAAGGTGAACTACCTTATGAATTAATTTGAATGGTGAAACACTTAACTACTGCTCTCTAAAGAGGGTGCTCTTGTGAAGAAAAATGACCATATAGTGGGAAGTGTTGAATCTTATACTGGAAGGAACAGCCAAAACACATTAAGAAAAATTATACATCTTCAAGGGAATGTACATTAATGTTATCTCATTAAGGAAATACTGCAAATGTTGAGATTAAATGCTTCTAAAAAGGAAAATGGGGCATCAAAATAAAGGAGACTAGGTGCGTCATTGTTCAGAGTGATTTAAAAACAATAATTTGAATCCTTCCAGAATTTAGTAATTGTGGTTGGAATACAGCTTGCCTATTACTGTTTTCACATAAGAACCAAACTTCTAAGTATCTAGGAGGGATTATTCAGAATGTAATTGTTATTGTTTTACCATAAGAATTTTTTAAGAATTTGCTTCCTTTTCCATATACAGAATGTAAAATACTCTGTTGAGCTGATTGTTAGAAAATGGCCTCAACTCAGAGGATTCTATTTATTTGTTCTGTGAAAACATATGTGGAACTGCAAACTTTCAGATTTAAAATGGCATAACTCCTGTATGTTTGTTGTTTGGCATTCCTTGGGGAAATACTGAGACAAGTAGTTCATCAGCTTTTTCAAAAAGGAAGAACATTTTGGTATGTATGTAATTTCTCAGTTCTTGTTGAAAAGAGGTCCATGAGAGAAACAGACAGTACTTACGATGTGCCTGTGCTTTCAGAAATAAATTTGTTTTATGCTATTGTATAATTATGGAAAACTTGGAAAATCAGAGGGCTTGCTGTCTTGGTTGGATCCGTGATTTATCTATGCTTTTTGCTGCAGTAAGAAACACAGTATTTGATGCAAAAGGCAAAATCACTGAAGTTGAAATGTCTGTTGTAACCAATGTGCTTGTACATGTTCTGTCATTGAAAGGGAGGTTGTTTACTTATTGAAAAATTATTTGAAAAAAACCAAATTTCCTTCTGCAACGATTTTTTTGTTTGTTTGTTTCTGGTATTTTCATGACTGATTTATTACCTTTCTAAGCCCTCTGAATGGCTAAAACAGAAATGGGTTGGTGCAAGTAGGATTTTGTCCGGCAGGTGGCAAGAAAACCCAGTGTGTACCTACGCTGTCCCTGGAATGTGCATTCTTTTCTCATGGCTACTCTTACTTGAGTAATTGAGACTGTTGGCAAGGTATATGTGCCTTAGTATGAAAAAGCAGTTTATTTTCGAGAACCTTAAGATATAATCAGAAACCCAATAGTATTTTCTTTTTTTTTCAAGAAACAGCCATAGTCAACTGTACTTTTTTGTGTAAGAAATTGTTTCACCCCTACAGTGACCTGTGGCTTGCCACTTTTTTAGATGTATCAGCTCTAGAAGAAGAGAATTAGAGTTTTTCTAAGGAATCTTGAACTTCTCCCTGCTCATGATGTGTATTCTTAGTAATATACAGTGGCTCAGAAGAATAGTAAAATCTCTCTTAACACATTGCTGAACCTAGAAGCTGGAGTGCTCTCCTGGATACACAGCAGACCAGCCTGGCTCATCTGAACATGTTTTTTGTGTAGTGTGGTGAAGGGGAATACAAACTGAATAGCACTCTTATCAATCCATGCAGTGTATATTGCCTGAAAGTCTTTACTTCTGAAATATAAAAGATGTGTAAGAGGAGCAATGTGTTTTGCTCTGTGTGCAGAGGTAGGATTGTAATACCGAAGGGGGCATATAGGAAAATACTGCTAAGAGCTCACATTTTTGTTGTCAGGCCAGCAATGCCTTCTCAGTGCTGTAGCTGGGGACTTGTAGGAAGCAATGCCTTGAAAACATTTGGCTGGTGAAGCATGTCTGTTTTCTTTTCCTCAGGGGTACTGGTTATCATGTTGAATCCTGAAAAGGAGCTGTTAGTTTCACATGGAGCATTTATTCCATACTTTTCCTAAGCCCTTGAAAGGGACATTAGCCAAATGTAGACAGGGGCATAAATGGCTATGTAGATGAAATACTGTGAAATACTTTTACAGTTTAAATATTTAAAATGTGTATTGTTTACAGTGTATAAAATTGTATATGAATTATTATGCCTTAGTAGTAGTTAATTACAATGTTACGGATGTTACCTGCTTCTGTTAAATGAATTGGTTTCTCAGAATTGCAGTGTATGTTAATAATTATTAATGAATTGTCTTTATTGTTCTCATAATTTTAAACAAGGCACCTTTAGCTCCTAACACTCTAAAATGGGAGAATTGCTTTCCCTGTTCCCTGAAGTAATGTGCAAGTTCATATGATACCACAGCATAGCTTCTATGGGTAACTGAGATCTTGGAAAATAAATCAGGAAAAGCCAGTGGTGGATTCTCATTATCCCGTTCAGATAGTTTGTGATAAAGCTGGCCTATATTTCCTCACTGACTGAATACCTTAAATATGCTTTCCCGTTAATATTGAAACAAACGAGCCTTCCTGTGGTTGTACAAGAGGAAATTCTTGCTGTATATATTGTAGAGCTACAGTTGTGTCCGCTACAGTTGTCCCTTATCTCAGTCACAGTGTAAGTGTGGGTCTGTTGGTTTTGGCTGCTAATTTTGATGAAACGTCTCTGTTCCAACGCTGTAGCCGATTTCAGTGACACTTCACACAGCAGCAGAGCTTTCAGAACTTGAAGGAACAAGAGGCAGATGGATAGTGTGTTTCCATAGCCTTTTTTCCTCAGAAAACATTAAAAGCATTGCATTAAAGAAAACTCTTGGGGAATGGAACCATAGGTAGTAATAACTATAAGTTTCTGATTTATGTAAGATGGCTAGGTGTTGATCTGTATAAAATTCTTTAAATATTATCTTTGTTTTGATTCATTTCCACAGTGATTTTTCAAACTGATGTATGAAATATGTGCACATCTTCCAGCTCCCAATATCATACATGGCTTTGGTTTTCATGCTTCTGTAACTTCACTTGAGGATGATCTGGTTTCCGTTATGATTTCTAATGAAATCCCTTTGTCCCACAGCATTGCAGAGTGACAGTATGGAAGGTTTAGTGTGGATATATATGTACAGGAGGGTTGAAAAGATTTGGGTGATATAGTTGTTTTTACAGAATTTGTGGGGGGGTTTTTTGTGTGTGTGTGTGGAATAGACAAAAATGTATTCTGTCTGTGTAGGGTGTTTGAAATTCAGTGTAAAACACTGTGGGTAAATTCTTTAGGAACTGAAACTATTTTCCGAATACTACAGAACAGAAATGTGATCTTTGTGTTACGATTTCTTACTCGTCTGCAGAGTATGATTACGTTGGTGTGGCACGTAAAGGTGGCTCAATTTCTCTTATGACCATTCAGAAAGATAACCTTGGGCTCCTTTGTGGAATTGTAATGTCACCTTCCCTTTACAGTTTATGCTCTAATCTATCCTTAGAAGTAACTTCAAAAGGCTTCAATATACAGTTTTTGTGTTTGAAAACTTTGAGACCCATGGTGTGTCTTGAGAAGAAATAATCAAAGTGGGATCCACCTCTGGGAGATGGTGAAAGACGTTGCCAGAATTTGATGCACATTTCATTCATAGTGGATAGGAAGCTATACTGCCATAGGCTCTGAAAGGCTTTAGAGAGCTGGCTCTGAACTATCATTGCTAGAACACCTGATATTATTCTGGGTTTGCAAGTTGCCGTGGTTGCATGGATGAAATAAATCTTCTTTGTGATCAAGAACATACATGTGACAAAGTTTTTTGTTTGAGATGAGCTTTCTGTTTGTCTGTGTGTTTTCTGTTTGGTTTTAAACCTGGTGTTTGCCTTTAGATTGCAAGGAGAGACACTATTTCCTTGGATGGTGAGCAGGTTATAATGGATACTACTGAATGTGTTTCTTGGAGCTGCAGTCTACTACTTGCAGTACCAAATACCCCTGTAGAATAAAAATGTGCAGTGAGGAGGATGAACTATTGGGCCACCGAAGCTTGGATATTAGAAATCTCTGCTACTTTTATGTGAGCCTTTGCATTTGTGGTGAGACAGGAACACTGTACTTTGAATGGTCCATCATTGCTATGCATTGTATAAACTGTGTTAAGAATCTGCTACGATGTTTGTGCTTCAATCTGAGATCAGATTAAAAGTCTTAAGACAAGCTCATTGAACTTGAAGGCTCTAGGTAGATTTGAACTTGATGCAGCCTTGGGATTTCAGTTTTAAAATAAAAAGCTTTTTTGCCATATGCCAGCATGGTTCACACTCTGATGTTTCAGTTTTCCTTTTGTTAAATTCTGTAACTAGCCTTGTGCAGTTTTGCTTTGCAACTTTTTTAACATGCTCGTATTTTGCCTGATTAGGTTAAGCTTGTTGCACTGAGAAACTTGAAAACAGGAGGTATGGAAATGTGTGCAAAGTAAATGTTTGAGAAGTATTTATGAGTTACAAAAATCATCTTGTTTAAGCTTTTTCATTCTAGAATCCAAAGCTGTCTTAAAAGGTATGAAAGCTTTGAAATTTGAAACAATGATAAGCTAGGACTGTGCAGTGTTGCTGCGAGAAACAGTAGTTTGTTACGTAAACTGCAACTGAGCCTTCTAGGACAGTAACCCTTAACACCCACTAAGGCAGCTTAGCTGGTAGCTGCTGTTTGGCAAAAGTACAGCAACAAAAAAGTATGTGTTGACAATTGTGTGGCTGTTTTGGTGGTGTAGTAAGATAGTTGCTGCCTGGGAGTTGGTGGGATACTAGTTAAAAGGAATATAAATTTCTTTACTCTGACTTGGTCTCCTGTTTAATGCTGTCATTGTGTTTTTGTTTTTTTTCGGGGGGGTGGGGTGGGTGTGTATGTGAGGGTGAAGGGAGAATCGTATTTTTCTCCCACCTTTCTTCAGTGCTGAATTTCAGTAATAACTTTTCTAAAAGCTATCTCCTCTATCTTCTTTTTCTATTAGTTGTGTATTAGCCTTATTCAGCATCATGTGTTGCCACAGTTCTGCTGGCAGGAGACCTATAGAAATTGGAAGCTGATTCTTAAAGTTTGAACTTGAATGATTAGAATGATAAAATAGTAATTGTGGATTGAGTCACGGTGATGTGAAGACAACAATATATGGAAAAGACGTGGATGAAGATCTTTAACTCAGCTATGGAGGTTAGGTCTGGTTTGATGCATGAATTTTAGCCTGTGTTTGTGCTGCATGCACACTCGTGGTTGGCAAGGTAACTTGCACTGCTTCTGTTTGACATTTTCACATATGCAAAAGCAGTGTTTGCATGAGTTTGTTTCAAAACCATTTTAACTACAACATTGAACAGGGCACACTCTGGTATGCTCTAATTGTTCCTCTCTTCTCTAATGTGCTTAGAGAAAGGCTGCATAGAAATTAGTGTTAAACACTTCCATATTTTTCCATTCCTGTACCTGTAAAACCAGGTATCTGTAGTTATAGTGTGTCAACTTACCCAGACTTCTGAAACTATGGCACTTTTAAAATATTTTAATTTTTCTACTAACAGTCACTTTTGAACAGCTTATCAGTAGACAAAAATACAATGAAAAGCTCCCTTTTTACCAGGGCTGGAGAAAACCAGTTCCTCTTCTTTTGGATTGCAAGTTAACAGAATGTAAGGCAATTAGTGCATTGCTTGTTCTGTAAGCATTAGATTTTTCACACTTGGGAAGAAAAAAAATCATTTTAAGAACTCAGTGATGGTGATTTGATGCTGTAGAGTGTTTAAGGTATAGGAAATAGCCCTGACAGAGATAGATTTAGAGGGCAGAGTATAAGTGAGTTGTTCCATGGTGCATAATAAATCTGCTTTGTCATATGCTGCCACCATGTGTAGTATGAAAGTGGCAGCCACACATGGGAGAGATACGTGTATACATTAAATTAAATCTGCATTGTAAAACTGTAGTTATATATTCATATATATTTTCATATGCTCAGGTTTTATCTTTTAATTGGGTGATTTCAGTAATCAGTAATTTCTAAATTCTCTTAGTTCTGTCAGTCAATATTCTTTTCTAAGTGAAGTGATACAAGTAATGCAAAAAAAACCCCAGTTGAATGAGGAAATAAACTTTCTAAATTTGTGTAATTGTCCTGAAAACTATCTGCTACCATGTTTCTTTTCAGCTTTAAATAAACATGTACTTAGGGGTATGTATCTAAATCTGAAACATCCTTCACATTTAATCAGGTCAAATGCTGCATTTATAGGGGAGAAATATTTTGGAAAATGTTGAGGTTATTTATCATCTTTCTTAAAATAATTTTGCGTTCCCTGACGGGGAAAAAAAAAAATGAAGTTTCCTTCTTCATGTTCTGTATACATGTGCTATTTTGTGGTGTGTGTACAACCGAAGTGTGCCTTTCTGCTACAAGTGATGTCAAGGTATCTATGAGGCAGTTTGCTGTATTTCGTATGTATATAAGGGTAGTATTGTTGAAGTGTGCCAAAGAGCATGTTTATACTTCATGATTTTCCTTCCTTTCCTACCTTTTTTCAATACCAAGATCTTGCCTGCCATGATTTTGATAGTTAATATTACTGAAATAATAAGCTGAGAAGTCATGAAAGCCTCCAGACAAAAATAGCAGGCTTTATGCTATTTTAAACACAGAGATGCACATTTGGTAATAACTAGAAAGATTCATAGATTGGGAGAAGATTCAATTGATGCTTGCCTCATTAGTTGCAAACCTCTGCCTTTCAGTACCTTCTGATATGCCTTTATAAATTGCAGCATAAGCTTAGGAAAATGCCACTTTTAGGATTGGCAGCGAATACACTTTTCATTGAAGGGTAGTTCTGTACTTCTCTACTTGGGATTAATCTCATCTTCCACTGGAAGGCAGTCTTCTCTTTGTTTCATTCTCCTGCCTTCCAGTATTATTTAGGTAGCTGTGCCAATGATCTTTAGCTTCTTGCGAAGCAAAGTAATACTTGTATGCTGTTTGTCTGTAGTTGGAAAGTTTCTTCATGCAGGTGACATCTTTGCTTAGCCTGCTTGTAATTCTTTATGTAAACTGTCCATGTACACAACTGTAACTCCTGTGATACTTGAGGTGGTTTGTTAGGTTGCGGACCTTTTGCATCTGTGCCGGTCGGTGATAACATTACTTGGTGGTATGACTTCTTTTTGCTGTTGTTGTTCAAGTAATGAATTCATAAGAGTTTTTCATGTCTCGGACCTCTCAGCTAGATGGGATAGAACACTTTTAATTCATACATCTATGCTAGTTGGATATGCTAGAATGATTGTTGGAACAAAACCAACTATACTTCAGTATTGTTTCAAAGGAACTGATAAATTGTGTGTTGGGAGGTTTTGTATTTCAGTGATTAAAATAAAACTTGTGTAAATATGTATTTAGATTAGGTATATAAATGCAAACAGCCTTGCAGCTGAAACCTGTGGTGTGTCATGAGAGACAAAATGGTAAGGTTTTGCCTCTCACCCTTGATATTTGACAGTCTTTGGCTATTGCCTCAAATTCATTTTTGCTGTCCTCGCTGGAGGCATAACAGCAGCATTTAAACTGCGATTCATTTACCTGTTTCTTCCTTGGAAACAGAAATATAGAAAAGGTAGGATGCGAGGGCACATAGCTGTGACTGAGTGGCAGAAAGTTTTGAAGTGTTAACAAAGAAGAAAGAAAAGATGACATTTTGAAATGGAAATGGGAAAAGAGGAGTTTGGGAGGAACCCAAAGGAGATACCTGTATATCCTTCATGTAACTCCATTTTCCCTTTGTTTCACAGAGGTGAGGGATCTAGTCACTTTTGAGTTTGATTCTGTAAAGTGAAAAAATTTTCCCTAGGTTCAGCATGCTGTTTGAAGAGACGTTATACTTCAAAAATAAATTAATTCAGGAGAATTGAGTAGCCTTTGTAACAGAGGAGGTCAGACTTGACAGTCACAATGCTCCCTGATGGCCTATGAATCTATAAATCTATCAGTGTGTTTGATTTTTCTTGTCTCCCTCCTGTGGAACTGGACTTTTGGTCAGTACAAGCTTCTTATTTCTTTCTGAACTGAAATACAGCTCTGATCCTGTAACTGAAATTGGTAATGGCTAAGTTTAAGCCATTGACCTGATGCTATGGATGCATTTGAAGCTGGAGACTTGGAGAGACAAGGAAGGGGAAACTCGTCCAGTTAATGTCGCTGGGTAACACTGATAAAAATTGACTGTTTTTTAAAATAATATAGTTGGAGGTCTCAGAGACATGTAGCTTAGTGAAAGTGCTGAAATTTCCTTTTACTGTAAAAAGTGTAAACCAATAACGTTAATGCACTTCAGTCATATGAAGAATAGTGGTGCAGGGAGCGGGGCGGGGGGGCAAGTACAGCAGCCTTTTCTTCCTCTTATCTGAAGAAAAGCTGTTACTGCTCAGCGTTATCCTTTCAGTAATCCTTCATTTTTTGTTCTAAATGCTTTTGCCCCTAGCAGGTTTTACTGCTACGGAATGTACATGGACCACTTCTCACAATGATGCAATCTGACAGGAAATCAATTTTTTTTTTATACTAGATTTGAGGGTGTGATTGTCATAATCCTCATCTTAGACTGTTAATGGGCGAATAGCTAATAGTGTGATGACAGCTTTGGGAAGGAAAAAAAAAATCAATAATTTGTTTAACCAGCAGCTTAGCTGATAAGAAGAGTCCAGTACCTTTTTCCTGCTTAGCATCTGTGCTTCCAGGCGTAACCTTTTCAGATCCAGCAGCTAGTTTTTGACGGAGGGGAGTTTTCCTTGCTTCAGTCAGGTCAGCGAAGCTGCGGCGAGGCGCCCGGGCGACGTGGCCGAGGTGGCAGCCTGACCTGCTGGCTGCGGTGCTCTGCCCCCCGAGGCAGCCTGTCCTCTCTTTCTCCGCGGGCTCAGCGGGGAAGTCCTGTTAGGGGTCCCTTCTTGTTAAGCGCTGTTACCGTGTGTTACTGCAGTCGCATTTTGGAAGTAAAGGAAAACTTGCTGTTCGTCTCTTGCCTGCCTTGAATCGAACGAAGATGAGGCGGAGCGAGGTAAACAAGCCGAAACAGACACTGAAATTACTTACACGTGACGGGAATGCTCTCTTCTGACTGCGTCTCCCCAAGCCGCGGGTTCACGCTCCACCTCATGACTGCGTTTAAGCGATTTTTCCCGCGGCGTGTTTTGATCCGGTGCGAGTAGCGCCGTGAGTGACACCGGCCCGCGGCGCGATGCTCCGGGGCGGGCTGGCAGCCTGGCGGTGCCGGTGAGCGGGCCGGGCCCGGCGGCGGGGGCGGCGCGCTCCGTCCTTTTCCCCTCAGGGACGGGGCCGCACCTGGCTGCGGCACGGGGGGGGCCGGCGGACCCGCCCCGACCGAGGCGGGGCGGGGCTGGGGCACCTCGGCCTCACGTGGCGCGCGGTGCCGGGCCAGGGCGGGGGGGGGGCGGCGCCGCGCCGGACCCGGCCGGTGCCCTCGTGCCCCCCTCCGCCTCCGCTCCCCCCCCCCGCCCCGGCTCGGGCCCCGTGAGCGCGCGCGCGCGGCTACCCCGCCGGCGCGCGCCGAAGTTGCCGGGGTGCACAACTCGCGCGGTCACGTGCCCCGGCGGCGCCAATCGGCGCAGCCGTGATGTCAGCGTTCAGCAGCTGCGGGGATGCGGAGCGGCGCGCGGGGTCCGGGCAGTCCGGCATGGCCAGGCGCCGCAGCGGCGTGAGGGCGGCGGAGCGGCGCCATGGACGAGCCGGGCATCCTGCGGAGACGGGGTCTGCAGGTAGGGGCGGGCGGGCGGTGCCGGCGGGGGGCGGCCCCCACCTCCCCTCAGTTTCGAAGTTGCCCTCACCTGCCGCGAGGCGTGCCGGCGGGCCCGGCGGCGGGGACGGGACGGGACGGGACGACACGGGCACACCTGTGGGCGGCAGGGGCGCGGCGTGGCGTCGTCCGGGCTTCGGAACGGCGCGACCGTTGGCCCCAACGGGCAGGCGGCCGCTGAGGAGTTCTGCGCGGCGCCGGGCGCTTCTCGGCGAGCTGGCGAGGCAGGAGCGGCGGTGGCGGTGCGGGCGTGTGCTCCCCGTTAGCAGTGCTCTGAGGATCGCGAATAGACGGCCATTACCGGGGGGAGAAAGTTTCGCCTGCTTACGGCTTTCTGGGCGTTTGCGGCACACTTCGTACGGCGGCGAGGCGGGAGCGTTGCCGTTTTCAGTCAGCTTTTGGCTGACTTTTCCGCTGGCGTTCGTAAACTCAAGAAAATGACGTATCCCAAATGGAGTGTGGGCTATGGCAAAATGTTGGTACCGTATGTTGTTTGAACGCAAGACTCGAGCTGCGCACTCTTCTTGGATAACGTATTAAACGCTCGAATAACTTTCTTTTTTTGGCGGAAAGGGTATTAATAAAGAGCGTGTGATAAAAATCGAGCATAGGGTGTAGTTACTTTTCCACAATTCCACCAAAATGGAGCACCACCTCAAACTACATCATTCAGGCCCATTGTTTAGAAAGCCCCTTTGCTCAAGTCGCCCTCAGCGATGAATGTACTTCCTTTCTTTTGTTTTCCTTTACATCCGCAATGTTTCAATGGGAGGAGGGTGAAGAGGAAAGCCTCCTTATATTTGGGATCGTTATTCTTAAGTAATGTAAAACTGCTTATAGTGTTTAAAATGCACTGAACTTGTACAGTTGTGAACTTTTCAGAAAGATGCCTTTTCTGATCAGTGCTCTCAACCTGGTGCTGATCAGGTGTGACTGTTTCTATTAGACAGACGAAAATAAGCAGGATCTGTAGCTGGGCTTGTTATGTAGCATAGAGAGGTCCTAAAAACTCTCTGGGGCCTCTTAGTCTTTCAAGAATCCGTTAGCTTTTCTTTAACTTTTTGTGTGATAGCATTTGCCTGTAGAAAATGAGTAACTTTTATAAGCAGATTCTGAGACTTTATCTAGTCCTTAAATCCTAAATCTTTTCTATTAATTGATTTTAAAGTGGGAAAGAGAATCTCTGCTGCAGCTTGGGACTGCCGATGACAGCTTTTAAAGGAGAGGATTTAAAAGTTTCGAGAGGTAGATCTTCACAGTGAAACCAGATTTCCTCCTGCTAAACCTGCTGTAATCCATTGAGTAGTGTAAACCGGATTTCTGCCTTTCAACAAGAATTGAACAGCAGTCCATTCTGATTAAGGGATAGCACAAACCTTAATGTGAAAGTCTGTTGTTGAGTTCTGCAAATGTTATTTTTGAGGGGTTTTTGTTTGTTTGTTTGTTTGCTTGTTTTATGTTCTGTAACTTTAACAAAGTGATTTTGAATGAATACCAAGCTTATTTCACAGAATACTTGCTTGCTCCTGTATATGCTTACATGGTCACTTGAGAGTATTAGAAGCTATGTAGTGAATAATCCCAGTACCAGAAAGACCAATTCACACTTGCAGTGCAAGCAGTAATAAATTGTTTTTGAAGAGGTGTACCTCATGGCTGTCATTAGAATCTGGTCCTAGTGTGGAGAAAAGTAGCCAATGGTCAAAGTTGTTCAAGTTGACATGCTATTGTCTAGAGAAAGATGGAGGCAGAGAAATCCTATTTACACTCAAGTTGTATTCATTAGATGCTTAACTGAATCTATCTTCATATTGTTCCCTCGCTCCCCTTACGTTCTTCTATTGCTCTGTTTTTATCTTCATCTGTTGTCTGTGCAACTAGCCTAGAGGCTAGTATGATGAATTTGTGAGCTGGAAGGCAGATGATATAGCATGTGACAAGGAGTGTAGCCCCTATTTAATTCTTGTTAGTAAATACCGATTAGGTGAAGTCTCTAAGTTGTCTGCTTGGCTGACATTTGCTTTTTATAGTACATCCCTAAGTAATGAGTTGGTTATTTTACAGTAGTAGTATATGTTCTTACCCTTAAAAACCTAAATAATTCTCCTGCCATTATGTTGTTGTGTGGGAGCAATCCATGTATCTTTTGTCCCCTCTTCTCTTTCATATGTAATTGATACTTTCCTTTAAAGTCTATTGAGAATATTATGAAAGGGATTTAAAAAAAAGAAAAAGGAAAAGGAAAGGTTCTGGGTTAAGACTGTCCTGAAATATCTGTGATCTTTAATGAAAGGTCAGCTAACTTTACTTCATATGACTGTCAGTTCTTCTGGTTAGAGGTAGAAATGATAGAAGCAGGTAAATCTGCTTCAAAGCTGTGTGCCTTCTTAGGTGACGGTGCATTTAAATTAAACCAGTCATATAAAAACTAACAGCGCATGCTTAAATTAAAAGCCAGATTGGTGCAAGTGCTGGGTTTTTTTTTTTGTGTTTGTACACAATTTGCTTCAAAGCTTGATTTTCAGGGGACACAGACCATTTCCTTTTAGACGGGAACCTGATGTATTTGTGTTTAATACCATGCACCATCATGCTGTGTTTAAAAAAGGCCAGGAAGCAGCTTGAATTGAATATCAAAATATAAGCCTTAAGTAAATATGTAGACTTGGATAAATCTTGTTTTGGGTTGATATGTGGAAGGTTTTTCTAGTCCTCAGGCTTCTAAGAGAGAAACTGAGACTTTAATTTGTTGCATCCTGAATACATACACGTATTTCATCTTACTACTACCTCGTCCTTTACGTCCAGTTGCTTATATTGATTGTATTCATAGAAGAATAAAATCTTCGGAATCTGTAGTATGTGCTTCTTTTCGGTGAGCAGATTCTGAAGCTTTAATTACAAAGAACACTTCTTATTTGTAAGAAACATCAGGAGAAAATTGACCATTTCTTTCAACTTCTAAAAATGCCAAGTATAACTTAGTGTTGATTGAAATAGGTATCTTCTTGAGAATAAGTTAAAAAAAAAAATGAAAACAGCTAACTACCTGCATGTTCTTCATCACAGTTGCATTGTGCTGGCAGCTTATGTTTCATCTTTCTTCCATGAATTTGTCTAGGAGGTGTTCATTTGAGCAGTGTGTTTTATACTGCTTTAAACCTTAAAGACTCCAAACCCATGTAAAGGTGGATATAGGTAACATGTATTTCCTTCAATCTGTAAGACTGATACGGGAATGTGGGAGAAATCTTACTGCCAGATGCAGCCAGCTTCAGTCACGCTTTCAGAACTGATGAAGCTTTCTCTTTGTCGAACAGATGCTTTGGGCCTTCCCTTTTCCTTCTGGTAATTTCAGTTCTGCCTCGAAGTAGCTTGTAAGCACTCTCTTGTAAATCTTGGGGTAATTACATGAGCTTCTTTGATTGGACTTGCAGAGGAATTGACCAATGGCAGAGAAATCAGCTATATGTGAAACCTCCCAAATGTCAAAGAAAACGCTGTGTTTATTTTCTTGTCTTTAGGTATATTTTTTTGTAAATGCTGGAAAATTTTCATGGGGATCTAAGGCTTCTTTAAATTTGGAATGCCTGCATTGCATTACGTTTGCTGAGATATGATTATAGCCAACATGGAAATTCCAAGTGAAAATCTTCTAATACTGTACTTCAGGCATTGATTTGAGGGGGTGTGAGGTAAAAAGAATTTAATCGCAAAATTTTGACTTATTGCTGTAGAAATGGAACCAGGCAGTGTAAATGAAAATCTGGTGTAAATGGAGTGTTGCGATTTTGGCAGAAGTGAGGGGTCAGTTTATACTAATTCTAGATATTTCTAGAAAAGGTGGTAAGGGGCAGTACAGTCATTACGTAGCCTTGACTACTCCTTTCCTCCACCTCCAGTACAGGAAAATTGTTGGCTTTAGTAGGCAAACATTTTGAAATCTGGTCACTGGTACATAAAGTGTCCAAACCTTTGCAAAAAGTAAAACCTTACAGATTTTTTCAGGTCCTTGCTTATTAGCTCACCTAAAAATACGTTCTGAGAAATCAGACAGAAAGGAAATAATTTCAGAGGAAAAGTGACCTTATTTATGGCTCCTAAACAGGTGCCATTTCTCTGGAGTAGGAGGCTTCATGAAAATAATTCTTTCTGAAATACTGAAAATTGATGTGTGAAGTAGGAGTGTCAGCTGGGAAGCCACACTGTATAGGAAAGGAAAGGAAATAGGGAGGCTGTAACTGTGTCTTCTGTGGATGCAGTTCATGCTTGGGAATGTGTTCTTGGGGTGGTCTGCTGAGGAAAAAATGACGATAAAAGCTGGAGAATATTAGACTTGGCCTCTGTTGCAAACTGAAGAGAAAGGGTGGAAAAGTTGGTCTTACAGATGAAGTTCTTGAAAGGTTCTTAATTTTCACTGATTTGAGTGCTGTGTACAACAGTGTTCTCCCTCCCACTAGGCAAGAGGGACCTGATCCATTTTCTCTGCTGGTGTTTCTGTACTGGTCGCAATAGATTTCCAGTATGGAGTTCAACTTCACAGTTGCGTAGCTGTGAATCAGGTCTGAGATGTGTCTCTGCCTCTTGGTGAGCGTGTGGAAGAAAAAGTCTGTAGAGGGCGTGGAACCAGAGAAGGATTAATAGAAAAATCTGTACAGTTTGCAGTTTCCAGTAGATTCAGATTAATCAGCTGAGATGAAGATGGGATATATTGTCTTCTTCCGGTGTTGTGTGGGAATAGCTGTGTGACTGCATGCTCCATTCATCCTCTGCTTAGTAGTTGTGCCCAGTCCTGTCTGATAAATTATTTCTTCAGGGGCTCTATCTGCAAAGTAATGCTCAGAACTACTTAAATTGTGACACTTGCTCTTTCATTTTATGAGGTGTTTGCATGAGCAGCATACATACATGTAAAATGTGAAAAAAAAAAAAATTTGTATGTTCTTGATAAATTATTAAATTTTTTCCTGATAGAGCTATCTCTATTTTTAAGTCATTCTAGACACTGTGATAGGAGACAGGGCATTTTAGATCTATTTTTGTTGTAGGGGGAGGGATGTGCAGGTTAGAATAGATGTTTTCTTTGCTTAAATAGTGGTAGGCAGTGAAAGCTGCCTTTATAAAGCAAAGGACCAGCCTTCTGAGAGAAGGGAGAGACACCGATGTGAAGAACACTTTTCCTCTCCTCATTAGCTGTCACTTCTGCAAGCCTAACAGAGTGTACAATCTCTTGATCAGTTAATTCACCTCTATTTTCCAGGCATTCATGCATTGTTACGTGTTTGTCAGGTCCTCTAAAAGGCTTTGTGTCAGACATATTTTGTTATTATTAGAGCTGTGAAAGCTTTTTCTGAAAGGGTTAACCTTTTCTTCTGTCTTTGCTTTTGGTGTTGTGGTCACTTTATTTCAGAGTCTAAAATCAAAATGAAGGAAAAAAAAGGCTCCTGCTGCATTCGAAGCTAAAATATTTGGCATGGGGCCAAACTTGGTGTCTGTAGCCCATATTGCAGTTCTTACTAATGCCTTCTGATAATTGCAGTAACATTTCTTGATAATGTCTACAATTTGTCACAAAGCTGACTGACTCTTTTGTGTTAGGTTTGGAAGGCAAAGGATAAACTTAACGTTCCTTACGTCAAATCCTTGGTGAGCTCAGTGGTGGAATCCATAATAATTTGAACTGAGCTTGGTTGTGTTCTAAGAGTCATAAAGAAAACCAGCTTTGGACTCCTCTGTGCACTCGCTAGCTCCTGTTTCTGAGTCACTTGGCTTATCCCCAAAATCTACTTGAGGTGGTTTTTTTGGGGTGGGAGTTTTTTTGCCTGCTTAGTTAGTAATAGTTGGAATAATAGCTGCATGAAGGGTAGTAACTTCTGATTGAAACAAGTTTGTTGGGGTTTTTTTGTTTTGTTTTGTTTCCCCCTCCCTGCCTCAATTCCATGGGTAGTTCTTGGTTTGACAATGGTTTTATTAGCATTGGTTTTTACTCACTTTGTCACAACTAATGAAACTAGTAGTTTTCCATGTTTCTGCAATTTTTCAGAAGATGCTTCATTCAAATTTGATGCAGTTTTGACTGTGATGCTGCTTCATGTGTCACATTTAGCATAGTGATTTGAGATTTGTTTTCACCTGCTGATACAGTACATTTGCTTTAAAAGTCTTAAGTTTTCCATTTCTTAATTTAGGGGTTTTATCAAAATTGCCCACAGACTTTGAGATGCTATTAATTCCTTTTCCTATTAGAGTAAATCAATAAACTTTTTTGCTTATAGCAGTGCCAATTATCCATCTGAGCATTAAAATTACATAAAAATCCATAAATGATTGTTATGACCAAAAAGGAAAACACTCAAACCTGCAATTTCGTAATTTTTTAAAATTTTGTCTTCTTGGCTTTAGTTTTCCCCTTTACATGTAGCACTAACTTCTTCTGTGACCCTAACTCTCTTCTCTATAGGATCCTTGCTTCATCTGATGTAAATCAGAACAACATTGTTTCCTGTCAGCCACTCATGTCCTCTGTAACCTTACTCAATTACTTGTTCTCACTTTCTACTGTTGTGTTCCTCTTGGATTCCCCCTGCCTCTTCATTCAAGTTCCCCTTGATTTTAGTTCTCAAGTTTAGCACTCCACAGTGACATGCAGCAACTGGGATTAGTGATAGAAAGGATAATTGTACTCAGTGTCTGTGCCCTTGAGAAAAAGCAGGCTCTTCAGAGACTTTAGATGCTAAACTCCGAGTTTCTACAGAGCACGTTATGTTTGGAGTACTTTGTCCTTTTTGAAATTCCTTACTTTTGTATATATAGTTGGCTTAGTTTCATAGGGATAGACATCTGGGTATCTTCCCCAGCTGAGACACTGTGTCAAAGCAAGGGAACAACTGCATTGAAAAATATTATGAGAAGGGTTTTTTTTAAGCTTTACTGTCAGAAATAAGAGATCTAATTTAGCAGCACTATAGCAAAAATGTCATTCTTGTGTAGGTGCTGTAAAAGAAAAAAATTCAGGTGATCAAATTTCAAGGAAATGTTTAAGTTATCAAAACCACAATCTTAAAGAAACTAAGAACTGGCCCTTAGTTAAAATATGGGGCTTGTGGCATTACTGGTAACTAGTGGTTCCTGTTATTAAACAATGTATGTTTTCCTGAATTTCATTTTCAGCTGTCTGGAATGTGGTAGTTTTTTAGAATACCTAGCTTGTACAATGCACTGAAGTGCATTAATATGTTGTGTGGAGATAAATGTCACGTCACAATTCTTCTGATAGTATTTTAGCCCTAGAAAGCTAGAACTTCAAGTGTGCATATGTTTTTGCATATGCTTTGTGTATTTGAATATTCTTGGTGTTCTCTACAGATAAATGATGCTGTACGGAATACAGAAACATATCTGAAGATGCTTTTCATATAATGCAGATTCCTCTCCTGTCCCACAATGTAACTTTTTCTTCCTATGTGAAAAGCAAGGGAAGCATGCTAAAAAGCGTATAAAATGTGTGCTTACATTAACTTCTGTTTTGAGTTCTTTTGATGTGTTAAGTTTTTAAATGTATTTTATCTCTTTGCTTTAAATTATGCCACAAGAAGGAGGATACCATTTCAGTTGCTCTAAAACAACTTTTACACAAGTTCTGCAGGTATATTAGGGAATTTAGTAGTCAGAATTTGTGTGCAGAAGAGCCTGAAAATAATCCCTATCCTCTTACATTTTCTGAATACAACACTCATGGGTACAGCTGGAAAATTTAGGTTATGAGTGAAAAATTGATTTTAGGACTCCAGTGCCCCTTATGAACGCGGTTTCCTTGTTTTAAATTACCTCAAAATTTTCAAGATTTTAGTAAATGTAGAAAGTGCAAGAAAGAAGGAGTGATAGAAATGAAAAATTAGGAAGAGCAAATGTTTATGACTAGGGCAAAAGCTATATTTTATGGTACTCTGATTCTTTATTAGTTCATTTGCTGTTTCCTTTTTAGGTTCCTCAAGACACAGTACTGTGTGTTTAAACATAAAACATTATTGTTGTTTATTTGGTGTAAGCAGAGCAGTGATCAAGTATGTTGTTTTCATAGACTGTATCTGTGACTTTTTGACAATGATAAATAGCAGATTTTAACATTCAAGCAAGAAGCTGAATACTATTTTCTTGTTTTGTCACTTTTGCCCTTGTCTGTAAGCTACAGTTCAAGATTGTTCTTAGGTCAAGGTAGCCAAAAATCTACAATTTTCTTGGGTTGGTTGGCAACAGAGGAGAAGATCTAATGTATAGCATATAATGTTTACCACTAGGTAGCGGGTCTTACTGTGTTTTCGTGCTTTGCTTTGCAGCAGTGATAAGAAATTTAACTCTCACAAAGCTACTTGTATGAGATGGCTGCACAGACCTCATTGTGTTTCTCCCTGATCTTCTGAAGATAGCAGTCTCTCTCTACCTTAGTTCGAGAACTGTGCCTGCTAAACTAGTGTAACATCTTGATTGAATGTTAACTTAGTTCAGTTTCATTTCTCAAATAGCACTTGGTTGGCTTTCCTGTCTATTCTCTTAGGACCCTGCATAGATCTTAATCTTTCAGCATAGATTTCTTTCAGGAGTCTTTGGATTTTGGTTTGTTTATGTTGCTTGCTATTTGCTCTGCCAGTAATGCCAACTTTGGTTTTCTGCTGTTTGTCTTTTGGCTTTCTTACATTCTGTTTAAGCTCACAGCAAAGCCGTATTCTTTTCTGATTGAGATGGCAGCTGAGGACTTGCTTATTTTTGACCATTTGTGACAAATTTGTGGAAGAACTGATCATGATGTCTCATTTCATAAGGTGTTTTGTGGTTTTAAAATAGAATTATGACAAAACAACCAGTGCATTTTCTTTTCTCCCCTTCAGTTCCCATGTATTTATTTGTTTGTGTTCAGGACTGATTTTTTTTTTTTTTAATCGTTCCTGTAGCACCTTATGCCCTTTGCTTTGTTTGAACAGTAAGAATGGAATATTCCAGTTAGTTTTTTAGCACTGCTGCAAAGCATAGTAGTGTATGCTTTTTGATTGCCTGTTTCACCCTAAAGACACCTTAAATTATTTCAATATAATTTCTCTCTGATATGGAGTCTATCTGACAAATCAATACTAGGCTCTTCTGATGCTGATCCCAGTAAAGCCAGTTAGGTGTATAGGTATGTGAAGTGTGTGTTCATGTCTTCAGGCTCTAAGGACATGCAGGGAGACGGTTTGGGCACCTATAAATGGATGTGTTTCCACAAAGGAGCTATTCTAGAAAAAAGATCATATTTAAAGCACCTATTTTTTAATGTGTTTTCTCTCTAGCATCACTAAGGAAACGTAGTAATCAATGAGAATCCTGTAGGATACTAATTCTTGTCTTTTTCTCCTTCAGAATGGCCCAGTGTTCTTTGTTCAAATACTGTAATGATTGTCTGTGATCAACAAGATGCAGTTAGGGAGAAGAGAGCAGTGCCATAACTAGCAGTGCTAATGGGAGAGTACCCAGCACGCTAATGTGTTAGACTGCCAAGCAATTTAGGCAAACCTGTTACACATTTTTGTTACGTAAAATTTAACATCTATGGCTGTGCTGCAAGAATGGGTTACAGAAAGTTACCTTAGATGAATTTTTCTTTTGCCAGTAGTTTCTGTTGCTGGACAGAGCAGTGGGTGCAAGATGCAGTCCTGGCCTTTGATTTCTGTTCTCTTTGGGAGATAGCTTTCAAGGGTTTGTTTTCTTACTGTTTAAAATTGAAGCTACACATGTAAGTTGTTTTTTATTGATTTGATTTCTGGCCTTGGCTATGAGGATTGCCACATGTACCATAATGCAACATTCTTTGTCAAATAATTGACAACACATTACATTTTTCTTTTTTTAAAAATTCTATAACTAAATAGAAATCTTTCTTTCTTATTATGCTTTGGCTGTGCTGTGAGATAGTTCTCTAATAGAAAGAGCTTTCCTGATCAGCCTGTAAAGCTTGGCACAGAGCCTAGTTAAGTATTACATTGAAGATCTAAATTTAAGGCAGTGGGGATCAGCAAGAAGTGAACATCTTAATAGTTAAAAAAACCCCAAACCAATCAACCCCTCCCCCCCAATAAATCTGAAAACATTTTACACTTGCTTGAATCTAAAGCTGAGAGGGAAGAACTGTGTGTAAAAATTTGTAACTTAGTCCTTCCCCCACACTTGGCACAGTGAATTGCCTGCTGTCTGAAGATCTTGGTCTGTTTTACAAAAATAAGTGATTTGAATTCAGAGTACTCTGAAGTCGTGGAGACTACAATGAGAGAAGATAACTACATTTTTTGTTACCTCTCATGCCAGTGCAAGACTTGCATATATTTTTGTTGTATACCATATTGTCAGAAAGGTAAGTTCCAAGCTTCTGAACCTCTGCTAAAGTTGTCTGGCTCTGCCTAAATTAATCCTCTTAGTTTTGTCATCAAACTGTTGCATTCTTGCATGTCACCTTGAGTAATTTGATTTTTCCACACTATATGTTTTTCAGTATCGTTTCATGTAAGCAGAGTATGTTTTACTGTCTAGTTTTGTGAAATTTTAGGGGGGAACAGAATGCATGCAATCTCCTCCCTCCCTGCACATCCTAGCTACCTCTTTCTGCCTATGTAGAATCAAATTGTTTTAATGCCGTAATTAAGCTTTATGGGAAGAAGACTCCCACTGCCTGTAAAGACAATATTCCTTTTCTCTTTTTTCGTAATAGTAAAAAGCCGAATAACCAATCTGCAGCTGTAACACTGAAAACTTGAAACTAATTTACCTTTTTTGAGTCACCCTAGATCTTTCTGTTTTCTTCCTTCCCAGTGTCTTGTTATCATTGAAACAGGGATAGCATTACCTTATCTCTTTGGTAAGTTGACGCACAGAGAAATTCATTTGTTCAAGACTGCAAGGCTGCTGGTGACCTTGAATTTCCTAGTTGTCTCTTGTTACCATGAACTCATAACCTTAGAACAGGCCATATTGTTTCATATCGGCTATAACATAATACAGAGATGTAATTATATTCTAATACACTCCAAGAACTTACGGTGCTAAGTATGAAATGACTGTAATACCTGGACAGACCTTGTGTAATCACCAGTTGTTTTTATCAAACATCTATTTGATAGAGATGGTCTTGGTAGTGTTGAGAGATCTGTTCAACAGGTAACCAATGCCAGGAAGCTGTATATATGAAGGAATGTTATTGCTGATCCAGTATGCTGACTTTCTGAATTGTGTCATATAATTAATAAAATCATAACTGGATAATATGGTGAATTAATGTTGCAATGATACTATTGAAATGTTTAGTAATGTGGAATGACTGGTGTGATGGGTTGACCCTGGCTGGACGCCAGGTGCCCACCAAAGCCGTTCTATCACTCCCCCTCCTCAGCTGGACAGGGGAGAGAAAATATAACAAAGAGATTGTGGGTCGAGGTAAGGACAGGAGAGATCACTCACCAATTACTGTCAAGGGCAAAACAGACTCAGCTTGGGGAAAATTAACTCGATTTATTACAAATCAACCAGAGTAGGGTAATGAGAAATAAAACCAAATCTCAGAACACCTTCCCTCTATCCCTCCCTTCTTCCCGGGCACAACTTCACTCCTGGATTCTCTACCAACCCCCCCCAGTGGCACAGGGGGACGGGGAATGGGGTTTACGATCATTTCATCACACATTATTTTCTGCTGCTTCATCCTCCTCATGGGGAGGACTCATCACACTCTTCCCCTGCTCCAGCGTGGGGTCCCACCCACGGGAGACAGTCCTCCACGAACTTCTCCAACATGGGTCCTTCCCACAGGCTGCAGTTCTTCACGAACTGCTCCAGCATGGGTCCTTTCCATGGCCTGCAGTCCTTCAGGAGCACACTGCTCCAGCGTGGGGTTCCCACGGGGTCACAGCCTCCTTCAGGCACCCACCTGCTGTGGCGTGGGGTCTTCCCCGGGCTGCAGGTGGATATCTGCTCCACCATGGACCTCCGTGGGCTGCAGGGGGACAGCCTGCCTCACCATGGTCTTCCCCATGGGCTGCAGGGGAATCTCTGCTCCGGCACCTGGAGCATCTCCTCCCCCTCCTTCTTCACTGACCTTGGTGTCCACAGGGTTGTTTCTCTTGCATGTTCTCACTCCTCTCTCTGGCTGCCGTTTCCGTCTGTCCCAACTTTTTTTTTCCTTTCTTAAAAACATTATCACAGAGGCATTACCACTATCGCTGGTTGGCTCAGCCTTGGCTGGCGGCGGGTCCATCTTGGAGCTGGCTGGTATGGGCTCTCTCGAACACAGGGGAAGCTTCCAGCAGCTTCTTACAGAAGCCACCCCTGTAACCCGCCCCCCCCCCGCTACCAAAACCTTGCCTCACAAAGCCAATACAACTAGGTTCTGTATCTATCCCACAACATTTATTGCTTCCTTTGCTACATACTAAAACTATCTGAAGTTGAATGGTGTCCTTTCATTATGGTGTCTTAGCCCCTGGGAGGCAATAGGGAGAAAAATCAGACCAAACATCACATTCTAAAACAAAATTTTTATTTCTAGATTTCTTATTTCATTTGTCCCTTTGTTGTATTTTCTTTGTACTCTCACAGCTGTGTTTATGCAACTCTCCTAAAAAGATGAATAATGGCAGTGGAAATTTAACTTTGTGAAGGACTTTTTCTTTTTACTTTTTATTATATTGGAATAAAGGAGAAAAATTTATGAATCTTTGGAGCATTTAAAAATATGCATTGTTGTGGATTGATATTTCTTTCTTCCTTTTTCTATTTCGTCTCACTAAAGCTTTATCTTTTAAATATTATTTGTGTGTTAGCACAGTCCTGTGTTTCACTTAGAAAATGTTTAATGGCATTCTTCATGTTTTTTTGGAACAGCTTAAAGATAAAATTCTGGTAAAATTGACTAATTTCACAACCCATTTTTATTTTGCTAGACTGACATAGTCTATCAGCACACTGTTTCAAAATGTTTCTGACCAGTTATTTTAGCATGAATAACGAAGAACAACAAATCTTTTATCAGAGAGGGAAAAGGGGGAAAGTCTTTGTATTCACTAATTTTTCCAAGATAATAAGACTGACATCGTCATACAATATCAAAGGGAAAGGCTTTCCCTTGAACTTGATTTTTTTTTTTTTTTTTTTTTTAAGGAAAATTTGGGTGTTTCTATGTCACTTCAAAGTGCCAAGCTGAACTTTCTTTGTGAAATGCTGTTACGATTCCATGTCCATCTTTATGAAGAAATCAAAGTGTGTTCCCTTTACAGGAGCACTGTAGCCACCTAGAGTATCAGCGTGGGTATGAGCTGTGTTGTCATCATTTTGAAGCTGGATATGAGACCTCTGGGACTAAACCCAGAAGCGCAGGTTCTAAGGCACTGGGTTGGAAGAGACAGCTGGGAGTCCTGTGCCTTGGGCCTGAGGGGTGGCCTGTCAGATGTGCTCTTCAGTGACATGAGTGCATTGGTTGAAGGTCACTTACCTCAACTGGGGCTTGCCTGCCTTTCTCAGCTGGTCTGCCTTCCCTAGGTGGTTTCTCTGACCTTGTACACATGTCCCACCCCATTCTCCAGCTAGCAGTTAGCTTACAGTTTTGGTATGTGCTTCAGGATGAAATACAGCTTCACTTTTAGCTGCAATAGCTCTGCAATCTGAATAGAAACAAAATATCATGAATAGCTCTCAGATTTTCAGTCTAATAAACTATATCAGAGAAGTAACAGTGCAGCTCTTAAGAGGTGCTTTGGAATAAGTGGTAGAGGTTGTAAATGGTGGCTTCTGTAATTTTTAAGTTTAGATGTTCTTACTTGATTTCTTATGTTTACATTTGTGCACACAGTAAAGCTTTCCAGAGTTTAATATTCTACCTGTTACTGACAAAAGAAATTGAAGTTGCAGTGTACTGGAGATGGATTTTTCCAATTTACTGCTTTCCAAGTTTACAACCTTTGTTAATACCCTTTTAGGTAGAACTTGTTGAAGCATTCTATTGTGTAAATTGGGGAAAAATGGAAATGTATTTAAAGATACAAACTTTTAAAAACTTTTTAAGCTTCAGTTTTATAATTACACATTTGATTACAAATGCTGTATATCTGATATAAGAATAGGAGAGCTTTACTACTCTGTAGTTTTCAGTGGTACATTTCAGCATGATTTTTCTTAAACTGGAAAGACATTTTACTTCATTAAACTCATGTAAAGCTTCATTAAGCTCTGGTATTAGCCACAGCCTTAGATCCATTTGTAAATACAGTGAAATTCTGAGATACTCAGTAATCAACTGCTCATCTTGCAACTGGTCTACTTGCTCTCCTCACAGAAGGTGATTTAATAAGTAACACTTCACTTGGTTGTCTTGTTTTATTACCGAAAGTATCAAGCCATTGGGTGTGAATAATGCCTTCTGTATATCATGAAGCATATAGAATCATTTAAGTTGGAAAAGACCCTTAAGAGCATTGAGTCCAGTTCTAAACCTAGCACTGCCAAGTCCACTGCTAAACCATGTCCCTAAGCACTGCATCTGCACATCTTCTTAATACCTCCAGAGGTGGTGATTCAAACATTTTCCTGGGCAGCCTGTTCCAGTGCTTGACAACCCTTTCAGTAAAGAAATTTTTGCCAACATCCAATTTAAACCTCCCTTGGCACAACTTGAGGCCATTTCCTCTTGTCCTATCACTTGTTACTTGGGAGAGACCAACACCTGCTTCTCTACAACCCCCCTTCAGGTAGTTGTAGAGAGTGATAAGGTCTCCCCTCAGCTTCCTTTTCTCCAGGCTAAACAACCCCAGTTCCCTCAGCTGCTCTTCCTAAGACTTGTTCTCTAGACCCTTCACCAGCTTCGTTGTTCTTCTTTGGATGCACTCCAGCGCCTCAATGTCTTTCTTGTAGTGAGGGGCCCAAAACTGAACACAGTACTCGAGGTGCGGCCTCACCAGTGCCCAGTACAGGGGGACAATCACTTCCTTGCTCCTGCTGGCCACACTATTTCTGATATAAGCCAGGATGCCGTTGGCCTTCTTCGCTACCTGGGTACACCACTGTCTACATTCAGCTGGCTGTTGACCAACACCCCCAGGTCCTTTTCTACCAGGCAGCTTTCCAGCCACTCTTCCCCAAGCCTGTAGTACTGCATGGAGTTTGAGCCAGGTGCATTGCATGGGGTTGCATTGTTGTGACCCAAGTGCAGGACCTGGCACTTGGCCTTGTTGAATGTCATACAGTTGGCTTTGGCCCATAGGTCCAGCCTGTCCAGATCCCTCTGTAGAGCATTCCTGCCATCAAGCAGATCAACACTCCCACCCAGCTTGGTGTCATCTGCAAACTTACTGAGGGTGCACTCGATCCCCTCGTCCAGATCACTTATAATGGTATTAAACAGAACTGGCCCTAATACTGAGCCTTGGGGAACACCACTTCTGACCAGCTGCCATTCACCAAAACTCTTGGGGCCTGGCCATCCAGCCAGTTTTTCACCCAGCAAAGAGTACACACTTCCAAACCATAAGCAGCCCGTTTCTCCAGGAGAATGCTGTGGGAAATGGTGTTAAAGGCTTTACTAAAATCCAGGTAGACAACATCCACAGCCTTTCCCTCATCCACTGAGCGGGTTACCTTGTCATAGGAGGAGATCAGGTTAGTCAAGCAGGAGCTGCCTTTCATAAACCCATCCTGACTGGGCCTGATCGCCTGGTCGTCCTGTACGTGCTGTATGATGGCACTCAAGGTGATCTGCTCCATAACCTTCCCCAGCACTAAGGTCAGACTGACAGGCTTGTAGTTTCCTGAATCCTCCTTCCAGCCCTTTTTGTAAATATTACGACTGCTACTAGGAAGTAAGTAAATATACTGATGAAGAGCTTTGTTTCCACTCTGAAGGGTACATGTGTGTGTCGTGGTTTAAGCCCAGCTGACAGAAAAGCACCACAAAACCGCTTGCTCACTCCTCCCATCAGCAGTGGGATGAGGAGGAAAGAAAAGCTCGTGGGTTGAGACAAGGACAGGGAGGGATCGCTCACCGATTATGATCATGGGCAAAAACCAGACTCAACTTGGGGAAAATCAATTTAATTTGCTACCAATCAAATCAAAACAAGGATAATGGGGAGTAAAAACCAAATCTTAAAACACCTTCCACCCACCCCTCCCTCCATCCTGACTCAACTCCGCTCCCGATTTTCACCACCTTGTCCTCCTCCTTCTTCTTCACTGACCTCGCCATCTGCAGAGGTGTTCCTCTCACATCCCACTCCCTCCTCCGCTGCAGGTTTCCCCTCTTAAATCTGTTATCCCAGAGGCACTACCACTGTTGCTGATGGGCTCAGCCTTTGCCAGAGGCAGGTCTGACTTGGAGCCGGGGAAGCTTCTAGCAGCTTCTCACAGGAGGCAACCCTCCAGCCCTTCCCCTGCTACCAAAACCTCACCACACAAACCCAAACTTTGAGAACTATGGGTCGTGGAGGGGGACAGTGAAAGGGCTGAGGATCAAACTTCCAGAATAAAACACTTTTTTCACATTTCTTTGCCTTACTGTCCAATTCAGTAGGATTATAAAGCTTTTTAGGTCATTATATATTTATTTATTTTGTGCATGTATATAAAAACAAAAATGCTAAGTCACATTGATCTCATCTGGTCATTATCGTCAACAGAGCCAGCAATTCTACTTTGGTATCAGGAAGAAAAAAGGTGATCTACTGTAGCTTCTGTTTCCTAATCCTCTTTTACTTATTTATTAGATGTGCCTCTAACACACTTAGATTACAGGGGGAAGGGACTTAATTCTTGACCTGTGCTTTGAAATTAAGACTTCAGGTGCAATTGTACAGCACTGTGTTATGCTATCTCATACTGGCTGCAGCGTAGCACTGTGGCATCTCACTGACTCTATGACATTGCCCTCTGAGCACAGTTGGTTAGGTAATTGAGTGGAACAACCGCAGCTAGCGTGAGACACTATAGAGCAGGAGGTAGATTGCAGTGTGTAAGAATGTTCAAGATGGAGTCTTAAGTATGACAGAAGCCTTTGGCCATGAGCTTTGTTGCAGCTTTTGCTAGATGCAAATGCCAGGATGCTCAGGCTGGAGTGTAGGGCACTGAGGGATGTGGCAGGGACTTAAATCTTGGGTGCAGATAGATCTTGAGGAGATAGCACAGGGCTAGTCTTGGAGGAGGAAGCATGCTTAAAGATCATGGTTTGGGGATATGTGAGGAGGTTTTGTTCAGTATGACACTTAATAACAAAACATTGAAATAGACCTGCCGGCATTAGCATTTGTCCAGCTTGATGTGGATGGAGATGTTGCTGTGATTTTTTTTTTTTCTTCAGTGCTAAATACTCACAAAGCTGTCAGGGGCCAGCTGTGGTGTTTGGTGAATTCATCTCTGTATGGAATTACTGCCACTGTTGCTTCTGATCTTGGTCTGGCAGCTAATAAAAATGGAGAGAAAAAAGAGAGGACAGTGGCTGCTTCAATCTAAGGTAGAAATCTCTTCAGATAAGAGTGTATGCTTGTGTCACTTGATATTCTCACTAGCTTGTCTATAGATATTGCTCTTTTCATGACAACAACTATGCTGTTAATGGTAACTGCTATTGTATGGAAACTGCTTTTGGTATCAGTATTAAAGCCTGTACATCATTGAATTAGCTACCAGCCTATGCAACCAAAACCATGCTTCCTCCTCACACCTGCTTCCAGGCTTCTGTGCCTTCAGAAATAAACTATGTAATGTGCTCAATACCTGATGCCCCTTATTTCTGTTGGTTTTTTGTTTTTTTGTTTCTGTTTTTTTCTTTAGAGATGTCTGTTTTCCCCAAGGTTGTTTCTTGGACTGCTCACCTGTTAAATGAAATAAGTCTCTGTCTCTTTCTGCTTCCTGGCCAGTTTTCTGCATGCCATGTACCTAAAATACCTTGCCTTAGATGAGAATAATTTAGGATCTTTTGGTTTTGTCCTTCAGCTCTCCTTGTTGATGTGAATCATGTTGGCCTTTGCAAGGAGCTAGTTTTCTGACTATCGTTTTATTTTGTTAGCTGACAATTGCAACTGACCTATTCCTCTGGAAAGGACATTCACCCTGCAAGGGTGTCATGGATCCACTGCAGTGCTTTGCTGGTAATAACTGCAGTTTCTCTGAATGCATACCCTTTCCAGTGTGTAGATCTTTTTTTTCCTTTTCTTTTCTTTTTTGCTTTTTAAATGAAAAATAGTTCTGGCTCTGAGACACTGACCCTGATCCTAGCCTTTTCTTTTTCTGTGGTTTGTCTGCCCTTGTTAGACAATCCTTTCTGGAGCAGTACATACAGCTGATGTTTGCAGAAGATTATTTTTTTATCAACTGGAATGCAATATGAAGGGGCATAAGGTTATGATGTAATGAAAAACCTGTATACATACAGTCTAGTGTTTCTGCTTACTTCAAATGCTCTATATTGAATTCTTCTGTAGTGAAAGAATGGGCTTCTCTTTACTCTCATCTTTATTCTTACCTCTAATTCCAGTTAGGTTTTTTGTATGCAGTGTCCCAGCAGCTTTTGTTAATCTCTTGCTGATCTCAGTTGCACCTTCAAGGTAGCTCTCCTCATATGTTAACATTTCCCGATGATGAACTTTCATCCCTACTTGACTTTGCTTACTAGGCTTTGCTGGCAGTTCCACCATAAAGAGCTTTAGCAGCAGAGTGGCATATAGAGTCTCCAGTCCAGCTGTTCTCTTCAGTGGCCCATTTCACATCAGCCCAGCTCTGAGTTCATCAGAAAGGCTGACATCAGACTGGCTATGACCTTCCTGCTCCCACAGCAGCTATGTTTAACCTGGATCATTTCAGTGTTGGGGTTTACAGAATAGAACCACACACAATTGTACAGGTATGGTAGAGGGAGTAGTGAACTCTGGCTTCAGGGCAGCAATGAGCTGGTGGTAGAGCTGAGGAGGGAGGAGCTCTTGAATCTGGTTACTGCTGAAGTCTTCATGGTGGGAAGCCATGGCATGACTTGCATCCAGACGTGTTCCTTGTCCAAGCGAGGAGGTGAAGCCTCTGGTACCAAGTGACTAGCAGCACAAAAGTGAGTGGAATGTATTTATGATTAAAAATATAACTGAAATGTCCTTTGTTTTTCACACAGGGGATAATGAATCTGGTAGCTGTCTTGAGTTCTACTGCCTATTAGTATCAAAACTGCTATGGATTCTCTGTAATCCAGCAATGTATCATGTATCTGCTGATGTTAACCCTGCCAAAAGGCAGTATTGCATCATCTACCCATCTGATTATTTTGTGCTAATAAAATGAACTGTTAATACATTCTGATTCAGAGTCTTGTACTGGTGTACCAACACGGCCAGTGTCATTGGAGGCACAGCCCACATAAGTATTTTAGTAGTCTGAAGACTTTTTACTTTGTCATAGGACTAATCACATCATTTAGGTATACTTTTATGCTTCTGAAATGGTATCTGTGCTGTATTGGGATTTTTCCAGTTGTAACCTGTGTTTATCACAGTTCTTAACTGCTCCTGAAGTACATTCTGAAGGGAAGACAGGAAGGAAAAAAAAATTGCCAATAACAGAGAAGAATTCGAGTTTCTCAGTTTGGTACAGGATCTCATGTTACGTGGGTTAATAACTTTAGGAAGAGAGAAGGCAGGGCTTCTGAAGGTCAGCACTTTTGCTAGCTAATGTCAAGATTAAGTTGACCGTACCATTGGTTCCAAGCTGTGATAGAAAGGAGACCCTTTTCAAGCATCCATTTTTTAACTATATTAAAGTTTATGTTAAATGATAATGGGAAGGGCATTGAGAGATTTAAAAAGAAATTACTAAAGGTTTCAAGAGTATCTCCCAAAAGGAGAAGTGATAAGGTTGCCTAACTGTAGTACTTACTGCTCATTTTAGTCAGTTACACCAGTAATTTAATAGAGTGTTATCAAAAGACATTACCATCAGCAGAAAAGCCTTCTGCAGCTGTAACCAAATGTTTTATGCAAGTTGTCGTAGTTTAAGCTCAGCTGGTAACAAAGCACCATGAAGCCACACTTTTGCTCCTCCCATCAGCAGTGGGATGAGGAGGAAAGAAAAGCTCGTGGGTCAAGACAAGGACAGGGAGGGATCACTAACCAGTTATAATCACGGGCAAAAGACAGGCTCAACTTGGGGAAAAAACAGAACCAATTTAATTTACTACCAATCAAATCAAAACAAGGATACTGAGAAGTAAAACCAAACCTTAGAATACCTTCCCCTGCCCCTCCCTCCTTACCAGTTCAATGCCACTCCCAATTTTCTCTACCTTCTCCCCTCCATTGGTACAGGGGGACATGGGGGTTGTGGTCAGTTCATCATACCTTGTCTCTGCTGCTCCTTCCTCCTCAGGGGGAGGACTCCTCACTCTTCCCCTGCTCCAGCATGGGGTCCCTCCCACAGAAGACAGTTCTCCATGTACTTCTCCAACGTGGGTCCTTCCCACAGGCTGCAGTTCTTCACAAACTGCTCTAGCGTGGGTCCTTTGCGTGGGCTGCAGTCCTTCAGTCACAGACTGCTCCAGCGCGGGCTTTCCCACAGAGTCATGGCCATCTTGCGGGGCATCCCCCTGGTCTGGTGTGGGGTCCTCCCCGGGCTGCAGGTGGGCATCTGCTCCCCTGCTCCCCTCCATGGGCTGGGGGGAGGACAGCCTGACGTCTCACCACGGGCTGCAGGGGCATCCCCTCCTCCCCCGCTTCTCCTCCCCTCCTTCCTCACTGACCTCGCTGTCTGCAGAGGTGTTTCTCTCACATCCCACTCCCCTCCTCTGCTGCAGGTTTCCTTTCTTAAATCTGTTATCCCAGAGGTGCCACCGCCATTGCTGATGGCCAGAGGCAGGTCTGACTTGGATCCAGGGAAGCTTCTACCAGCTTCTCACAGAAGCCACCCCTTCAGTCCCTCCCCCACTACCAAAAAACCCCACCACACAAACCCAAAACACAGTGTTAGATAACTACTTTTTCTGTAATGCTGATTCTATTAATTAAGGTTAGTTTGCACTACTCCTCCTATCTTTGATTTGGTGGATATGATGTAATCTTCCCAAGGTGGCTATAATCTCTGATGATTTCCACGAGATCTTTTTGAGTTACAGAGCTGGCCCTGCATGGTGTCTTGCTGAGAGTGGAAGCCTTTTTGTTAAGGAGGGGTAAAAATGAAGTTTTGAAAAGCAGAGTCTTAAGATGTTGAGAAATATTTGCCAACTTGAGTAGAATTGTATTTTCAGTTAAAGAACCCTGTGGATATCTTTTCAGAAATACAAGCAAGTCTATCTTGCATTTGTAAAATATTCTGACTTTTTTTGGAGAAGACTCCCAGAAGGAATTGTGTGCTGGTTCTGAAAGTGAGAAAGAAAGGGAAAGTCTCATGAATTTTCATCCTCTGCCTCCTGTGATTTGGAGTAGGCTTTTGACCCATACCTTCTCCCCATCAGATGCATATCTGAAATAGCTGACTATAGAGTTCATACTCAGTACAGCAGTGAGGGGCTGTAGAAATTGGAAACTTTGTGGAGACACTGAGACAGAGTAAAGTGTCTTGGAGAATAAACTAAATGACAGGTCTTCTGTCTACTGGATATTCAGGAAGTAGAGGATTTTGAACCCGTATCTTTCATATCCTGGAAAAATCTTTGACTGTTGTGCTGTGTGGGATACGGACAGCATTGGCTAAGTATCTTTTGTCTTCTTTTCTTCCTGATTTCAATCACAGTGCTCATGTTCCATACTAATTAAAATTTTGCTTTCCTCTGTACATACTTAAAAAGTGGTGAAGAGAGCACAAAGCCAAAAAAAGAAACTCTTCAGGTTAATTCAAGTTCTTTGACCAGAAACAGTACTGTATTTTAAAACTAGCTTAAAAAAAATGCAGTTACAGGCAAACCCAAGATTTACTTCAGTTTTGGCTGGTTGGCACAATTATTCAGACAGCTTAGTGTTTTGGGACTTCTTCCTGCACTACCTTGTTTTTGTGTGTGTGTGTATGTTAGTAGAAAATGCTCTCACTGAATTCTAACAGAAGCAATGGTGTGTAGAAGTGTTACTGTTATCAGGTTATCACCTGTTAATGTATAAATAGTTCTTTAGATTTTATGGTACTGATGGAAGGATTGAAGGGGGGTTTTTTGGTGTATTTTGGTTTTTGCTCTGACGTATTTTAATTTTAGTTATTATGTGTGTTCTCCCTTTCTCCCAAGACTTAAACAATCTGCCTAAACCATCCTTGTTTCCTGTCTTAATAGTACTTCTGTAATGTTTGTGAAGTTAATAAGCATGTTAATTCTTGTGGTTCCCCTGGAGTTTCTAGAAATGATGGAGTAGATGCTTAATCTTCAGTCCTGTTTGTGACAAATTATCTCCTGAAAATTCAGATGCCATATTTGGTAGAATTCATACAGAAAATTAACTTAGAAGTTTTCTTAATTTTGAAAGCAAACAGAACAAGTGCTGTTGTTTTGGGTGGTTAAAACATTGCAAGGCTGTTTAATTTGAAAGTATGTATTTAGGCTGTCAAGAAGTAGGGATAAGTTGAATCAGTTTCTAGAAAAGCTGTTCACCCTGGTAGGTAAATTCAGAATTTTTCTTAGATGTGTTAGAGTAGCACCTCTTCAGTATGGCTTTGTGATGTCTGAAGAGTATCAATAAGATTTCAGTGAAGGGGAAAGTGTGAATGTGAAAGAGAAACAAACCTTCTCCAATAATGTGCTCTGCTGAAAGCCTGAGAGGCAGGAAGACCAGCTAAAGAAATAGAAATCTGTAGTATTCTTTCCTTTCATTGTAGGAAAAGGAGATACAAATACTAAGTTTTTGCTTTGTAAAATTTCAGATTATACAGTATGGTTATTCATTATATTATTATATGTTTTTGCTTAAACTTTGTATTTGTTTCTAGTTTCAATTTTCTTTTTTTTTGTACTCAAGCAGTTTGGGTATGTGGAAGTAATTTTTTTTTTTTCTTGAAAGGTGAGCAGCTCCATCCATGTAGGAGAAGGTTAGGGGCAGTCTGGTCCCAGTTTTACAGGTTGCTTGGTACTGATTTTAATCAGTGAGCGGGAACCACAAGAAATAGCAAGAAAAGACAACCAAGTGGTATACTGTTTGAAGCCTAGGAGGCAGTCCTCCCTTTGCAGCTCCAGCAAATGAAGGTAGTTTTAAGACTGGCTGCAGTGAGGTATTATCCTAAATTATTTTGCACATGTGATGAAGACTGTTATGCTTCTATTTTTTCACTTGAATGCTCTTTCAAATTTCTCTTTCTAAGAGAAAATGCTTATGTTTTACATGTGTGAGGCTGCTATTTCTCAAGTTTTCTCAGGAAAATGTATTTGTCTCTGCTAGGTAAAAATCTCTAAAACATAAGGTGGTTGATAGACTGTTGAAGCTCTGGATGGAGAATGTGAAAGTAAAAAGTTGTATTTTATTAGAGGAGATGCTGGTCTTTGGGTTAGTGTGAATCCACCTGGGTGGGATGGCTAGTGGGTTGGGTTCTCTTGTATGTAACTTCTTAAATTGGTACAGAAAATGTAAGATAATGTATATACTTGGGAAGAGTGAAGTGAATGGGTTTTTAACTTTAACATGTATCTAGAAATGAAGTAGGCATGTGTACATGTGTGTATGTATGTGTGTTTATTGTAGGCAGTGTCATTAAATGCATATTAATAATACATACACAAAAGCATCATCGGGCTGCTTCTAGCAAAAGCTTCATTTTTGTGATATTTGTACAGTGGTATTATTGAAATTGATTTAATAAAGCTTTTACAAAGTTAGTGAAAATACAGTTCAGTTAAATACTCTCCCTCTCCCTTCTCCAACATCCTCCATTCCATCCCCTCCACGATCCATTTCCCTCCTTTTCTCTGTTCTTCCTCCCCTTTCTCCATTCACTGTCAGGAAGGGACGCCTCAGAAGAGTCATTTCAGCTCAGCACGCCACCGTCAGAGACTAGTGGAACCAACAGCTGCAAAAGTGAGTGCCTTCATTGAAGGACCATTTTTAAAATGGAATGTTGTGTCAGCAGAGTGTTTGTTACTAAAGAGAAGCTCTTCCCTGTGCTTGGTGGGAGATACAGTTACTTTTACTCATCTGCAAGTGGTAGAATCACTCTGTCTCTAAAGGTGAACTTCAGCACTGGAGAAATTCATATTCAAGTGCAGCTGTTGTACTTCCTTTAAAAAGTTGGGGTGAGATTTTTTTTATCTGCAAAGTGAAATAGAAACTGTATGAAGTGTTCTACTTTGGTTTTGTAACTTTGCATGATGTCTGTTTTCTTAAATGTGTGCAATTCATTTGTCTCATTCTTAAAAGGCTTTCACAATAAAAAATTTGGCAGGGATATGGAAAATAATCAAATAGTCTATTATCAAGCTGTGATACGAAGTTTCAGAGTTGAAAAAAAAAGACGACTTTGGCATCAGAAGATGATATTAGCAGATAGTAATAGCAGTACTGGTTAGTTCGTAAGATTGTTCCACCTTATTAGAGATATGTTTTTTGTTAACAGTACACAAAAAAGTTTGAGGTATTCATTGACCATGGTGTTATTATGGAAATTTTATTCTTTAGGCTAATAAAATGCACTATAATGCATATTTTAGAGCATCAGTAACTGTTCAACTGTATCTGGTTTTTGCTACTTTTTGTGAGAGTCCAGCAAAAATGAAACTGTGTATCCGTTACTACCACCTCTCAGAAATCTCATTCTCCACTTTCCTTTAGATTTAGATACTTGCAGAATTGATCACAATATTTAGATACAGCCTTTGATACAGGTTGAAGTAGATCAATGGTAGTAGTCCTGGTCTTGAAAGAAAAGCCCTGGTCTTATGAAAGAAAAAAAAAGTGGACACATGTTGTCTTGTCTTGCATTCTAAATTATGACTCCAGTCATGGTTGTCAGACTGATTCTTTCTGTTGCTAAATGTGTTGACCAATTAAGTATTAGTTGCGTTGACTTTTACTGTTGCAGCTTGTATTGTTTACTCCTTTTAGCCTGTAACAGCACTGTTGATATTAAGCTATCCTTTTGGGGGTCTGGGGAAGGGCATTTGAGGAAGGGCCGAGACCAATTGTACGAGGTTCAACAAGGCCGAGTGCGGGTCCTGCACTTGGGTCACAACAACGCCATGCAGCGCTACAGGCTTGGGGAAGAGTGGCTGGAAAGCTGCCTGGTGGAAAAAGGCCTGGGGGTGCTGGTTGACAGCCGGCTGAATATGAGCCATCAGTGTGCCCAGGTGGCCAAGAAGGCCAATGGCATCCTGGCTTATATCAGAAATAGTGTGGCCAGCAGGAGCAGGGAGGTGATTGTCCCCCTGTACTGGGCAATGGTGAGGCTGCACCTTGAGTACTGTGTTCTGGGCCCCTCACTACAGGAAAGATGTTGAGGTGTTGGAGCATGTCCAAAGAAGAGCAACAAAGCTGGTGAAGAGTCTACAGCACAAGTCTTATGAGGAGCAGCTGAGGGAACTGGGGTTGTTTAGCCTGGAGAAAAAGAGGCCAAGGGGCCTTATCACTCCCTACAACTATCTGAAAGGAGGTTGTAGTGAGGTGGGTGCTGGTCTCTTCTATCAAGTAATTAGTGATAGGACAAGAGGAGATGGCCTCAAGTTGTGACAGGGGAGGTTTAGATTGGATATTAGGAAAAAATTCTTTACTGAAAGGGTTGTCAGCCATTTGAACAGACTGCCTAGGGAAGTCGTGTCACCATCCTTGGAGGTATTCAAAAAACACGTAGACAAGGCACTTCAGGACATGGATTAGTGGGCATGGTTGATGATTGGACTTGATGATCTTAAAGGTTTTTTCCAACCTAAATGATTCTATGATTCTATGATTTTGGGGGTTACAGATGCAAAAGTGATTGAAGTATATATTAAAAAAAAAAAAAGAATTAGTTAAGTAAGAGCAGAAATTAATGTTAAGTGAGTCTGTACTGTTTCTTAAGGAGCCCATTCTCTTGAAGAGCCACTTTCTGTGTGCGTTAATGTTACGCTAGAATCACTCCAGGTAGTTACCTCAGTGTGGGAGGCCAAAGGAAAAATGGATACTGAAGTGCAATTCTGTGGACATAAGCTGTGCTAGCTTTTGCTCCCTCCTCTTACCTAGTTTTCCAGCAGTTTTCCACCATACCCCAGTGCCCTATTGTACCCTTCATGCACCTTGTAAAAGGTAGGTGTGCTCTCAAACCTCAATCTGGTAGCTGCAGAGCAACCTTCTCAGTATTTGCACTTCTGTTTTGTTTGGGACAGAAGGACCAGAAAGGGTCTTGCTTGGTGTTTCCAGGGCCCTTAGCCACTGCTCTTTAGTCAGTGTCTTTGCTGCTTGGCAGACATCCTGATGCACTGGGAGCAAGTCAGTTGGCAGCTCAGCGCTGCGGGATAACCAGCCCAGCATCTAGAGAGGGACTGTTATCACAGACCACATCATTCTTCATGTCTCCCCCTACAACCATTGTCAGCTGCTTCAGAATGACCATCTGCTTGGAAAAGACTCTTCAGCACACAGTAGGAACATAGCTTTGGTTGAGTGTTTTGTTTTGATTAAAGTGTGTCTGTAGGGAAGAGAAAGGAGGCAAGCAAGAAGCACTGCTTCATTGCTAATGTGGTCTGACAGAAGAGAAAAACTGCAAGTTCATGTTTCCAGGGGCGTGGACCAGCCTGCAGATCACCCACCTAATCCCTTTTCTCACTGTCCATGCAAGAGAATGGTGAAAACCTGGAACAGTAGTCTTCTGAGTCCTGTTCTTTGAGAATCTTTCACTAAGTGGGTAGTATTTCCACATGGCAATGCAATAAAACTAATTCTGACAGGCACCTGCACCCATCTATGCTGACAGCCCTTCCCTTCCTCATCTCCGGTACACACTCCTCAGTGAAGAATAGCTGCCATGCTTTATGTCCTAGATATATATGCCTTTTTTTTTGCCCACCACCCTTGCTATGTTCTTGGAATCAACTGCTACAGCTGAAACAACTACTTTCCTGGTCTGATGAAGTAACTTGAGGTAATAATTTCTGCATGTTTCCCACTCCTTCCTATGTGCCTTTCCCTTCTTTTGTGCCTGGATCAAACTCAGGGGCTTGGCCTATGTGCTTTTGCCTCATACTTCTTTAGGTCTCAAGTCTGGGAAGTCATGTTCACCCATGATCAGACCACAGTCAGAGTGACCCAGCTGATGGAAGGTAGGATCTAGAATAGGCCTTGGCAGCTCGACAGCTGTCCTTCAGAAGGAAGTTTTGGAGTAGGGGTAGTGGCTTGTGATTCTGGGACAAGGGGGGCATAGGTTGCTGCTTTGCATGAGACAGGCCCTGGGAGCAGACATGAGAGCAGCGAGAGGGCTGTGTTCAACACCTTTGCTCAGGACTTTTGGAGCTGTACTGTACTACTATTCTGTGAACTGAGGCTACTCAAGGGATGAAGACAAACCTGTCCTGCAGCAGGTGCTGCAGCTAGTTGTGTGCTGGTGGGAGGAGTAACCCAAGGTTACCTGAGCAGATCTGGCTGGGGAGAAGTGTGGCACACAGCATTGTGTAATAAGCAAGGGTGATACACTGTGTTCTTCAGAGCCTCATCTGTGTTCCAAGGGCATACTTCAGGCAGTGTGAGATTCTCAGTATTTGCCATTCAGATCACTGTAAAAGCAGAGTAGGGAAGTGCTCTTAGCACAGAGCCTCTGAAAGACAAACTCTGTCTTTCCCTTGTACTCCTGCTTGCACTTCATGAACTACAGTTTGCTGGCAGACTCACCTGCAGACTGCTGCAAGTCAGTAGGAGTATCACCAGAGTCCTGTCACCCTTCTTCCTTCCTGTTGTGTGGCATTAGGGACCCTTACCAGTAGTTGCTGTGACAACCTGACCAGCACTCTGCTTGAAGGAATCCATTTGCAATGTGGCTGATGAAGAAAGCCCACAGCTTTCTCTTACAAAGTTGTGCATCCAGCTGGAAAACTTGGGCTCTGGTCATCTCAAAAGGCAACAGCAGTGCAGCCTGTCTCCAAGCCCTACCAAAGAATTAGCCTGCATACTCCATGTACCTCCGCAGACACACCTGCTGCACTGCCCTCTTGGCAGCCCCCTCCAACACTTGGGCTCGCAGGGCATTGATCATCCATTCTTGGGGACCAGGGAAGCTGTCCTGATCAAGACTAGGAGGACAGGGGTGAGAGTCAGCTGTGCAGGTAATTCCAGAGTAGGAAGCTGTAGAAAGGCAACAGGACTGGCAAAGCTTCTCCAGCACCTTGTTCTGTCACACTCCTTGGTCTGAATTTATTGCCTCAGGAAGAGCAGCCAGTTGCTCCTCGAGGTAGGGGTAGGTGCACAGAAGCCACCAGTCTCATGGTCTTATTGCCATCCTAACGCAGGAGCTACTTTGCCTGCTGCTTTTAGACTGAAGATGGTAAATTGTCATCAACAAACCTGACATGCCTTACTTAAAGCTCTTTGATTCAGCTCTTTCTAGTTTAAAAAAACACAACATAACAAAACAGAAAAAGCCAAACAACAAGAAAACCCAAACCAAACAAGCTTGTTACTTTGAAATGGTATGTTGTCTCTTGGCTCTATAAAGACTGGTGGGATCTCTTTTATTGCTTTTGCCTTCCTGTGCAGCAGCTGTTTGCCCAGGTGGCAGGATGTTATGGAAGCCCAGGCTACACAGCTTGCAGACTGTTGCCTTTATCAGGGACACTGTTTGGGGGTGGGGGAAGACCATCAAAGACCAGTAAAGGAATACTGGTTTTGTGCTTAGCAAAGCATCCTGGTGGACTTGTAGGAGTGTTTCATTCTGCATGTCTGGTCCCTAGGTTTCCTGCGTCTGGCTCCTAAACTCATGGATATGGGAGAACAACTGGTTTTGGGAGACCTGGAAGCAAGGCAGTGCATCTCATGAAAGCAGCAGCAGTGATTCAGAGGACACTGGGGTACAATTCGCCCAGAAGATCCTCCACCTATGGTCAGCTGACTATAGGTGATTCACCTGCATCTTGGCATGCATTCTGCAGGTTGTCCTGGGCCCGGATGAAGTGCATTTGTGGGTTAGTGATTCGGGTGACTCAAAGCAGCAAGGGACATGCTGTGTTGACTTCTGATGTGGAGGCTAATGTTTCCCGAGGGAAGAGGATCTTGGCCTGTCCTGGCAAAAGGTTGTAGAGTTTTAAAGATACACTACTGTGAACTTGGCCAACTATGAGCTTGTGTCCAACCTTGTGATTGGTTATCAATTTGATGCAAATCAAGGAGAGCTGCACTTCAAACAATGATGATGAGCCTCTTCTCTGTAGATTTCTCTTTGGATCTCAATTTTAGGGCCTACAGCTAGTGATGGTTCTAGGTTCCTAGATTAGTCCCATCTGTGAAACCTTGTATCTTCAGTCTTTTTTGGGTCAAGCTTGGAAGTGGTTGGGACTGATACCTGCATCTGAGAGAGGAAGTAATAAAAATGTTTTGAGAGAGAGAACTCTTGTTTTCTCCAGGTATTGGAAGAAATATTTCTTTCATCCATTCAGTACTGATTTGACTTGTGTCACATTTTGGGCCTGGAAGTGACCATTTGACAGCAGAATGAGCAGCAACAGGCAGTGGCAGGAGTATTTAGTATGCTTAACTAAGTAGTGCTAAACAGCTGCTGAAAGACCTTTGAAAAGGACCTTTGAATAGGACCTTTATATGTTTGTTGGTGTAATCACAGGGTGTGCAGAAAGTAGGTAAAATCAAAGAGCATAGCCAGTAGGTTGAGGGATATGATTATTCCCCTCTAACTGACACTAAAGAGATGCATCTGAAATAACTACATCCAGATTTGGCCCTCTGGTACAAGAAAGATGCTGGAGTTCATGATGTACAGGGAAGGGCTGAGGAGCTAGGTTTGTTCAGTCTTGCAAAGGCTGAGATGGGATTTAATGGCTGTCTTTCACTACCTAATAGATGGATACAGAGCATCATTCACAGAGGTGCACTGCAAAAAGATGAGAGGAAACACTCACAGGTTGCCAGAAGAGAAAATCTGAATAGATGGAACAAATTTTTCTCAATGAAGGTGTTTAAGCGTTGGAACAAGTTATCCAGAGGGCTCCATCCTTGAAGGTACTCCAGACTTGACTGGCAAAGGCCTTGAGCAACCTGATCTCACTTTGAAGTTAGTCCTGCTTTGAATGGAGAGTTGGACCAGAGGTCCTTTCCAGCCTGTTATTCTGTGATCGAAGGATGTGGTGCTTGCTGCATGCTAGCGTCTTCCTGCTCTGTAGTGATACAAAGCTCTCAAGTGGCCTTTTCACTATAGCATCTTCTAGCTGATAAACAGTGTAGATGGTACAAAAGATGCTGAAATATTGTAGATTCTAACTAGTCTGCTTTGAGCCACAAAGCAGGGTTTGTTCTCAGACATACATAAGAACAGTATAGATATAGTTGCTACATATCTCTTTTGCTGTATGTGTTACATTATTTGGTGGTGCCTTGAAATAGAAACTTAATTTAAATGGTTACTGGGTAATTTGTTTGCTAGAACTTCTTGTGGGTAACAAATACAAACACAGGTAGGCAACGTTAAAGAAAGTGCTGCAGGAGTAATGAACTGAAGGGTGAAATAAAATACTCATTTATAAAGCTGGGTAAGGTAACAGTCAAATAAAAATCAATTTGATATGGGAGCATGGAGGTTGAGAAGGAGTTATAAGGGAAAGCATTCAGACTATTTTCAAACTCTTGTTGTATTTCAATACATAGTAAGAATAAAGCTGTATTCCAGATAGGTTGCCAGTATAAATAGGGAACACTAGCAGTTATAAAGATTACTTTGAATTTTGTGAGCTTGGAAAAAACACTGATAATGAATCAAATGAAAAATTCTAAGCTGTTTGTGAAGAGAGAGGACATTTCAGCAGAGATAGAGTTTGTTTGTTTTTAAGTCATTCTGGTGTCAGTACCTTATCAATTCGTTACACAGCACGGTAATCTTTCCTCAACTCATACTGAACAATTTCTGCAGCATCTGTAAAGAAAGATTTAAAAAAACAGACTTTCTTGCTTAGGAAGTAATTTCTGGAGTTACAGTAGTCACTACTGTGCATGTTCTACTTTCTAAGTTGATAAAAATTTTCTAGAACTGTTTTCTTCTCTGCCTACCTCAGTGACTTATGACTTGTAAAGAAGTAGTTTGCTGTTGAGAACTGTGTCTGCACCTGCTAAACCTAGACTGAAGGTCTTAAGTAGGTGGGAAGCCTCAGTAAAAATAATTATTTACTTATGGCTGTCAATAATAAATGGCTAGATGGATCAGATGCATTGTATATCTTTCTAGGCTACATCTTAAGTATGTTCTAAACCCACATGCATTCTTAGAACTTTACTGCTTGTTGCCATAAACTCAAATTGAAGAGTCTACTCCAAGAGTAGGATATTACTGTAATTTGTTTATCACAGGATCTGCTCATTTAAAAAAGAAATCATCCAGTAGGCAAGGGAGTGCAGAGAAAGAAGTACTATTCCCTAGCACTCCTCTCTGGCAACAGCTGATAGAAGTTTGATTTGATGGCCAATTGATTGCTAGAAAGTTATGTTTACCAAAGGTTAGAGAGTCTGGCAGACATATAAGTAGAAGCAGAAGATCGTTTGCAGTCAGGTATTACAAATGGATCCGCTCTTTGGCAAGTTAAGGTTGTCTTTCTTATAAAATTAACCTCCTGAACAAGTCAGTCAGTAGTGTAATATTCATTGTACTAGATATAACCTACCCCAAACAAAATAAAACCAAAACAAAAATAAATGCACAGTACTCAGTTTTCTCCTTACTAGAACTTCAGTTTTGTAAAAGGTAATACCAAGTTATAATTAGATGTTTGCAGCTGTTACTTCAAATGTGTGGCCTCCATCTCAGTGATGCTTGCATGCCTTCCAATTGATTAAAAATAGAAATAGCTGTAGTAGAAATAGTATTGGAAATTGTTTGGCTAGCATAAATGCTAGTATGTGTGTGAAAGAATATTACAGAAATGTAAAGTTAGTCTTAAGATATGGTTAAATTAGTGGACATACATCCTCATTTAGCTGTGGGACGTCTGCATAGTGTGGGCACAAAAAAAGTGGTGGAGTGGGACCAAACTGTGGGCTAGAATTTGAAATGTTTACAAGAACTGGGGCGGGGGGGAAACCAGTGTTGGGAGGTATTTCAACCATACCGAGATAATATTTGTGTCATCAAAAAGGGCATTTTTCCCCCAAGAACAATTTTATTCTGCATGTACTTATCTTCACTAATGAAATTACCACAGAAAATACACTGGTGCTTTCCTGTACTTGAGTATCTTGGTGACGTGACTGCAGGAAAGGTGAAAGCTGCTGGAATTAGCCTGCCAGATGACTCACATAAATCAGTATAGGAACTAGGAGGAATTTTTTATGCTATTCCCTATTGCAGACTCTGTTCAGAATTGGGTTGCCTCCTGCTGGCTTAAAAACAGCTAGAAAGTGTAGAGAAGAAACTATAGTTGGCTACTGTTTAACTTTTGTTTCATGGTGAACAGATGCATAACTGATGGTGTTTGTCCTAGTCCTTTTTTTATCTTTTTGTTTGTTTGGTTTTTTTTGTGGGTCTTTGAGACTAGTCACACAAGAAATCTCTGTGCCTTTGGAAAGTTCTTCCCATTAATTAGTAGATATTTCATGACAGAAACTTGCAGACAAACATACTAGATAGAGTTATAAATTCAAGTAACCTTCACTTATCCTGTTAGACCTTATTAAGGCAGTATAAATAGGATTATCAGTCAAAGGTAAAAGGGAATTTAAAAAATGTAATGCTTGCACAAAGTTAATACAGTTGCTGATGTGATTTACTGTAGTTTGACTTGGAACAATCCATCTGCCATATTGGACAAGGAGTGGGATGAAATTGGCTATAAAATGGCAATAAACCAAAAGATTATCTGGGTCCTAATCTCAACTTACCTAGAATGTTAGTCGTCTAAACAAAAACTATAAAATATACCTGACTTTATTGCTAGCAGACACAGAGAGACCAAGTAATGGTATAAATTGTGGAAAAGGATTTATCACTGTTACATTTTTGCTTTCTTTAGGTAGGTAAGAAGGATTGGCTGTCCACTGTGATTTTTAGCTGAAAACCTTGCCTAGACTGAAACAGTGAGTTATTTCATGTCAAGAGTTCACAAATTCTTATACACAGTGGTCCAGCACTGGTCTAGTAATTTGCATTGTTTTGTCAAGGGTTTTTCCAGTGAAATTGTCAGGATTAAGAAGCTGGCATTGTGCCTGAAGGTGGTCTTTGCTTCCTGCCTGCATCAGAGTTTTTAGGCCAGTGACTAATGCAGCAGATATCTGTTGTTGCACACATTTTGAGACTTTCATATGAAAATAAAAATAGCAGACTGCTAAAGTTTGTGTTATGATCCCTTTCTGATAAAGAAAGGAATACTTAAAAAAAAGCATTCAAATCCCGAAAGAAAAATTACCTTTTCCCTGCAGTGGATACTCAAAATTGAGATTGCAGCCAATTAGAGAACCTGGATAATGTCAGCAGGGAGAGCAGTGTAGTATCAATAAGGATCATGGGAATTTTGCCATATTGTCTTTGGAGAGGTTGAAATAAATTTTTCTTCCTTTGGTGTGTTGACTAGTAATTGAAGATTCATGCAACAGCTGGTGGTGAGGGTGTCCTCTTGCCTACCATATAGGAAGCGGAGTAGCGACAGTAGCCTTTTGCAATTCAGCAGCAAGCATGGCAAAGAAAGAGACAAGGTAGGAAACATGTTGAGAAGGCTGATGAAGAGCAATGTTTAGGTTTATAATAGCGACAAAGACAAAAGATCATGAGAATGTGGCTCCCTATGCTAGAATGGGCTCTCCTTTAGGAGTGGCAGATGCTAGTGTGGATCTTTGAAAATTTTCAGGGCATTTAAAGCCCTGTAGGAAATAAGCGAATTTCAGCTTGTGAAAGAAACATGTGACTACAGTTTTGAAGTAAAAAAATAAAGTGTTCATTTTGACTAAGCTGTTTTCATAAATGGGGTTAATATTTACCTTGCTGGTCTCCGAAGAGTCTCAATTTTTCCAGTGTGACCCTTGCCCTAGAACTGGAACCTTTCTTCCACATCAGTAGAGTATATTATCAGTAAGCTGAGAGGTCAGCTGAACCAATCAAATTTGAATTTATAAATACTGATTAAAATGTCAACATTAAGCAAAATCTCTAATTTTAAGGCCTTTAATTTCATAAGGGGCAGAAGATCTGCAGTCATTAACAGAGCAAATATAAATTAGCCTTTTTCTGCAAAAGAGATATTTCTGTTGTCTGCTGAAAGCAAAAAGGTAGTGTTTTGCTACTGGTGTTCCATGTGATTTTGTTTGGGGGGAAAAGTGAGTTATTTGCACCCTTTGATCCTTGCCTGCCTAAAATCTTTTCTTTACCCTTGTGTGTGAAGAGCAGCTGCAGAGCTGAGCTCTGTGAGTCCTAGAGTAGGCACTATGGGCACAAGAGTGCCTTGGCGAGACTCTTGTGACTCCATTCCTCAAGTTAACATGGCTTAGAACTTTGTTCCAGTGTACTTTTCCCTTTCAGCATACATAGTCTCTTCCATCTGATGATTGTGAATGTGTCAAGGTAGAGCAAGGCCTATTTTTGGTAGTGGTAATCAGTCTTGGAAAAAAGAATAAATATATTTGAACTTTTTTTAGCCCCTTCTATCTTGTGCAAAAGGACTAACAAAAGCCGTTGCAATCAAAGCCTAAATGTAGGCAAGTCTCCTTCTGCTGAAGGCAGGCTTAATCATTTTGTCTTCTAGTTACCGATTTCAACAAAGTTTAGCAGCAGCTGCTGAACATACTTATTGTGTAATACAAAACATTGTATAATACAAAACATGGTCTGCAGCTGGGAAAAGGAAGGCAACTAGATTCCTGTGGCCGTAATGGTCTGCAGCAACTGTATTGTCAAGAAGTGCCAAAGCTGGCCACTGTGTGCTGTGGTGTTCTTTTTTCTTTTGCTTTTTAATAGTAAGCAAAATCCTGTGTAGGTATGCCCTTATAAAAACCACTGCTTTCTGTTTGATGAAAGAACCTAGAGAATGAAACAGAACCTAGAGAAATCCTTGGCTTTAGCTGAAGTGGATTCAGGGTTTTCCAATTCTGGTAAGCTGTATTATTGTTTATATTTGTTCAGCTGAACAGTTGTACTGGCAGCTGGCATTTATGTCTTGTGTGATTTTTTTTTTTTTTTTCCCTTTTCCTTTTATAGCACTCTTAAACTCTAAAGGTGGGAATATTCGTGTGAACTTGGTAGCTGGAATCTGTTTGGTGTTGGTGTTTGAAACACTTTGTGGTGCATGCATTTTCTCCATTAGTCATGTGGTGATGTGGTACTTTGCCAAGGGGTGAAATAGACTGTACAACAGCAAGTCAGAATGGAGTGCGGATTTTCTAACACTGTGTTAGATGAATGATTTTGTGTACTTTGAGGTGGAAAGTTCATTCAGAATGTTCACACTTTTTTGTTAAAGAAACATGGTTATTTATTGATTTTTAAAAAGTTGAGCTAAGAATGTAACATGGTAGGCAACAAACAAAACCTAAAGTAGTATTTTTCTACTGTATTTTAACAGGAAGTATTTGAAAGAAGTAAAGATCAGACCAGTAGAAAATGAATACAAAGATTTACTGAGTTAATGTTGGCAGCAAATTGCTCTCTTTCAAAAGGGTTTGTGCTTCTCATTACAGGAGTTTTCACCTTTAATTATAGTAGCTACTTTCCAAATAAGCATTATTTTTGTAAGGAAGTAGAGTTGATGTGTTCTGCCATTGCTGCTTTTGGCTGAAAACTTGAGATATAGCAGAGATAATGTTATTAAGCATAGTCTGAATAATTCTTAACTGCATTATTCTTTCTTATTGACCAGTAGGTTACTGAGAGAGTATTTGGTGGGTTTTTTTTGTTGGTTTGGTATGTCCCTAAAGCATCCAGTATTCATGGATTCAGGTGGTGTAGATTAGACATGCCAATAAGGACTTTTTTTTTTTAAATTGGCATTTCTCCTCCTCATTTTCTGTGTTGGTGGATTTTATTCCCATAAAGGGTATGTTTGTAGCACTTTTGATTACTTTGTTTCTTTTTTTTTCCCCCTAGCCAAGTCAATTTCTTTTTTTTTTTTTGTCTTTCCAAAGTAAATAAAGAGATTATACTCAAAACTTCTTCCAGTGACTGACTCCTGTAGTATCCCCTCTTTTCAGAGAGTATCTTTGACTACCAGGCATTAATTTAGAATTTCACTACTGTCTCTGAAGAAACCATTGTGATATTTTGTCTACTTAAAAAAACCAAAGCTACTTACAACCTATGCATTCTGATGTAGGAGTTGTTCTTTGATTTCTGTTAATTTATTTCAAAATTTAGTTGAGTGTCATTTGTATTGTATCTCTTAGTGTAATTATTTCTGAGCAAGTTCTTTTGGTTGATGTTATTGCTGATCCCGTAACTGGAAAGACTTCAGACTATAGTGTGGTTTGTAGGAAAATCCTTACTGTTAATGCATGGAATCACTGAAATATTTCACCTTCTTCCATAGAGATTGGTGTTTTTTAATGCTAGAAGAGAGTTTTGTAGAAGAATACTAGGCAAAGTAAAACATACTTAACTGCTGTTTACTTAGTTGAGTCTAGTCTGTTATAAATCTTAATGTTGTATCTGGTTCATCTACAGAAAAATACAAATAGATTATTTAAATTGCTTCTGTATTGTACATGATAAAGCAATCAATTTCTTTTTATTGTATGTTTTTTATATGTAGCCTGTTAGGCATTCTTTTTGATCCAGTTAATTTGCATTTAAATTGATAACGCCTAGCTTTAAGTAGGCACCTGGGTATTCCTTTTACATCACATTTCAGAACCCATAGAGCTGACGGACAGGTATGTTTCTACTTTGAAAGATACAGTCAGCACTGCCTGTAACAATAGCAGGGAAGTTAACTGAGGAGATAAAAATGAATTGTATGGAACACAGAATATTGAATTAGACAAAATGTGACCTTTTCTGGTTACATCTGAGCTTAAGTGCCTCTTTACTTTTACAGTATATCCCCTGTTAAAATCTGCGGTAGTTGTTGCCAATTTGTGCCTTCAAGTTCATTATTTCCAACCTTTTTTTTAGTGTTTAGGGATGTGAGGATGGTAAGTTATCATGCAGAATAACATCTTTCTACGTTGAAATGGACAGTTAAAAATATTTAAAAGAAGCCTTGTGTTCTATGCCAAGGAGTGTTCTGCAGGTGACATGGGAGAACTGTGAATGGAGTGTTCCCTGAGTAGCAGTGACTACCTTCCAGACCTTGCCCATGCAGAAGTGGCAATTTTTGTTCATGGAAATGCTTGTGAAGAGATGACCTTTGACCTAATTGATGAAGGTACCCACTAAGCAAAAACCCTGGTGAACTGGTGGCTGCGTCTGGATGACTAGAAAGAATATGAAAGCCTTCAGCTGAAAGGCAAAACATCAGACTTTACCATAAGGCATTAATAATGCCAAGCTCCTTGGCAGCCGGTGTGGAAAGACAGTGATGTTGACTGGGACTTACGTTACCAGTGAAGAAGGTATCGGTACAGTTTTCCTGAGAAAAGTGAATATAGAATTGCATCTTGGACAAGCCAGTTCAGACTAGGATTGCTGAGAAAGAGGTGGTCCAAACACAAAGTCAGTTGGGTCATCTGGAAGGGAGAAAAATTTTATAGTTATAACTGATTTGTAAGAAATCAGATCCGAGTGAGAACACCTTGACTGACAAAGAAAGAGCTGAACACCTTTCTGCACCTTTTTGAAAATCAGTTAATCCTGTCTTAAACTGGAAATTTTAAAGTTGATAGCCACTCCTAAAATTCAACTCTAGTGTTAATAGAAAACCATTTCTGAGGCAGAGGCTTACTATTCTTGGAACCAGGAAATATTTTAAGTTGCAAGAACAAAGGACAGCTCTGACAGAGAAACAACATTACAGCAGGAGAGACACATTTGGTGTGAGACACTAACACTCAGCATTTGAGGTGATTGATCTGTCTCCACACTGAGCCCCTTGGTAATGTGTGCTGTGAATCTGAAGAACTGAATGTTGGCGAAGTTGGAAGCAATCAAATAAAAAGCATAACCTGCCACTGCCCCGCTTAGAAGGTGTTTAGAATGGATTGATAAAATGGCTTGATACATTAATCTTATAAAGAGGTCAAGATTAGCTTGTAAAATCCTCTTGCACAGTGCAACCCCTTTCCCTGATAGATCAAAACAATCCTATACTATGTTACTTGCCCTGCTTTTTTTCCTTATTCCCAAATCCAAATGCAAGATCTGCTGTCATCCCCCAGCTTTTCTTCAGCAAAAAACGTAGTAATTACTTAAGAAGAAAATCATTCCAGTTCATCCTTCAAAGCAGTTACTCTTGCTGTCAGTGATTATAAGAAGGTGAATTGTGTGCTGATTTTTTTTTTCTTCCTACTGTTACTAATGCAGTGTTAATGTTGCAATGTTAACCTATTCTTAATGCAGTGTATTAGGATCTAACACACTTTACCAGAAAGCTCTCGGATCCTTACAGCCTATAATGGGTGAGTAGAGCAAAGATGTAAAAAAGTCTCAATCTCAGACTGAAGACTTCCACAGCTGAAGAAAGCATTGCTGAAATTTGTCTTGAAACGGTTCATTTTTTTAGGCTACTTCATGGACAACTGAAAATTGTGAAAGATAAGACTTTTTGAATATTTGAACATCACAATTGTTGTTGGAAGGTGAAGCAAATTTACTGTGGTACTAAAATCAACCCATATTGGCAACATTAGATGCGTCTTTAGCAGCTTATGAATGTGTCAGCTTTTTATTGATTCTTTAAAATTGAACCCGGCAACAAGCAATAAGTTAATGGTATCTTTTCTTCCTCCTATATAAGGGAGAAGATTCAATATTTTAAATTTTCTGTAATTTGCTGGTAATATTTACAAGAAATGAGATGAAGTTAGTGTTTTCTAAGTCACCTCTGTCGTTTAAACCTTTTTATATAGTTCTGTTATTTAAACCATGTTTCTAGTTAGTGGGGTGAAGACTTTGACCCAGAATAAAGTTCAGTGTGCTTTTTTCAGTCAGTGTGGTTTTTTTATGAGGCTGAATATCTGCACTCTGGTGCATTGACTGAACTTTTCCATGCTGTAGTGTCTTATAGATGTGTAGGACCAGAGGAAGAAGCATAATTACTGAAATAATAAAAAAGCATCTGTGCTTGTAAAACCATGTTATTTATAGCAAAATGCACAGAGTGTGGAGTTTGAACTGATTAGTGATAGCTGCAATTAAATTTAATACACATGGGTCTTAATGCAACATCACAGCAATTTGGCACAGCTTGCACAGATCTCTTAAACCTTAGGCAAGGTTTATTATGTCTTCAGACCATGGTTTTTGAGACACAAAGGGCTTCAAGGGCAGGAGTCTCTGGTCCATTAAGTGTTCTTTGAGCTATTGCAGTGGAATGAGACAGCTCTAAAACCAGCCCAACTCAAACTGGCCAGAGGAGGATTCCATGTAGGGCAAGGGCAAAGAGTGTAGTGTTGTCCTCTGGGGCAGAGCTGGTGCCTGAGAACCATGCAGAGTGGTAGTGAAGGCATCTTTTTCTCTTTTTAATACTCCAGGGGCTTGCCTGCTAAGTACGTGATCTGAAAGTCTTGACGTCATGAAGTTTTTACCTTCAGCAGTCCATATGTGTTGGATGCTGTGCAGCGGAACTAGGACAGCTGGTCTTTTGAGGCTGTTTTGTTGAGGCTTCAGAAAGGACGCAGTGTAATAGCAGAAAACTCTGAAGTCATTACAGGTCATTTGCAATGTTAACGGATCTGAGCTGGAGGGTTGCAAGTCTGAAGAGCTGAGTGATTTTTGGTATGGTATCATTCAGTGCTTCCCTACTTTCAGTGGCTGTGAGTAAAACAGCTGGGAGAAGCAGAGTAAAAGTGGCATCTTTAGCTTTGGAATGGTACAGATGATTTTTAGGTACATAGGAGATAAACGATTTCTCTAAGCTATAGGCTAGCCCCATGTAGAGCTTGTTTACACTTTTCCCACCTGCTTTGTGTAGACCCAGCCGTGGAGGTCTGGTACTGTACTGTTGGAGTACATGGAGCTCTGTACTACTACAAAGCTAGCATAATGTTGGTGAGCCTTGTCTGCAGTAAGAAAGTCTGTATTGACATAGCTGATAATCTGATACTTTCTTCAGGCTGTGCAAAAATCTTTGGGGCAGGTGAGTCCTAAGTGACACTAAAAAATCAAGTAGGAGTGTAAAAATTCTGCCTAATCCAAGACAGAAAAAACAAGCTTCGATTTACTAAGTTTTGGTGGTTTTTTTTGTCTTGGAGATACTCAAGCTGGAGAAGCATGAGAGAAGTGACCTTGCATTTTAACATCAGTGCTGTGATATATAGGAAAAATAAGGATATAGATATTATCCAGAAAGGATATTTGTTTTATTTCATTCCTTGTTTTGTTTGTTTCTGTGTATACTGTTTTAAAATCAAGCCTTACAAAAGCTTTATTTGCAATGTTTTGTAAATCTTCCTCTATAAATTACATACCTGAGGTTTTGGTTCATTTTTTACTTTGTAGGGGGAGATCTTGGCAGTTCTTAACATACTTACCAGCAAGTTGTTACAGTGAATCATCTCTTATTCTGTAGTGAGTAGTGCTTCAGGATGGCATGCATGAGAATAGGCCAAGAGATTAATGTGACTTCAGGTGTCTACAGAAGGCACTCCCTGTCATTCGCTGTGCTGTTATAATGATAAACTATAACCAAAACACTCTGATTTAAAAAAAAAAAAAAAGAAAAAAACTACCTGAATCATAAGAAAAAAATTTGAAGTACATGTTGCACCTCTGTTAAATGGGATGCAAAACCAAGTATGATTCTTGCTCATACATTTTGGCAGTTTTTCCACAGGCATTGTCTGCTACAGTTTGACAGTGCCTAGTATTACAAGTAAAGTTTTATGTTAGAAATAGAACACAATGGCATTGTAAATATTAAAGAAAAAAAACATACAAAGGGAAGTACGTGGGTTCTAAATTGCAGTTACATTTTGTTCATGATGAATGTGACATTTTAAATTTAGGGGAATTACTCAGCTTCATAATGCAACATTGTATGCAGGTGTAACTTCTTTTGTATGTAAGCGCATGTTATGCTAAAAGGTGTTGTTTCAAATTGCAAATTCTGAACAGTTGCTGGAACTTCCTAGGAAGTGCCAGAATTTGTTACCAAGGCCCCTAATTCTGCTCTCCTATGCCTTTGCGTTATGATCTCTAATTACATTGTTTCACACTATTTTTTCCTGCCTCATTCAGTGAACAGGATGGGTGGTGCTCAGGAATGGAGCAGCTACTTGATATTTTAATCCTTATCATTGAGTTAGCAGCCTGGGCTTTATTTACTGCACACCATTTAAAAGTCTGTAAAGAATACGTAATTATTCATTCCCTTATGGGCTTTTCTAAAGTGCCTGGCTGAACTATTTTTATCCATTCAATTGTATTTTCATGTGCATTTTCTGGTCAATACCTGTAACTTTATGTGCTATATGAAATAGACACATGTGCACACATACACAGCATACATATGTGTATATAAATATATTTTTACTTTTTAAACAGAATTTTGTCATTATGCCCTTTGATAACTACTAGAATGGAAACTGAGTGTCTGTTACATACTTTAAAACAGCCTTTCATGTGCACATTGAAAGTAAACATAAAATACTGCAATTGAGTGACTAAAGACATCCATCCACATAGCTTGACTCATTCTCATATGTAACCTTGTCTTTCGTGATGCTCTTCAACTTTATGTGTATCTCTCTGTGTATTCTTCACATCAGACAAGTTGTCCCTTTGTTTAAACACAGGTGGTATTCCCTGGTGGACATGACTGCAAAGAAGACTTAACTAATGTAGCATTCAGAATATAAGTTCATGTGAGAACTGGAAAAAAGTGAGGGTAGTTGAACACTGGAACAGATTGCCCAGAGAGGTTGTGGAGTCTCCATCTTCGCAGATGTTCAAAACCCAACTGGATGTGGTCTTGAGTAACCTGCTGTAATTGGTCCTGCTTTGAGCAGGTTGAACCAGAGGATCTCCAGAGGTCCCTTCCAGCCTCAGCTATTCTGTGATTTATACAATGCAAGATAATCTACTTGTACTTAGCATGTCTTTGTCACTGACTCTTGCAAATTTTAATACTGTTAGCAATGCATCATAGCTCTGACTGTAAGGCTTTTCTAAAACATCCCTCTGTTGTTTGAAATATTTTAATATTGCTGCTACAAAAAGGCCTAGACTTTTACCATTGCTAATGTTAATATTTCAAATAAGCATGGAAGGCAACAAATAAAAAATGGTGCATGTAAAATCTGTATTATTTATTGTAGTCCAAATACCCCACTTCTATCTCCCTGCTACTGGTTGGATGGGAGGATTACAGTACTTGTCTTAAAAAGGCCACTTCTGTTTAAAATGTTTTATTCCTAATATAGTGTAACTTTTTTCTGTTGCAGAAGGAGTTGAGCCTTCCAAGGAGAGGAAGTTTGTAAGTAGATGGAAGTTTTTTCTATTGCGCTCACAGTATAGTATGTAGTTTTGACAGTTTTTGAGTAGCCTAGTCTTCTTTTCAGGGCAGTTAAAATGAAGGTTAAATGTGCCAGCTGACCTGCCTTAAAATACATATAAAGAAACTAAGATTGTAAATGAAAACCTATGGGTTGTGCAGTGACCTTTTTTATGCCCATCCCCCTCTTCTAGAGGAGCTATTATGAGGGATTTCTAAAGTGACAAGAAGTTCTTATATTGAAACTTTTGTTTTGTATTGAAGATTTCTCTTGTTAAAAATCAAGAAAGAAATTTGGTTTCTTCATGAATAATTGAAACTTGACATGTAAATAAAACTGTTTCCTTATGAAATTCTGTGATCAGACCTGTGGATGAAAAGGTAGGAACAAAGAGTAGGTGAGTTCAACTAAATTTATAGGGTTGTTAAGCTACTATTTTGATTAATGGAAGTAAAGAATGTATATTCTTATATAAATTGTTACAGAGTTAGAGTAATACGAACTCAGATTATGTGTGATTTAGTTGTGCTTTCCTCAGATTTCTGTACCTTGGCTTTGTTTTCCTCATGTTTTTGAGCTGTTTGGTTTTAAAGCTTGTATTTTTATTTGTATCTGTTTTGTTTCTTGCTCTTCATTAGTAATTTATTGAGAAAGTATTGGGATAAGAACATGGCAGAATATCTTAACAACAAACTCTTTTCAATTACTACTTTCTTTCAAAAAATACTTTAGGACTATAAGGCTATCACTGTACTTGGATAAGCTTGTGTTAGTGTGACAACACGTGAATAAAACCCTAAGCCCTTGCACAAAAGGCCAGATATTTGGTTTTATTTTTCTGTACTTGTTTTCAACTTGATAGTGCTGTGTATCTTTTGGTGATAGTAAGGTTAGGTATGTGAATAACTGAAACTGTAATTGCAGGGAAAGTGCTGTTAAGTGCTCTGTTGTTCTGACTTATATGCATACCAGAAGTCTGTACATTGTAGGACATTCGCTGACTTGGAAAAGACTTTGTTGTTTCTTGTTCTGACACATGAAAAATCTTATACTAAATAGTGAGGAAACCAATTATTTAAGAAAAGTCAAGAAAATATAAAACTAATTTCACATCAAGTATTTGATTATTGCAATGATAGAGAGAAAAACAGTTAAGGGGAATTTATTTTTGATGCCTTCTTTTGGTGCCCTTGCTGCTTCATATTAACCTGAAACTGTTGTATGGGCAAAAGACTCCCTGTGTTGAAGTTAATGGCTAAACTCCTGTTGACTGCAGCCAGAGCAGTAAGTGGCTCTTGAGGCTCTTTCTTTGCCCATAGCCATGACCTTGCTTATTCTTGCTATGAAGTTTGACATTGAAAGTTACTAGATATTTTTCTCCAAGTATGAAAAATGGTTGCAAAGCAATCACCCCAATTGCATTCATATACATGTTTTTATAGCTGATCACTGAGATGTAAGTGCATATTCTGTAATGTTGCTAAGACTTTAATAAAGTATAGTAAAGGAATAACCCCTTGTCAGCATAGTCATCTAGTTATTAAAGTGCTTAGGATTCTGCAGATGGTATTTTAAAATATCTTTAATACTGCTATCTTAGGTAACAGAGCTCATAGTGGTGAGGTTAGCAAGGGCTGTAGCATCAGGGGTTGTGTGTGTGTGTGCCATGTTGGCTGCTCTATTTGCAAGTCAAATGCATGTTGACATGAAGACTGAATTTCAAAATGTGAGAGGTCCTGTGTTTTTATTGCCATAAGCATCTAGAGGTCCTGAATGGCTTCAGGTAGGCATGCCACTTCGTCTTCTGGGGCTTCGGAGCCAACGGCATGCCAAAGACGCAGCTTTAAGCAGGCCAGGGAGAGCTGGTTCAGGGGTGGTCAAGTGGAGCGGCTTGGAAAGCGAGGTTTGGGTTGATGAATGACTGATACTGATTCCTCTGCCCCACCCCCCTTCTTTGAAATGATCTCTTATTCTCTTATATGATACAATTAGAGGAGGAAAGGAAAGAGGGATGCATGAGGAAAGGTGTCTTGCTTATGGTTTGCCATGTGTATGTTTCAAAGGGCTAGTGTGCAAAATATTTAAGCTTTCTTTTATACCTGTTGCATTGGTTTTTATATCTATTTTAGACAGGCTACCAGCTTGACCGTACAGAGTTGTTTTCCGTATATATGCAGATAATTTTTAAATAGTTCTTCTCTGACAACGGAAAGGAGGCTGCTGATTATGTCTCAGTGGGATGGGATATGGTATATATGATAGGGTTATACAGAAAGGTGGGTATTTGGCAGGAAGCATAGTGAGTATGCTTGTTTTAACAAGCTCTGGTCAGGTTTGTTGTTATCTCAACCCTTCATGCCCCACGTTGGGCGCCAAAAAGGACTGTTGTGGTTTAACTTTAAACAAGAGCTGAACCACATTCAGGAGTATGCTAATTCCTAGCAGTAGGGCTATCTACTCTAGATGATTTGAAAACAAGTGGTGTTTGACTGAATCGGAATACCAGCCTTTCCCTACCTATTCTGCTGAACCAGTCAGAGCTCTTGGACTTGCCTAACTATGTGCTCAACTTGATGCCAGAAGCGGTACTTGTGTATCTTTTATTAAGTTGATCAGATATGCAGTGAAAGAGGGTGATGCTGACTTACTGCCAGCAAAACCATAAGCAGAGGAGTCTACCTGTGCAGTAGCTGTTATTCCAAGTTCATGAGCAGTGGCATCCATTCCAACACAGTGTGTTACCTGCCTCAAGTTGGCAATGCTTGTTTACTTGTTGAACCTCATCTGCCATTCGTCTGCCAGGGGTACCCTCATTGTGCCATTGGGCATATACATTCTTGCCGTATGTGGAGTTACTCCACCTAGTAGATGACCTTTTGATCTAGCTCTGTGGCTGTCAGCCTAAATGCCCAACTGGCTTCCCGTAAAAAACATGCCCTCTGTTTTCACTGACGTATTTATGTTACCATTGCTCAGTCCAAATACAGAGATTTCTCTGGAAACCGGCAGCTTCCCTGCCTTTTGTTACACGAGATTCAGCTGATGTAAGGGGCAGGGTAGTATGAAACTGTTTCTTGATTTTGAAATAGAAGACTAAAGATTAAGGCCACAGTGGTGGCAGAAATCAAGAAAGAATCTATAGGGGTTGGGAAAGGAGGCATGGGGAATGTTATGTGCTTTGGGGGGAATGGTGAGAGGGGATTGAGGACATAAAGTGAAGGAAACTTGGAGAGGGAGAGGGCTTAACTTTTCCACTCTTCCCTACATGGTCTGTGGCTGTGGGGCCTCATTTTGGATCTCATGAAAGAAGTTAAGCTTTCTGTGGGCATCCTACAATTAAAGCCAATTCTGATTTTACATAGTTGTTATACAGCATCTCCTAAAGAATGGAGACAAAAAAATGTTAGAAGGTTGAAGTTAACTTTAGCATAGTTGGCATAAACTGAGATAAGGGCTTCTGGTTGAGAAAGAAGTGAGCTTTTCCATCCTCAGAGCACCCCCTGGCTGTGCTGGCATAAGTGCTTGTGTGGACACAGTCAGAACTGATCCACATTGCAGCTAGCTGCATGCAGGTTCTTCGGTGTGTCTGACTGTCCAGCTGCACAAATGCCTTGATCGCAGCAGGGTCTGGTGGCATGAAGGCAGAATGAATGTCTTGGAGCTTTCTCTAGGGCTGTCTCCAGCAGCAAAACTGACTTTATGTAAACTTAACATGATTGTAAACCTGCATGGCTGTTACTATCCCACTTGCAACTCTATTGGAAAATAATATTCAAGTGTATTTCTGCACACTGCCACTACAGGCATGGATTATTTATATGTTGTTAAGATATTTTTATTGATTATTTTCACCCAAAACTTCCAAATATCAAGGGAGACATTGGTGCCTAATGTTAAGCCAGACCCAGAAATACAGATTTAATTTGATTAGTTAAGTGTTGCTAATGTCTGTGTATGAAGCATGCAGATCCTCTGATGAACCAGAGAATGCCTGATTGCATCTAAAAATCCCTATCCTTTACACATTCAGAGTGTATCTAGCTGGAGTAGGTAGCCAGAGAAGATCTCTCAGTGTATGTTGTGTGTTAACCAGGTGAGTTTCCACTGCGGAATTTTAGGCATCAAATGTCCTTATCCTCTTTTGTTTCCTTCCCATACCCACAGAGTATAGCAAAATGAGAACTACAGAGAGACAGGGCATGAACTCAAAGGCTGTGGCATGAAAATTGCCCTCAGCTTTAAGTAGGTACATTCTGGTTTAAAATCCCCTTCTTCTGAAAATGAATTAACAACAGGCTTCTGTGAGGTGGAGAGGAGCCTTCAGAAACAGTAATACTGAAAAAGAAGTAAGCAGGTAGGTAGAGGAGGTTCCTCCTTTCTTCAGAGCTTCAGTGGGTAAAGCACCTGCCCTACAAGTAAAATACCTGACCTTTCCAGACTAAATCAGATCTCTTTCCTTTTTCTTTTGTTTAATTTGTCAATTTCAGTTTAATGCAGAGCTAAATAACTTTTATGTATTAATTTTTGCTGCATCTGTCCTTCTCCTGACATTTCTGAAACTAATTTCAGTAATTATAAAATATGGACTCTAGTTCAGTAGCAGCAGTTATATAATCTACTTGCACCTGTGGAAATGTCAAAGTTGGTCACTGAATTTTCATAAAATTCATTTATGCATTACAGTGAAGCAGCTGATATCCTTGGATAACAGCAACATAAGAGTGTGACCAGCCAAGAATTCAAGAGAAACAGTAGTTAAAACTACTGCTTGCTTAGGAGCTTAATTAAATAAGTTTCAAGACAGTTAATAACAGTTTTGTAAGAAAGTTTTTATCAATGACAAATATGGACTATCAGTTAACCTCAGGGAAAAAGCGGGAATGAGAAATTGAGTGGAATCGAATTATGAAATCATGCCGGCCATACTTAAAAAAAAGTAGGTGGACAAAACTGGAATTCGACAGTTTCTGTATGCATGTATATATGTATGTTTACAGATATATCTATAAAAAAATTGTCTATGTATATAGGTGATCTGTGATAAGGAAAAGTGTTGAGATTGGATGCCAGAGCACCCAAAGGAAACCTCAAAAGTGAAATACATTGATTGTACAAGCCTAATTCTCTCCCAACAGCTACCTCTGAGTTTTATCTCTCTAATTGCGTAGTCTTCTTTGTAGCTTGAAGGACACAACTGTCAAAGACAGTCAAGGAAATTAATTTAGAGTGAATGAAGAATTGAAAAATAGCACAAACAAAAGCCTCCAAGCACATCAAAACATGTAAGAAAGATTGTTACTTCCTTTGTCTTACGTTTATATGTTTCAGGACCTGTGTGCATGCTTACACATGCAGCTTTGCAGCTTTCTGCATTGAATGTATTTTTGCAGAAGTGCACTATTGTGCTGAAAGTGCTCGTGTTGTGATACATCATTTGCAATGCACAGAAATTCAAATTTGATTCATTATAGCTGAAGACAGAAACTTCATTTAAGTTCTGGAAAATAATGATTAGTTTTGGAAAATGTTATCTAAACAAATTTAGACAGATGACTATAAAAAATACTAGATTTTGGAGAAATAAAGTATTTTCCATGTTAATTATAAAAGCTATTAAAAATGCAGTCTTGAGGTACTCAAGTTACTGAAAATTTGTATTCCTAATTAAAATAAAAACTATTTCTCTGTTTATGCAAGTTTTAGGTCTTGTTTGGATTTTTTCTTTCTTTGAAAGTGCACAGCCTCTGCAGTCTGGTGTTCATTGAGAGAAACTGAGTACCTTAAGTTACAATAATGTGCAATATCCCATTAAAATTATTACAGGAGAAAAACTAATACTTATGAGAGAACTTTCTGCAGAACACACATCAACAGTTACACCTAAATCTGAACAATGAGTTCCTTATGCTGTGAAACAGTGTTGAACTGGAAATTTGTATTGCTGTAGCTCTCTCTGTATATACTTCGTTGCTACTGCTGTTTACATTTGTGTAGAGATGAAGTAAACAAGTTGACCTGAGGTGAGTGTTTTGATAAGTACCCTTGTTACACTGAAAATATAGAGATTTAGATCAGTTTGTTCTTTAGAGTGTCTGCCTCTATAGCTGTGGCTCATGTATTTTCTGTTGGCAGGAATTTTTACTACAAATTAGTGTGTGCTGATAGAATACTCTGATGGCAGTTTAAGGAATTCAGTGTATCTGGACCAGGGGTGTGGGGCAAGGTTGCCCTCAGGAAAGTCCTTGTCGCATGTCTTTGTAGTGTCTTCCACCTTTGGCAGGAAGTGGAGGGGGCAAAATAGGTAAGCAAGAAGACTTGTGGGCCAGAACTGGCAGGAGCTAGCCCTTTTTGTATCCAGATTTGGATAGCTTGGGTGGTGCAGTCTGTACTGTTGGTACAGCTTTGCTTAGCTATGAATCTACCTATTCATAAAGTTGCACTGCCATTATGTATGCGTCAGATCCTTTCATCGCTCTTTGCCTGTGTGTTAGAGCAATAGACTTAGTTTGCTGATGTAAATTATATCTAAAAAAGAGTAACTTTCTTCTGTTGGGTTAGTTGCATCCATGTTTAGGGGTTTTCAGGCATTGTAGCAAAAAAAAAAAAAGGCTTTTTTGGTGTCACAGTCAAGAATAACTGTTCTGATATCACCAAGTAACACAGTACTGTTAAACTGTATGTCAAAGACAGAGGGCTTTTCTGGAAGGAGTGGAAGCTGTGGGTAAGGTTGAGAAGGTCTTACGCTTTAGAGCCCTGAGAGTAGAACTGGCTATTTTTTTCTTACATTTAATTTTCATTTCCATTTTATGCACTCATTTTCTTCAGCTTCATCTGAGTTTAAAGTAAGCGGAAACTCCACTTCAGACTTTCAAATGATTGTGTCCAATATAATAATCTTAGACCTTTGCAATAAATAACAAAGCGTTAATCGTGAAAAGAAAACTAGTCACTTTTTTGTTTTAAATTATTTGGGAGATTACCATTATCTTAAATTTGAAAAATGAAATAGATTAATTATTGTTGCCAGGTAATGAATCTCTCAATTCCAATATGGGTGGATTGTGCTCAGATGGATACTCTCCATAGCCCATGTTTGATTCTTAAGATATGTATGCTTTAGTGTTAAGTGTTACTAGCACTATTTCTGTATGCGCTTCTGCGTTAAGCAAGAACATGCTCATTTAGCTGGTTTTCTCCCTGGTGGCAGTGTACTATGGTCAGTATACTGTATGGTGCTCAATAAACATATTTCTGTCTTTCTGACAAACTAAGTAGATTCAAGTCCTTAACTTTCAGGGGTTTTCTACTGCTGTCATTGAGGGGATTTTTTTTTCCTGCAAGTCTAGTTTTGTGATGTTTTGCTCTTGCTATGAGTAGATATAAAAATCCCTGTCTCCTTTTTTACAGCTCTGTGTTACTGTTTCTGTTGGCACCTTTTGTCACAGCAACACACTGGGAAAACAATGTCTTCTAAGCACCCCTACGTTATTTTTCTTAGTGGTGGCTTCCTAAGTGCAGCAGACCCTCTTAAGTTTCTAGAAGCCTAACATTGCATTTGTCATTAAAATGCATTTTTGTTTAAAAAAGCACAAACTACCAAGAGATCCAGGTCACTTTGTATGGGGTAACCTTGTTGTCCTCAATATTTATCATTTCTTCAATGTTTCGCCTTTGACCTTTCTGCAGTGGCTTTAAATCTCATTTCCTTATCTTTGATGAAAATGCTGAATAGCATCAAGCCAGATGATAAAATTTTACAAACTCATAACACCCCCCACCCCCAAAACCCAAAAAACTCTTTGTACAAAGGAGATTACTCCACTGACAACTTTTTTTGAGATCTGTTAATGAACTCTAAATGTGCTTAATGCATACTTTATTGAGACAAACCACAACAAGATTTTGATGCAAATTCTGAACAAGGAATTCAAATACTTCACAAAGTCTATGTGTCTGGGCTGGTCGCTTGTGTATGCCATGGGGGACAAGGGCCATGAGCTGTTGGGTCCTTATCGCATCTCTTGGGTTCCTTGTGATTGACAATGAAAAGCTCATTTTTGGACATGTTTTTTGTGTGCTTTAGGAGCCAACAGTTACCATAGCCTCCATAAATTTTACACATCTGCTGCCCATTGTCTGTGTTTCCTTGTTTTAAAGTTGTGTTGAGCTAATGGGAAGGATAATGGCATGTGCAGTGTGCTGTGTAGCCTTGTTGCCATCTTCCTGCTTTCAGTGCAGGGTCTTCTGCAGACAAGTCTGTGCTGTGGAGAGCACAGGCCTGATTTTGATGTTGACAACACATCCCTTGGTATTTTATGGATGCTAGTTGTGTCCATGGCTATCAGAATAGGCCATTCTGTTTAATCTTGTTGCATTGTTTCTTTTGGTGCTTTCACATGCACATTTGCATCCCTGCTTCATTTGTGTAATAATATTAATATTATTACATAACTCTGCATGCTGTGTCTTGACCCATGTTTTACTGGTATATGTGTGGGTTTTACACAGTGACATCCTCTCTTTACGATTTATCACATCACGTGGAAGAGAAAGGTACTATCTTTTTCAATGTAATTCATCATGTCTCTCTTCAGTGAAAGATGTATGCACTGCTTGAGGATATTTTAAAGTTTTGTGAAACCTCGTTACAGGTAAATTCATGCTCATCTGTTTGTGTGTGTGCATGCACACACAGTCTGTATGTAAACATGCAAAAGTCAGATAGTGATGACTTTTTTTGTGTATTTTAAAACTATTCTTTGTTATATTAATGGCACATGTGTTCATCCAGCATTGTCCATTATATTCTTTAATCACCTAGATACATTTACAAGGCCCAGAACATCACAACATTTCTTGAAGTAATATGGCTACCTGGAAGATTGATGTCCAGAAAATGAGGTGTTCACGTTTTAAAGCTTAATTGTGTAACGTGGTATTTATCTGTTGTTCTGTAAGTGCTGTGGTGTAAGTGTTTTGGGTTTGTGTGGCGGGGTTTTTTGGTAGCAGGGGAGGGGCTAGAGGGGTGGCTCCTGTGAGAAGCTGCTAGAAGCTTCCATGGATCCAAGTTGGACCTGCCTCTGGCCAAGGCTGACCCCATCAGCGATAGTGGCAGCACCTCTGGGAGAACAGATTTAAGAAGGGGAAAACTGCAGTGGGGGAGGAGAATGGAATGTGAGAGAAACCCCTCTGCAGACAGCGAGGTCAGTGAAGAAGGAGGGGAGGAGGAGCGGGGGAGGAGGGGATGCCCCTGCAGCCCGTGCTGTCCCCCCCCAGCACATGGAGGGGAGCAGGGGAGCAGATGCCCACCTGCACCTGGGGAGGAGCCCACGACGGAGCAGGGGAATGCCCCCAGAGATGGCCGTGACTCCATGGAAAAGCCCGCGCTGGAGCAGTCTGTGACTGAAGGACCGCAGCCCATGCAAAGGACCCACACTAGAGAAGTTCGTGGAGAACTGTCTTCTGTGGGAAGACCCCACGGTGGAGCAGGGGAAGAGTGAGGAGTCCTCCCCCTGAGGAGGAAGGAGCAGCAGAGACAAGGTGTGATGAACTGACCACAACCCCCATTCCCTGTTCCCCTGCACCGCCAGGGGGAGGATGTGGAGAAAATTGGGAGTGGAGCTGAGCTGGGAAGGAGGGGGAGGGGGGTAGAGAAGGTGTTTTAAGATTTGGTTTTACTTCTCATTATCCTTGTTTTGGATTTTGTTTTTTCCCCAAGTTGAATGTCTTTTTTGCCCATGACCATAATTGGTGAGTGATCCCTCCCTGTCCTTGTCTTGACCCACGAGCTTTTCTTTGTATTTTCTCCTCATCTCACTGGGGCCAGTGGCAGGGAGGAGTGATCAAGCAACTTTGTGATGCTTTGTTACTGGCTGGGCTTAAACCATGACATTAAGTAATGTAAATTAGCACCTGACCCATGCTTCACCAGGTATCACTCTTCTCCACAGTGCTCTGGGTATGCTATGCCCTGCTGGAGTTTTGTTTTGGCTACTTAGGCAAGGACAGGACAGGGTCAAGAATGAAAAATAATCTTAAGTAATTCTTTATCAAAATTGTGATCAGATTAAGCCTCAAGAAAAAAAAGCAAAATGAAATGAGCCTCTAGGGTCAAGTCATTTTCCTGTAGGAATGTTGCAGAATTCCAGGTTGGGGGAATCACATGATTCTTGGAGGAAGCAAAGAAAATCAAGTATCTGGGTGCCTTCGTGTTTTGCCTAAATTAAAAAATGTTTTTGCAGTAGAATATTTTATATGAAATGTTAAATATTTAAAGTATTTGCGTACCTGCAGTTAATTCTTTTATAGCACATGAGGTTCAACCTACATGTTAGAGGACGAGATCTCATGGCTAATGGATTGCTAGTGAGATGAAGGCAGGTGCTGAGGTGTTAAAATAATTGAATCTCTACAGAGAAGTAGCAGTAGAAAAGACCTCGTCAGTTCACTACTAAAACTTGAATAGTGAACCTGACAAAATGAGGCAAAAAAGAGTAATGGGATGGAGGTCTGACAAATTGGCTAATCTACTGTTCTTGCTCTTCCCATGTGACAGTCCGCTTCCCTGAGCAGCCTTTTCCGCTTGTGCTCTTTTTCACTGAACTGCTCTGTTTCTCTTGGTTCTGTCCTTCTATCCTGCATTACCTCTTGAATTGGCAGTTTGTGGTGTTTGCAGTGTTTCTATGTGCATAGAAGCAGCAAAGCATATAGCGAGAGCAGAGGGAAAATGCTAGGGTAATTTAATGGTGAGCTGCTGAGGCAAGGGAGTAGTGATCTCTGAGCAGCAGATTGGGGTCTAGGGATAACTTAGTTTGCAAGCGCAATAATTACATGATTAAATTCTGACTTTTGGTGAAAAATTTGGTAGATGCATATTGAATAACAATATTTTGGAAGATACTTGCTATAAGTATTTTGAAATTAGCATTGGCTGTGTCCTCTCGTATGTTCTGTGAACAGAAGTTGCATTGTGAGTATGATTACTTGTCTTTGATATTAGTTCTAGTAACACTTTAAAATTGTATGACATAGACAAAAAGAACAAATGATGATATAACCAACTGTTTTATTCTGCTGCCTGAGAAAGTAGTTACCGAATGAGAAAACTGCAGAAGAACATCATGTGGGTAATCACTGCTAGTCAGCTCAGTTTGAATTTCAAATAGTAAACATCAAAAATCTGACATACTGAAACAGCATGTTCATTGTTTGTTTTTTCCCAGTGGCATTAATTTTGGGAAGTCCAGTTTTCTTCAGTTAAGGAAAATTCGAAGTTTGTCAAAAAGAATTGTCACAAAGGAGCTGTAATGTCCTCATGAATTGCATGATCCAGGCTGCCCTATGCTGTATTGATGAATTGATTTTTTTTAGGACTGATGCTACAAAGATTTGAATAATCTCTTAATCTACAGAGAGAGCTTTCTGAGGCTGTGCAATTTCTAGCTTGCACACATTTAGCCTCTGTAGGATTGGGGTCATGGTGGGGCTCAGGGGAGATTATATGATTGTTTGATGAACCTGTACTCTGCTTAAAGAATTCTAACGATAGATTTTCCCCCCCTTTTATTTTTGGTGTATGTCGTGGTTTAAGCCCAGCCAGCAACAAAGCACCGCAAGACTGCTTGCTCACTTCTCCCTGGTGGTAGGATGAGGAGGAGAAAATATAAAGAAAAGCTCGTGGGTCAAGACAAGGACAGGGAGGGATCATTCACCACTTATGGTCATAGGCAAAAAAGACACTCAACTTGGGGAAATAACAAAATCAATTTAATTTACTACCAATCAAATCAAAACAGGATAATGGCAAGTAAAACCAAATCTTAAAACACCTTTCCCCCACCCCTCCCTCCGTCCTGGCTCAACTCCACTTCTGATTTTTTCTACGTCCTCCCCCTCAGCAGCACAGGGGGACAGGGAATGGGGGTTGTGGTCAGTTCGTCACACACACTCTCTGCCACTCCTTCCTCCTCAGGGGAAGGACTCCTCAGTCTTCCGCTGCTCCAGCATCCACCTGCTCTGGTGTGGGGTCCTCCCCGGGCTGCAGGTGGATATCTGCTCCCCCATGGACCTCCCTGGGCTGCAGGGGGACAGCCTGCCTCACCATGGTCTTCCCCATGGGCTGCAGGGGAATCTCTGCTCCAGTGCCTGGAGCATCTCCTCCCCCTCCTTCTTCACTGACCTGGGGGTCTGCAGAGGGGTTCCTCTAACGTTCCAATCCCACTACTCACTGCCGGTTCCCCTTCTCAAATCTGTTCTCCCAGAGGCGCTACCACTGTCGCTGATGGGCTCGGCCTGGGCCAGAGGCGGGTCCGACTTTGAGCCAGGGAAGCTTCAAGCAGCTTCTCACAGGAGCCACCCCTGCAGACCCTCCCCCGCTACCAAAACCCCACCACACAAACTAAATACAGTAGAGATTAAAGGTGAGGTATTATCTACAAATATATGTTTGGTTTTATTTTAAGGAAAGAAGCACTCGGGTTTCTGCACAATATATTTGTTCCTCTGGTAGCAATGATATCACCTGTTGTCCTGGTTTCAGCTGGGATAGAGTTAACTATCTTCCTAGTAGCTGGTACAGTGCTATGTTTTGAGTTCAGTATGTGAAGAATGTTGATAACACTGATGTTTTCAGTTGTTGCTCAGTAGTGTTTAGACTATAGTCAAGGATTTTTCAGCTTCTCATGCCCAGCCAGCGAGAAAGCTGGAGGGGCACAAGAAGTTGGCACAGGACACAGCCAGGGTACCTGACCCAAACTGGCCAACGGTGTATTCCATACCATGGGATGTCCCATCTAGTATAGGAACTGGGGAGTGGGGGCGGGGAATCGCCGTTCGGGGACTAGCTGGGTGTCGATTGGCAGGTGGTGAGCAATTGCCCTGCGCATCATTTGTACATTCCAATCTTTTTATTGCTACTCTTGTCATTTTATTAGCGTTATCATTATTAGTTTCTTCTTTTCTGTTCTATTAAACTTTTCTTATCTCAACCCGTGAGTTTTACTTTTTTTTTCCCCGATTTTCTCCCCCATCCCACTGGATGGGGGGGAGTGAGTGAGCGGCTGCGTGGTGCTTAGTTGCTGGCTGGGGTTAAACCACGACACCTCTGTTCTAGATATCTGCTCTCAGGTAAAAGAGACAGTTGCTGAATATCAGGGATCTGCCTGCCTTGCATCTGCTGGCAGACATTCTGGCATTACAGATTTTCCCCTCGGAATTTTCAGTATTATTGCCATTCCATCAAGTGGAGGATAGGGTGACTTTCTAGAGATGTAAGGATCATGAAATCCCAATGAGCCACTTCTGTTTTATCTTAAAGGAGGAGGGAAGTCTTTTTTCCCCCTTCCTCTTTCCTGTGAAATGCAAATTTGAACATTTTTTATTGTTGTCAGTATTCTAAACCAGTACTGTTGCTTATCATAAACGATATTCATGTATTTGTTATCTGCAGTTTCTTTGTCATTCAGCTGGACTACCACAGAGTTACATGCCTTGGCATAAAGCATTTGGGAAACTCCTGTTTATGCAGAATACTTCAGTATTTTCTGAGGAGCAAATGAAACCTGCTGCCATGTGCTGGCTTCCCCCAGAACTCTAAGTCAAGATCTTCATCCTAGCTGCTGCATAGCTTGGGATAAAAATACTGGAAAGACCACCTGAAAAAGTAGCTGCGTAGATACTTTCTAGTATTAGCCTCTTAGTTTGTAGTAGTGTACTACTACATTCTCTTACACTGTACTGTTCTGTTACATGCACCCTAGAGATTTATTTTGGATGAAGCCAAATTGGAAGATCCTCTGTGAGATGTTAATCTGATTTACTCGTACCCCTTATGGGGAGGTAAGGGACTAAACAATGAGTGTGTACAGAGCACATCTGTACTGGGAAAATGCTCTTGGATCACTGAGTTCATGTAGTGTCCTCATGTGCTTCCTTTGCTATGTCAAGAGCTGGATGGCATCTGTGCCTTCATACTGGCTGTCATCCATGACCCACAATCCTTGGCTCTCACCTTTCTCTTTCACTAAGCTGTCATATCCACTAGTCTTTTTTATGCCCAACCTCCCTTGTGTGTCAGTGGCCCCATGATGTGCCCCTTTCTGAACCTTTTAGCTCTTCATGATTGTCTCCCTTTCTTTCCCCTTTTGTTCTTACAACTATCCTCCCAGCAATCCTTTGTCCTCCTAAAAATGCCAGCCTGGGGCCCTGAAGAATGGATTCTGCTCCTTAACCTGTGCCATGAGAAAGAAGAGTAAAAGCTAACTTCATTGTCAGTATCGGAAGGCTGCTGCTGGATGTGAGAGGGACTGGCAATCACATGAAGTTTCAGAAGATGAACGCTTCCTTCTGGAGGACTAGGGACAACAGCTGGATGTCAGAGGAGCGGCAAAGTAGGCATGTCCTCACTGGCAGAGATCTTGAACAAACTGGGAGATGCTAACAATCCTGACGCATCTTCCTCTGAAGGCTTTATGCTGTAGTCCTGGGCAACAACATGTGAGACAGCTGCAGGAAGAGTTCGAGGAGGGGGAAGGCTGGTTTGATCTTGGGAAGGAATGTGTGTCCATGGTCCCTAGACAGACTTTTAAGTTTTAAAGCAGCCAGAGTGCAGTGTGGCAGCAGGAGGCACCCTGTGCTGACTGTCAGGGCCTCCATTGTCCAAGGCTGGGAATGGTGTCTGCTCTGTAGTTAGGTGACATTGGCTGTTTCTTGTTTGTTAGTGCCTTGTGAACATACTGCATAATGTTTGTGGCCGTGGCCATTTTTGCCTCTACCACCATTTCTGTCTCTGCCTAAAACTTCTGGGCCTGGTTGACTTCCCTCCATCCTAGTATCTGCCTCCTGCTTCCAATGGGAGTTACGGGTCATGTTTACCCTCTTACAAAGTTTTGTTGACTGAATGCAGTTCTTGGCACACTTCTGTGTTGCTGGAGGTTTTCCATCCATTCGTATTTTCAGCCTTTGCCTGAAGCGGAGCGCCTTCCTTACATGTGTGTTCTCTGGGATAGAGCAGTGGAGAGCTGGGGCAGGGATCCTGAGCCAGGTTTAGGCTTGCAGGACTGGCTCTGTGAATGTAGTTTTCCTATGGGGATAGGCATGCCAAGAACCTGGTTGCCAAGTGCTTTGTTTATGGGAGGATGGGTGATGGCTCCTGGGACTAAAATGAGGGGCAGGGACCATGAGCAGTGCTTGGGGAGGGGTTGATGGCTCACTGTGAGACTGGAGGTTGCAGAAAGTGAATAGTTTACTTCAGCCAACAGCGTGAGCAGCAGGAAGGTGGGTGGCTTCTGTGGTGGGCTGAAAAGGAAAGGGGCGGATGGATGGCACCAGGACAGAGCTTTTCTTTTGTAGGTTTGAAGAAGGAAAATGCTGCTTTGGCAGGATACCTTTCTGTTTTGCAAGGGCTAAACATTAGCCAGTTCTGCCTCTTCAGTCTTTCACAAGTCTTTGCTCCCTGAGTCATGGCAGCAGCTAACCTGGCTTTAGCATACTTCCCTGTGATCCATGTGTTGTTCTTCTCTGCCATCTCTGTCCTCTTGTCCTTTCTCCCAAATGTTGTAGTGTTTCCACTTCTCTGTGATGTTTTTCCCTAGCAAGCCAGTCAAGCTTAGACCTGTGAAGTTTACTAAGGTGTGTTGTGACAGCTCTCACAGGCCTGTGAAAAGGTCAGAAAGAGTACTGGGGATAAGTGGATCCATAATATTGCCATGCTTGCCTGAAAGGAATGGCAGATAACTGCCACAGGGAGAGTGAGTGACAGTCTAAAAGGCTGACACAGGTTTTGGCAGTCTCTTACTTTATATTTATTGTGTGTTGGTTGCCATCGTGCAAAAGGCATTGTAATTGCATATAATCACGTTTCCTCATATCCCAGTGGCTTCACTTACGAATGTTTCGTGTGGTCATGCCCCTAGGCAGTGAAGGCAAGCATAACATTTAAGACAAACATGCTATCCCAGGTGTCCCTAACATGGGGCTGAGCATGCTGCTGGAAACAAACAAGTTCTTGCTTTCTAGCCTGAACAGAAAAGCTCTCCTGTGCCTTTGTAAAGGCTGTGCAGGGAACATAGATGTTGGGAATGCTTTTTTCCCCTCTACTACATGGTACTATTTTGCAGTCTGGTGACTAGACGTGCATTCCACTTCAACACAGCACATGATGGAAATGGGATTAAACCAGGCACGTTCTACATCCGTGGGTGTGTATAGCCTTGAGACCCATCCTTAACTATTCCATGATTCTTCTTAGTATCACTGAGATGCTGCTGAAGATGAGTTTTTATAGATTGTTTTCATACTTTGTGGATGCTTCTCTCCTAGATTCTGCTAGGAGACACTTAAAATGTTTTCATTTACGTTTAAAAATATGGCTCTTTTTATGGTTGAAACGGGTCTGTCAGATGTACCAAGAATACATCTACATAAATCTAAATCCAGAAAGCTTTCAGATTACTGAAAATCTGAACTATGTTTTGGTTTGGTTTTTTTTAGCCAAGTTCTACCAACAAGCCATACCAGCAAATCTGTCGGGGTGGGGGGGGAGGGGCATGAGGTAGGGATATTGTCACTTTTGAGAACCTTTTGCTATATTGAATGTAGGGTAGAAACACTAAGCAGGAAGTTACACTGGGCTGCAGGTATAAGAAACCTGGATGACTGCTTTAGTAATTATTTTTCATTAGTGACCTAGATGATGGAATAGATGGTATTTATTAAGTTTGCAGCAGAAACAAGCTGGGAAGAATGCGAGTATATTGAAGAACAGTATGGGGTTTCAAAATCATTCTGACAACCTGGCAAAAATATACCAAGTAAAATAGGACAAGCCTGAGAGTTCTTACTTCAGCAGGAAATACTCAGCTTTTCAGATGCAAGACGGACAGGCATCAGTTTGCAGAGGAGGATCTGAGAGGTATAATGGTTTCACAGTGTGATGCTTTTGCGGGGGGGGGGGGGGAAATGCGGGGAGAGGGTACACATGCTGGGAAGCTGACGTTTTGAGCTGCAAGGCATGCAGCATTATTCTACCCCACACAGAACTTGCAAGACCTTATGCTGGAGTGCTGCATTTAGGTTTGACTGCTGTGTGTTGAGGTGGATCAGCTGGAGAACAAATAACAACTGTCAGCTGCTTTGAAAACTTGACATGATCTATGGAAAAATATTTACCAAGCTGGGGTTATTTACTCTAGAGAAGAGAAGGCTGAGGGGTGATCGTGAAAGTCTTCAAGTGTGTGCTGCCATGAGCAGGAAATAAAAGTGTTTTCTATGTTACTGGGGTGTAAAGCAAGACATAATGTGTTTAAATTGTTACAGGGGATTCAGCTTAGACACCACTGAAAAATTTACTGTCTCTGAATACTGAAGCAGAGGAGTGGAGTACCTGGGAGTGTTGTGGAATCACTGTCAACTTTTAAGAACAGAGGAAACAAACAGCTGGCTGAAGTGATAGGGTAATATAAGTATAATGGACCTCTCTTGGGGAGGGAGAAGATGATCTCTTGACTTCCTTCTAGCTCTCTTTATAATGTATCATTACTTTCATGGGATTAATTGCCAAAACTTTCTGCTGAAACTTGATGCCATATTTTAAGTATCTGCTTTCATGGAAGAAAATACTGTCTCATAACAGACAGTATTACTCATTTGTGCGTGTCTGTAATGACAGAATTCCCTGTGGAAATGTGTATAGGGCTTTATGTAAGCATAAGACAAGTTTAAGAAAGACAATGAACTTCAAACTTCTTGATTTTTTGTGGTGAAAGACTGACTGCTCTATTTCTGCTGCTCCTCTCTGTTCAGAGCGCTTGCCTGCCCCTGTTTGTCTAGTGACTATCTAGAGAGGATCAGGAGCTGTATTTAAAAAAAAAAATCAGGCATATATGTGGTAGCATTACAGAGCTGTTGAGGAGAAGCTTCTGCAGGCATATATGTATTCGTGTGCATGAAGGGGCCTTAATAAGGAATCAGTTATCAATCAATTGATCAGCCAAAACAGAGCTTAGTAACTCTCTAGGTACATATTAGTTGTTGATAGACAGGTGTAGGGTTTTAGAGAAGGGCTGCAGGCTAGATTGTAGAATCATGAAATGATTTATTTGTGCTTTAACATTTTGAAGAAGATCCTCAGATACCATCATGATCTTACAAAATTATTCAATAGAAGATTTTTTATGTTTTCAATGTATTTCTTTTGATGGAAAAATAAATACAGGAAAGTTAAACAGCATCAATTAGCACTAAAATATAGCCTAAATAAGGACCAGATAAACAAATGCTCATCAAGAGCCTGGGTTTGGGTTATCACCGTGTAACAACGCTCTTGAATTTAAAAAAACAAACAACTGTTTAAACCCCGTGTAATGTAGAACTCTCCAAGAAGTAGATCTATTTTTGCCTCTAGTTCTTTTAATGCTGTTCCTTTTGTATTGAAAGGCAGTGCAGATTGAGACTATTATTATTACTAAAGCCTGATTTCTCAAGCTTTTTACAGTTTTGATACTAGCTTGATGTCTGTTGACAAGAGACTTTATTAGTTGAGCTATTTTTATTGCTTTCTAATTTCAGATTAGGAATTTTTTTTAATATTCTTATAGTACGTGAAATATGCTAGGAGGTTCCCTAAATCTGAAGTAGCTACTCTGGGATTTTTCCAGAAGAAAAGATTTTGACAAAAGGTGTGCCATTGTATTGGCTGAGCTTTTGATTTTGTATAAATCTTATTTTGGAGCTTTCACAGGCAGATGCAGAAATGATGCTACCTAATAAAGGGAGATGGGAGACTGTGGTGGAATATGAGGAAGGCTACCTAAATGCATTGCACCTCTTGCTGTTTTTTTGCTGTCATCTATAATAGCAACCCAAATGATATTTAGACAAAGAGTAAAGAGCTGCTCTCTTTCACTTTTCGGCCAGATACCTTCATTATTTTGATCTGTCTTCTGAGCTCTCAGTGTTGCAGGAGCAGCCAGCATCAGTCCCACTTCAACTTAAAATCATCTGCTTCTGCATACGAGGAGGCTATTCTGGCTGCAGGGAACATTTCAGATCTGTTGAAACTCACTGCAGAGGAGTAGGAGTGAGTGAGGTTGTGGAGAGATTTTGCCAGATCTTGGCTGGTGCACATTATTGATTCCATTTGTCTGCAGTGTTTTAGGATCAGTGGTTTTAGTTAAGATGTTTAATTTGACAACCAGTTGCTGGGTTAACCTAGCAGAGGTCTACACAGCAGTTCTGTTATTTTTTAATGGATAATTAACATTGCTAATAAACATGTTCTTTTGATCTATTCCTTTGTTTAGTAATGTGAACAATACCATAGAGCTATCAGCAGAATATGCAACTCATTTATAAAAAGTTACTAAAAATACATTTGAATTTAATAGAGTGCTTCTGAAAACTATAATTTAAAAACAAATCCCTTGCAGAATAGTAAGGCTTATAGCTCTAAATAGGCTCTGGCAACGTCTTTTGGAAAACCACCTGGGCTTTTACCATGTACTCCACTGACACATTAATAAAATGCATTATTGTAAATTGCTTACTGGTGTCAGATTTATGGCTATGCCTGTAAATGTCAATAGAGCCGTGATGTTGAGACTTACAGAACTTAAGGCTGGAAGGGGTCATCTAGTATGTCTTTCTGTCATGGGCTACCAAACACTCATCCCCCTTCCCTGTGAGTTTATAGTGCTATGGGCTCACATATTGTTGTGGTTTAAGCCCAGCCAGCAACAAAGCAACACAAGGCCACTTGCTTGCTCCTCCTGGTGTCCCGTTCCCGACACCCCCCCCCTCCTCGGTGGATTGGGTAGGAGAAAATACAAATAAGTGCTCCAGGGTAAAGACAAGGACAGGGAGGGATCATTCACGAATTATGGTCATGGGCAAAAAAGACACTCAACTTGGGGGAAAAACAAAATCAATTTAATTTACTACCAATCAAATCAAAACAGGATAATGAGAAGTAAAACCAAACCTTAGAACACCTTCCCCCCACCCCTCCCTCCTTCCTGGCTCAACTCCACTCCCGGTTCTCTCCACCTCCTCCCCCTGGTGGTGCAGGGGAACAGGGAATGGGGGTTGTGGTCAGTTCATCACACCTTGTCTCTGCTGCTCCTTCCTCCTCAGGGAGAGGACTCCTTACTCTTCCCCTGCTCCACCGTGGGGTCCCTCCCACAGAAGACAGTTCTCCATGTACTTCTCCAACATGGGTCCTTCCCACAGGCTGCAGTTCTTCACGAACTTCTCTAGCATGGGTCCTTTGCATGGGCTGCAGTCCTTCAAGCACAGACTGCTCCAGCGTGGGCTTTCCCACAGAGTCACAGCCATCTTGGGGGGCACCCCCCTGCTCCGGCGTGGGCTCCTCCCCAGGCTGCAGGTGGGCATCTGCTCCCCCGCTCCCCTCCATGGGCTGGGGGGGGGACAGCCTGACGTCTCACCACGGGCTCCAGGGGCATCCCCTCCTCCCCCACTCCTCCTCCCCTCCTTCTTCATTGACCTTGGTTGTCTGCAGAGGCGTTTCTCTCACATCCCACTGCCCTCCTCTGCTGCAGATTTTCTCCTCTTAAATCTGTTCTCCCAGAGGCGCTACCACTGTCGCTGATGGGCTCGGCCTTGGCCAGAGGCAGGTCTGACTTGGAGCCATGGAAGCTTCTAGCAGCTTCTCACAGGAGCAACCCCTGCAGCCCCTCCCCCACTACCAAAGCGCTGCCACACAAACCCAAACCAGTGATGAATTAAACTTTTTACTTATCATGTCTATTGCAGGATTTGTGGTAATTTAATCTTTTGTGGTAATAATGCTGTGTTAAACTAATGGAATTGGTTTCATTAATGAAGTAGCACTCATGACACCTATTTTTAGGGATGATGCCAAAGAAGAAGAAAACACTTAAATCACTACCTTTGAGACAGTGACCTTACTGTAGCTTTTGCGAGTATAATGAATGTTATTTATCCTAGGAATAAACTACAGTTACTTCAAGTGAATGAATGAGATTTATCTTTTGTGGTACGATGAGCCTCCTTTTTAACTTCCACTTGCTTCCTCAACTATATGTTTATGGAACGAAATCTAAGCAGTCCGAAATGAAGAGCAAACAATTGTTTTGATGAAACTGAAGTCAGCTTTCCCTTGCAAGGCTCTGTCTAATTAAATGGGATCTATATTTTGCCTCCAGATATGTGAAGCAGTCCCGTTTATTCCCGCAAAAACTGTAAGGGTGTAACGGTAGGCAGAATTTGATCTTCTGCTATGTATTCATCTCTCTTTTTCAGTAAATCATGACTTTCCAAACTTATGTCTGGATCAGGCAGAATGCATAGAAGAAGGATTTTCAAAGTCAAAGCTCAATCTCAGCTTAGAATAATTTACCATTAATGTGACATGAAGTGCCTGCATGAATTAGCTCAGGGAAGAGGTTGATTTTTCATGGTCTCAAAATAGCCCTTGGATGCAGTTGCTTATGTTTAAGCTGTTGTGTCCAATTGCCAGTCCAACTCGTTCTCCTTTAAGCAAGACAAGCTGGCAGTCTTGTCCTCCTGCAGGTAAAATCTACCTACTGCCTAATTTTTATGTTTCACTCTAAAGCCGTCTGTAGCAACGGACTATTCTTTTACATGTTTCTCGTTGTTGCACTGCTTCAAGAACAGTGGAAGAAAACCCACCTTGATTGTGGACTTGTCTCTTCCATTCACCCCACTATTAAAATTAGTGTTATAGGAATAACATGTAAAATTTGTATTGCACTTTCAAAGGAAGCACACCTTCTCCTTCTGAGCTAATCCTTCTATTGGTTTGTGTATGGAAATAATTGTGGTACTGTCCTGATTCAGCTGGCTGTCCTCCTAGGGGTTTTAAGCTGTCTCCTACTCTCTGTGCCTTCAGTGGAAATTTAACAGCTTTATACAACAAAAAGCAAGTACTTTGCTGTTACATATGTGTGCATATATGAACATAGATAACAGGACGAAGTACCTAACTAAACGCTAGTATGCACAAAGTTAAGCCCTTTGAACATTTTATAACATTTACATAAATGTGTTTGTGTGCGGTATGCACACAGTCACAGTTTACCTGTCAAAATTTTCTATCTCCATCAGACACAGGGCATTTCAGCGACTGAAGAAGTCTTATGTACAAAAGAGATTTTATCAGAAGAATTTTAAGTGAACAGAGCTTGGTTTGAGAGGTGCTGAGCAACAGGAATAGGGAGCTGCCTGTTCTTGGCAGCTAGGGGAGAGCCAGGGACCTGTGACTGTAGTTGTACCTCACACTCTGCTTCTCTGTTGTTAAATTTCTATTCCTAAATGGTTGTCTCCAAACTCAAATAATGAAAAAAACTGTAGGCATGGACAGCTTCACCTGATAGTTTCAGTGTTGGAGCTGTTTGACTATTAGTTGATTCTTGTACTGGTTTTTTTCAAGTTCAAGAAAATCTTCAAAAAATTGATGTTTTGCCGCATTCTGAGTAAAATTTGAAGAACATGTTTCGAAAGTGCCAATCAGAGTTGGGCATCTAGCTGATAGGTGTGCCCTTGCAAATCTGTGAATTCACCCATCGCGATTTGTGATCTTGAATTTAACCCCTTAGATCGCGTCCTTTCTTTTTCTTTGGGAGGTAGGAGAATTTAGAACTTCCTTAGAAGGATTACTTGCAGGATGCTGGGGGTAGTAATGCTTGCTGGGGCCTTAGCTTAGTAATCAGAATCCAGATGTCTGTTATGTTTTAGAAATTCAAATGCGTAGTTCTGTGTATGCTTCAGTTTTGTTTTCAATATCTTTAAATGAAGGCTCTAGGTAATACATCAGTTAAATTTTAAGTACTTCCCAATAGATACATGTAGGAGAAAGAAAAGAGATAATTTAATCATTATTTTCTACTGTGTGGTTGAAAGAGCAGTCTAGCTCACCAAATCCAGTTCAGCTGTTTCCGTAACCAGGAGATTTCCCTCTGTCTCTGAAACACATGACTCTGTACCTGTAAACTCACTAATTTCTTCCAAAAATGAGCAGCAGCTTCATTTGGTCCTGTGCTCTGACTAGTCTGTAGAAGTTGTCCATGCCTAGAGCAGGGCCAGAGCTCTGGCAAAATATAAAATCACGTGGTTGACATTATCATGTTGTGCAAGAGGTACAAATTAAGAATTACACAGGAAAACTATGCAGGTGAGATAAAATACTCTAGCTCTTAAATTACTAAAAATAAGTACTTGCACAGTGCCTTTGCTTTTCATGGTGTTTTATAGAGCATTAAAAAAAATGCTAGTCCTCACGGAACAATTCACAATTTTTATTTATTAAAAGGATAATCTCAGACTAAGAGAGAGTACATAAAAAAGGAATATAATTAAATGAAAACCAGCACCCTACACAGTGGCACTGATCTAAAACTGTCTTTATAAACTGTTGTATACTGGTTTACTTTTAAGTGAAGTTGCCTTTAAACCTGAAATTTATAACTTTTCTGCAATTTCTAGGTCTGGCTCTCACCCTTAGTAAAAATTCTAGATAATTTCCCTTTAAAACTCAAGTTCAGTCATGACAGAACAGACTGATAACTTTTCCTTTTGTATAACCTCAGTGTTACAAGAATGTATTTGTTCTTAAATGCCTTGGCAATTAATTTTCCCTGTTAAAGGAGACGAGCCTGTTTTTCATTCAGCGATGTGCTGTTCTATTACTGCAGAAACTGCCTGTCTATTTACCAAGGGAAGGGATAATGTGACTTAAACAAGATGGCTAAATCCTATTCGGCAGGATCAGAGGGGGTGGTGAATGTTTGACATTTGCCAAGAGAAACTGTCTTAAGCATAGAGGCTTTTTGTGTGCTGTGGGCTGGCGTAGTGAGGGGGACCTCTCTTTCCTCTGAGGTGCAACGTGTGCGTGCGCGTGTGTGTTGGCGCGGCGGCTGGTGCTGCAGAATACCGGGGATGAATTACTTGACGTGCACAACTGAAGGTGCCGTTTGCTTCACAAAATCAGCGCGGCGTGCACTGCCACTAACCTGAGAGAGGCAACCGGCAGCTCTTCGTGACGGCTAGAGGTGGAAGGACCCAAACTTGCGGTCCTCCCCCCGCCCCCAAGAGATCGCTAGTCCATTCCTTTATAGTGGTTCATTTTGGCTCTCTGTCATCACCAGAATGCTGCCAGTGAATGTGTGTCATGATTACAATAGAGTGTGGTAACACATAACAGCAATGAAAGCCCAGCGGGAAAGGCTACAAATTCCAGGGCTGACCTTGGAGTAAGTATTGTCTGTCTTTAATATTTTAATGGTTTCTGCATGATGCCGGCTTTCGTGCAACCAGGAGCTGTTTAACATGTTTGTGCTTGACAGTCTGGGAGCACTGCAGCTCCAGGTTGAAGGAACACGTTTTTTAAATGCATTGCAGTTGGTTTCAGCAAATGTGCGAGCCCGGAGCTGGGATATTGCAGTACATTTGGAAAGAAAGCATTTCTGCATATTTAAAGTTACTGAATCTCAGTGCATGGAGCATCCTGTCAGCTTGTAGGGGGAAGAATCTGTCAGTAGGCCATGGTGTCTGTCTTTCTCTGCAGCTCTCTGTTACTGTTGTTTATCCCAGTGCTGCCTTTTAGAAAGGCCTCTATCTCTGCTGAATAATAGAGAGCACTGCAAGAGATTAAAGCATTAGAGAAATGCTGTTTCTGAAAATCCATCAGGAATGAGCTGTATTTTACATACGTAACTACACTAATGAACTGTATCGACATTCTGGAGGATTCCTGATAGTCTCTGCAGTAAGTATGTTTACCTAATTTAGCAGTATGTTTACTTGGTACTCGCAAGCTCATTAACTCATTTGTGTGATGTCAGCTATTTAGAGAGTTACTACATGAAAATATGTAATTTTAATGTACAGTGATAGTAAGTATAGTCTTTTATTCATAAATGCCAGCATATGTTTAACCAAGATTTGTTAGTCAAAGACAAATATTTATTTCTATACATACATACCTACAGTCTACGTTGACATGTCAGGCATGTATGTATGCATATTATAGTCACCATGAGAACTTGCTAATTTTATCTAGGTAAATAGATGTGGTTACGTCAGAGCCTTTAATATTCCCTGGGACTCCCCCATTCTTGCAAGAGAAAAAATCCCTGAATGCTGCAGATGCCTGCGGTAAAGTTACTTAGCTATGAAAGGTATTATCTCTGACATCTGCCATGTTTTAAAGAGAGGGCTATAGGTAACTGTGCAGCATAGCAAATAACTTATTCCAATAATCACATGAAGGTGACAGAGCACTTTATTCCAAGGAACAAGTGTAGATGTTATATTGGGTTCCCCAGAACTACGTTTGTGAAATGTCAGAGAGAAATTCTGCATTTCAATCTGGCACCTTCTGCTGAGAGCAGTGTGTGTTAGCTGTGAGCAGACTAAGCTCTAGGTATTTTTCTGAAAAAAATAGCATTGCTAATTTCTCAGGAGTTTTGGAGGAGGAGTCTTATCAGGGACCTCATTAAAATGGTTTGCATGAATAATTGATAATTATACTCTTTTTGAGCTGTGGCAATTTAAATATTTTAAAATCAATCTTTAATGAATTATGTAATCATAGTATGAGAATAACATCACTAACTGCAAAGGACAAAAAATGATTCATGTTACTGTTTTTTCAACATATGTATGTGTTTTTGTAATATGAGGTAATCATTTACCGCTTCCTCCTTTTTCATGGTAACCTAACATAATTACACTTGTTTTGCCATATTTTGACAATATTTAATACTGATAAAATTAATAATTATATTTTAAATTCTGCATTGATCATTGTTTTTGCTAAAATGTTGTCTGGATTTATTTAATTTTTTCATATATCAGACTTTCTTTTGCCATCACACTCGCTACTTTCTAAACTTAATTTACTTGTAGAGAAAAGAGAGTATCATATTTTGGTTGCTGGCACTTAATGATTCCCATAGAGTCATTCTCTCACGATTTGTCGGAGTGGAGTCAATGCAGACTTAAGTCATGTCTCCCAGATCCTTATTTTCAATCATCTGTAAAAGCACATATCTGTGGGGGGCAGAATCCAACTCATTCCTGTAAACAATTTTTTACACACTGATTCTCATGAATTTTCCTTCAATAAAGTTTAAAAGTTGGGACTAGAATTATGTTGTCTCTCTGAGAAATTAGTACAGTCTGTCTACTTTGTATTCATTACTTGCAGAAAGCTCTTTCAAAGAATATTAAGGATCCAGAATGAAGCATTCCAAATTTAGTAAATGTAAGAATTGAGCCTGCCTGCCAGCCTTGTGCATATGCACTGTGACAATTTGTTTTAACAGGTTTTTGCATGTAATTTGTAGGTCTTAAAAAAGCAAAAATGAAAAGCCAAGTTCTATAGAAGAACTGGATTGACACTCCAGTGTCATCACTAGGTGGGAATTTATAGCTCCATAGTAGAAGCACATCTGATATTGAATGCCCTGAGAGTCTGCTCCATGACTGAGACTCCGATGTGTTACAGTAATGAAAATGAGGAAGAATATGCATAACTACTAGCAGGTGTAGGACTTCCACCTGCTGTCTGTGTGCCATCCAGTAGAGGGAGGGAGATGTGCTTTGCCGTGGGATGTCACTAGGATTTGTTCACAGGAAGGTGATTTAGGAATCTCATTCTGGGGTGTGAAGTTAGTATGTTCTTCCCATTCAGTGCCAGACCTGTGGTTTTGCTCTCCTTTTCACTACTCTGGCTTTAGTAGGTTCCTTGCCCCGAGTCGTTACTCCACAGCAGTCCCCATGCTCTCTCTGCCAAAGCCCCGTGCCTTTTGGCCAGCTGGTGCCGGTTCTCCTTCTCCCTCCACCTGGATTCTCATTTGATCAGTGTCAGCTCCCCTCCCTGATTCTGATCTTGCTGGAAGTTAGTTGCTGTCTGTATCACCTGCGTTTATCCCTACCCTTGCTGTGCATCCCCAGGAGCAGCAGTGTGAGCACTGATGGTGCAGCACAGGAGAGTTTTCCAGCCTATAGTCAGCGAGGGCCGCACAGACAAACAGAAGAGGGATGCACAAGCAAACAAATGGGGACAAACTGCCAGCTCTGCTGCAGCAGACCTGCAGCAGAGAATAAAAGACAGTGCAGCTAGAAGCACAAAAAACTTTTTACAAGCCTGTACTGATCATACACAAACAAAGACCTTTCTAGTGCATGTTGCAGCACGTCAGTGCAGTGCAACAGAGAGCGCCTCAGTGAAACAGCAGAAATCTGAGTCTGTTAATCCACACCTTTCTCCGCAGGCCTGCACAGGTTGACTGATGTGAGCCTGGGTTCAGTTTAGCTGTTTTCAGAGTGATATATTGAGCTGTTGGCTCTTAATGGAGCTTACTAGCTGGGACATGCGGTTGTGCTAGCACAGCTAGTCTGCAACTGAAATCAAGCTAGCTCATATCTAGCTGCTGGGCTGTGTTGGCAGCATGCTCTTCTGTGCACCTAGTTCAGGGATTATGCAGGCACAACCAGCAGCCAGAGGAAATCGCCCCAATGCAGTAGCCTTGTCAGATCATAACAGTAGGCCCACCCTTGACTCACTGTGCATGCCCCTGCCAAACTTCGTGTCGTCTCCAAAGTATCTCAAGAAGGAAGGGTTGCAGGAATGTACAATGTCAAAAAAATGTCATCTCTAATCTGCTTTAGAAGCAGTAGTACTATTTCTGCTGAAATGTTCAGAAAAAACTGAATCAGATATCCACCTTGACAGGTTTTGATGGGAATGTTTTAAAATCTGGCCAAGTGTCATGCAATTGAAAACAAGGGTTTAGAGTTGGAACTAGCTGTGCTTAGTGTATTGGCCATTGGCATCTCCACTGGGGACAAGGACAGGAGTGCTAGTGTTGGCTGGCTGCAAGGGTCTGGTATGTGGCAGAACAAATCTTTATGAAGGTGATCTGGAAAAAGTTCCCTGTAAGCTTCTGCCTTCGCTCAGTCTGCACAGAAGGCAGAGCTGTGTGTTTTTTTGGACAGGTAGCTTCAGCTAATTGCAACAAGAGGCATGCTATTAAACATGTTTTAAAAAAAAGCTTTCTTGCAAGTTTTATGGGGACAAGTGCATGTGAGTGCATGAGTATATTTTAAAAGAGAATCTGTGAAATCTGTCAGTGGCCTACTGTTCTATTGAGAGACCTTTTGAATGGAGATATACTTGAGGCAACTTCTTGAAGGCACCTTTGAAGCCCAATGCTCAAGTACATTTTTTTTGGATGAGTTGTTTATATCCGTATTTGGTTACCTACGTAAAGGGCTTGATATTCGTGAGGGAACATTTCCTAGTGAAATGGGTGGAAAATGATGCTACCTAGCTAGGGCACTTTTAATTTTTAGTGCACAAATTTTAGGCTCTCGAATTGGAAACCTTTCTTACGAGTTTCTTATTGCTGATGAAAGCTCATAATCAGTTTTAGTTTTCCTTTTGTTTTTAATAAATCTGATTTGCATATCAAAAACTTTAAAAAACCCTGAGACTTTTAAAAAGAAAAAAACGTCCCAATTACATATCCTGTTTCAGGCAGAATGCTTTGAAGTCTTAAACAAGTAACCATTTTTTCCCCCCCTGTCTGTGGACTTTGTACACAAGTATTTTCCTGGAGGGAGTCTTAACATAGTCAAGTACATACACCAGCACCAGATTTCATATTTGTTTTTATTTAAATCAGTTTCTTCTTAAGTCAAAAACTGTGTGGCTATTGTCAATCACTTCATTCAGGAGGATGGTAATGCTTTGGGTCTAACCAAAACTCCTTACGTAACTCCTACGCTAAAACATGCGACTCTTGCTAAACCTGCTGTTCACTGGAGATGACATTATTTTAACTTGCAGTCTCACCCCAAGGAGCCTGAGCCCAACCCCAACAAGCCCCTGCAGTCCATGCAGTCCTCTGTTCGCTTTTCATTTTTGGAGGTAAGCGAGTAAACTTCCATTGTTGCTATTTTCTTCTGCATCCAAAACCTGACAATCAAAACATATTGCAAAGGGAAATTTGAAGAAAATTAAATAAGTTTCTGCAATCCAAAATATGTGACCAGCTGTTGTTCTAAAGTTAAGCATTTTATGGAAAAAATATAGGGTAATCCCTATTCTGAGACCTAGTACAGAGATTCAAGATACTGATGCATAATTCTGTGTTGCTTTGACTGTTTGCTTAGGATGTATCTGCTATTGAAATTTTATAGCTTGCTTCCTTTGATCATGCTTCAAACTGTATTCTATGATGTCAGAAGTTTAAGGTGCGTTCAGAAATGAGGGTGATTCCTGAAATACATGGTTATTTTTTGCTTAGTTGAGAGGTAGTAGTATGCTTAGTGATGTCAGATACGAGGAGAGTTGAGTATCCAAGAGGCATATCCATTTAGAAGAACATAAAGTCCTGTGTAGTATAGTCCTGGTAGGACTGTTTCTTCTTCAGGACTGGAGAATTTTAAGCCTTACTTCTAATACAGTAATGATTTAGATGCACACTAAGCAGCTACATATAACATCATTCTCACTCTCTTCTTTTCTCCTACTCCCCAAATCATTATTTTGGTACTTGTCAGAAAGGTATTTTTATGAGATCAGAAAATAATTAATTGATTAAAAAGTACTCTGTAACACTTGCTATTATGGTAAAATTATCCTAATAAATAATTGAAAGATGTTTCTGATACAGAAAGCATTTTTTGCCTTCTTTATTTTCTTTTTAATGCAGAAAATTAAATTGCAAGCCAGGGATCTCATAGGTGTGAGTTACTGAAGTTCTGCTCCATAGAGAAAGTAGTTTCTAAAATGAGTTACTAATGAGTTATCGATGCCTCATGGATTAGAAAAACCTTCTAATTTTTATCAAAGGTCTCACTTGATACTGTGAGGAGAAAAGACTCTTGGAGAACTACCACCTTGTTGAACGACATAATAAGGTGCATTTGTGCCTGTTAGGTGCCATCTCTTGAATGTAGCATGGCAGAGGAGAGAGCTGCTTGGATGCGTTAACCTGCTTCAGCACACTTTAAAGTTAAAAACAAACTGATAATTAAGAGTCCTTATACAAGGCTTCATGTGACACTGAAAAATGGAGCTATGTGTTTCTGAAGAAACACTGTAAATTTTTTGTATATACTGTTTTATTAGGGAAGAGATGGGATGAGAATCTCTCATTTGTGCATTTTTCAGCATGATTTAATTAAACATGTTTTTTCTCACTGAAAACACTTCTGTGATGTTTGTTTAATGAATTATAGGCAAAATCAGTATATTCTGTGGAGTTTATCTTGTTGGTAGGTAATACTTGGTAAAAACTAGCATTTTCTAATTGGATCTTTATTTTATACAGCTAGAACAAATCACTTCCCCTTATGGGGAAGGAAGTGCTCCTTTTCAAAATGTCAATTTTGTGGAATCAAAAAGCTGTGTACAAAGTTTTTAATTTGCATAACCTGCTGAACCACATCTCCAGACACGTGGATGTCCTGCCATGCAAACTGTACTATGGAGACAGACCTCAGTGTTTTTATGGTCTTTGGAACCAGGACCCTCAAGGCTTTTGTTTCCTCTTGCTGGGGGGCAGAGGCTCCCAACAATGCTGAGTTTGAGCTTTCCATCCAATGTTGAAGGATGCTAGGAGAAGACTTTTCAGATGCTTTTTGAAGAAATGGAGTGGAAATTACTGATACTGCTTAATGTAAAGCCTCCTCCACAGATCTTGCTGAAAAATGTCATAATTCCTAGGGATTTTTCTTGCGTTGTTTTGTCCTGAAATGTATATAAAGCTGTGTGAGAATGGTTGATTTTTCCCTGGGATGGAAATATAAGAAGTTTGATTCATTCTGAATCTTTGTGCTGTATGTAGCTATAGCTGTGGAGGACTGCTGGTGTATTGAACAGCAAATGTTTTAGTTATTAGTTGTTCTTCAAGCTTGACCTAGGTTAACAGGGAAGAACATATGTGTTGGTTTTTAGGGTATATAAATAATTAGCATTTCCTGTTCTATTAGCTCAGAGTACTCCTGTGTGTGGGAGGAGAGGAATTACTTCAGTGTGACTACTTTGCTCATATTCAGAAATGTTAGCAGCATGGGAGCCTTACCAGAGTGAATGGACAGGATTTTCCTGTGGTATCATCTCTCTCTAACGTGCTGGCTCATCTCCCTCCTGGCCTTTGACTTGCACAGCTGCTCCTTGGGTGGTTGTTTTTGTTAAAGTTCTGCTTATTGGATTTGTCGCATACAGTACTAGTCTAAAGGGAGCCTTCTGCCAGCTAGATGATGATCTTTTCAAAATAAACAGTACCATCCGGTGAATAGCAGTACCTGTGGTAGCAGAGCCTCCTGGTACAACATGACGCTATCCATATTTTACTGATACTTCTCAGAGAGAATGAGGGATGGAGAGGTTTTTCAAATTTCAGGCAGCTGGCGCACACTTGTCATCAACTTTGTATCTGCTGTTTGGGTCACCTGAAAACTTTTGACTTCTGTGGGGGAGAAAAGTTTATTATACTATTTTAGTACTAATTAATATAAGCAACAGATTTGCAAGGAAAGAGGAAAAGTGAAGGTAAATGTAAATAGCTGAGCACAGCTACTGAGAGATTTAAGATACTCATGCTTCTAACATAATTTTAGAATGTGCTTTCCTTTGCTTTGGATGATTTGGTGTCCTTTATGATAGCAATGGGGAATGGAGTGGTGAAAGTATTGGAAGACTAAAAGGAAACACTAAGTGTGAGAAGTTGTAGGAGCTTCTAATAAAATGGATAAAGAAAGTGGAAATAGTAAATTAAAAAATGTAGAACAGCATGCATTTGAGCTTCATTAGTAGAGATGGTGATTGTCAACAGCAGAAGTTTTTTGCTCAACCTTTTCCTTTACTGATGCCACTGATACCAGCCTGGGAAGAAGAATGTCTGTAAGACTCAGGGCACGTAATAATGACAGCAGTTTCTGCTGTTGCCTACATGAATGAGGGTGCCGGGGGAGAATTCACGTTTGCTGCCTTGGAGTACTCCAGCTCTTCTTCATGACAAATATAGGACTTGTGCTGGCTGATGTTTTCTCTCTGCTTGGGTTGTGCCTGGTATCTTGGTTTAGTTTGTGATTCTTTCCTGCCTTTGGACATTTACAAATATATAAAGGAATTTAATGCATGTAGGCAGGATCAGAAAAAAGTCCTTCATACAGAGAGCTAATTTGAACTTCTAATCATCCTCATTGTCAGGCAGAAGTTTTCAACTGATAAAGATCTTAGTTTCTGAGGAAAAAAATTGTGGTGAAGTTTCCGAAAGCCTTGACTGCGGAGAGTGAGGATTGCATGAGTGTCAGGTGCTGTACAGACACAAGTGTTACAGACCGTCTCAGCCTTCTGAGGGGATTGAAAGGATTAGTTCTGAAGCCTCGAAAAAGAAAGTGGCAAGTAAAAGAGCCCAAGCTTGTACTTTTATTTTTTTATGGTTTAATTTTTTTTTATAGGCATTCCTATTTCTTCAGGAAAATCCAGTTCAGCTCACCATATCTAAAACTGTGAGTTGTCAGGAAGGTAAATGAGGATTGGGTAATGTAGTCTGTTCTCTTGGAAAGCTTGTGAGGGTGCCGTGTTAATCAGTTCATTTTACATGGAGTCATGTTGTTACCTGATTACATGCATGTTACCAAAAGCAGCAATTAGAAGTGTAACTGGCATGGATTAAACTTCATCGTATGGCACTGAATTGAAAGGAAAAAAAAAATGTCAGTGTCACAGATAGCTTGGAGCTCTTAGCCACTTGCTGGCATTCAGTATTAGATTTTTATATCTGGAAATTGCCAAAAAGTGTTGACACTCACATTTTCATTAAATGTAACCTGAATATATAATATGAATGACTAATGATTACAAGCCCAAGGAAGAATTAATATCAGTTTTTTTAATAATTTTATAAAAATAAAAAAATATTTAATTTTATGTGAAACTATATTTAAGGTGTTAGATTCATATGCCAAATTCTTGAATATAGAAATCAAAATCTAGTCGGTGTCCTCCTGTTCTTCCACTTTCTCTGCCTGCATCTATGTGGTTTTTTTCCCCTGACATTCCTATATCCCTGAATCAGCTAAAGACAGAAAGCTTAAAATAGCTACTTTCTAACAACTATATTGGTCTGTTTCATGAAACCCTCAATGAAATGGATGGATCTTGTAGAAAAATGAGCAGGAAAGTTTCTAGTAATTTTTTATTGTTGTTGTTCTGAAAGTGAGCATGTTTAAAAGCTTCTAAATGTTTTCTAGCTTTGTATGATGCTGTGTGTGCATGTGAGCATATGCACCCATGTGAAAAATGTAATAGAGGGAATTTAGTTTGCTGTTTGGCTTTTACATTACAGAAGGCAATAGTATCAATTTTTTTACTTACCAGTATTCCTGTGTTTCAGTGGGGAGGAAAGCAGTGTGGTCAGTCTTCATTTGTTCTGCAGCATGGTGGGAGATACCTGGGCTGGGGCACTTGGGGCAGCTGTGGGGCTGGCGGGGGGCAGCTGGAGGGTGGCAGTTCTTATGGCAAAACTGCCCCTGGGGACTCACACAGCCTAACTGATGATGGAAACCCGTATAAGTCCTGTCCTTGCCTCTGTCACCACGACCACGCTCCTGCCCTCTTCTGTGTTAGCTCTTGTGTTGGCGTGGCTGCACCCTGAGTTGAATCTCCACTGCAAGTGAGAACAGGCCTGTCTTAGGAGAGGAGTGGGGAGAGAGCAAGGGGCCAGTTTTCAGCGTTGTGGGAGGCAGTGGCAGCGTGTTCTTGGGCTGGCACTCCACCGACTTGAGGGTACCTCCTTTGACAGCACTGCACTGGAGCTCCAAAAGCTGCCCGCTCAGACCTGAGCAACAGCCAAGGTGACAGCTGTTGTACATACTGGTTAATGATTAAATCTGGTGTAAGCGTATAGTCTAGATAGACCAGACAGTGAATACTGTAGAAAAGGTAGAGCAAAATTCTTACAGAAGAATTCTTACAGAAAGAAGAGTTAGCAATTAAATTTGGTCCTTTCTGGTCTCAGGGTAGTTTCTTTACTTCTGCGTAATCTACTGTAGAACTGCTACTTCATGGATTCGTAAGTTTTTATAAAAGACACAGGAAGAGTGTATGTCAGAGGATGCCTCCTTTCCCTGTGTCTCAGTGCCACAGCTGCCATACCCAATGATGCTCAAGCAAACATTATTCTTTAAAATTTATTCCTACCTTTGCTTTCTGAGGTCAGTACAAAGTATGTTGACCTTAAGGTTGTGCTGAAAGATGAAGTTGTTGATTTGTTACCCTGAAACGGGAAGGTCGTGAGAAGGGCTGACGTGGATGAGGTAAGGAATCACTTGGCTCCATTTCTTTCCCAAATTATTCACTTTTGAGAAAACAAGCTGTTTCATCTCTCAGAATAATCTGATTAGCATTCATGAACACCTTCCATAAAGCACGAGTTCCTCAAGGTGAAATAAATTAATCTTTGGCTTTCTCCTCCAAAAGTAGTTTGTCTACTCCAAAGTTGTTGTTATGTCCTTGCTGTTCTATTAACTATTTCTGGGAACATTTATTTAACCACACAAAACACATTTTCCTCAGCTATTTCTCATACTCTCCCATGGTAAGACTTGTGACAGGTCAAAGAGAGAGCAGTTCCTGTTGCAACTTAAGAAAATGGAAAATGAGAAACAACTTCGTTGCGTGTATAAAATTTTTGTGGTGTAGAACTGGGTTTTGAGGAGTGATTAAGTAAAAGCAGGTCTGATCTCTTGTGTACTGAAACATGTTATACCAACTTCAGCTTTTGAAATACTTTCAAAGCTTTTAAGTTTTCTGAGCCCTTTAGAGTCACAGCAGAGGAGAAGATACTGTTTCTATTTTTGCTTGTGAATTGTCAGTATTTTATTGAGCAACAGACAAGCCTGTTAGTATAAGCCTGTTAGTATCTTAATGGGGTTGCACAGGTGTAAATGAGGGTCCAGTTGAGAAATGCAGGAGCTGCACATCTGTGATCTGTGAGCATGGGTCCCCTGGAGGATGTTTACTCTTGGTTTGCCACCCAAGAGGGATATGGGGATGTGAATTTCTGATCCCATGTGGGTTTTCTGGGGCTGGTGCTAAAGAAAGTGCAATTTTACTTGCCGCACACTGATGCAGAATCAGAGACACTAAGCCTGTGTTGTTACAGTGATGTTTTCTACAGCTTCTGGACTAGAATAAGAGTAAAGCTTAATTTGCTGATATCATAAAGATTCGGTTTTAAGTACATTTTTAAAAGCTCCCAGGCAAAAACTGCATTCTTGTATATGTCTTTGAAAAGGTTATGTGGAATAACACAATTTGATTTGTGGCTTGTGCTACTTGATGTTGTTCAGAAGAAAGATTTATTTATATATATTTTTAGATCAAGTAAAGCAAGAACAGCAGCCCCTTCTCTCTACAGTGTATTGCAACTTAGAGGGTAGATAACAGAATTTTAGAAAGCTTACCAGAAATATAGTTCTTTGCTGTAGTGCTGTGTTGTTTGTTTTTCCTTTATGTGTAAGGTGCATCTTAGGAAATCAAGGAAAGTTCTTGTGACAGTTATTCTCTGTGGTAGTCTGAAAGCTACTTTTTCATTTGTAGGAGAGAGCTCGTCTGAATCATTTAAAATGCCGATTTGTTGATCTCCTCTCCCTGAACTCTCATAAAAATCCTCCCAAAGCAGTTGTGTGCTAGTTTTATTAAATCTTTTGGCCTTTTGGGTTGTATTTTGTATGTACTGTTGAATGTTAAATTTTGAAGTTAGTATGGTAGGCTTTCTAAGCTTTTTGAGGACGTAATATGAATTTGAGTTTGCAAATTACTGTAATTGTGGAGTGGTGCTGTAGCATGGGAACACTGGATCTGGAGACAGTGAAGAGTTTTCATTTTTAATTCAAAATATTATTTGAAAAGATATCTTTCTACCATCTTTAAAGGCTGCACAGTCATAGGAATGACCTGAATGGATGTTTCTTGAACTGCTTTACAACTTTCTAAAGCAGAGAATAAAAATCTTCTAGAAGTATTTTCCACTGAGATACAGCCTCATAATATTAATTTTTAACTTAATTTCATGTACTGCTCAGATTACTTACAGGTGATACCATAATAAAGAGCTTTTAATCACATTCCCTGTGTCTTGTTTGAAAGATGAAAGAGTGAAATGAAAGCAAGATGTGGAGAAAGGAGCGCTGTGAAAAATTTTTTTTTTCATGTTTTCAATTAAAAAAACCCAAACAGTGAAAGTTTGTAATATTTGCAAAAAATATGCCATACCTAAATCAAAAATTGGAGGAAGGGAGGCAGGATGGCATGGAACTCTGCTTGGGGCCACATAGTGACTAGGTGAGTTGAGTACTCCACGCGTGGTGTTAAGAAATAACTCTAAGCCAAGGAGGTGGCTGAAATTTGAGTAATTGATCCACATTGTATATGTGAAAATACCTTTAGACAGGTCTTGAAATATACTTGAAAATGGTCTGGTCTCTTCCTTTGCTGTCATACCACAGAATTTCACGTACATGCAAATTACCTGCTAACAGCGATCCTTAGTCACTGCAGTGAGCTTACCTGTTGACCTAGAGGCTTTGCTTATCAGACAGTGACATATCTATTAGTAACGACTGTAAATGTCCTGAGGCTCAGTTGTCTCAACCTTCATGTAAAATTCAGACTTCTGTAGTATGGCCTCATAATTGGCATCATCTGATTTAATAGGAAAGCATTTAAAACATCTTGAATTCAAGATCCATTTATTGTCCAAAGTGTGACTACTGTCAGTAGTCTGTTGCCAGTCGGTTCTTGCAGATATGGAGAGACGGCTAGGTTAGCCTACCAGTTGTCCTTTACTTTTCTTTGAAAGTTTGGTCTGGTAGGGATGTCAGCGGCTCACTTCTTCCAGGAGAGGTATTTCCTGAGGTAATTCCACTCCTGTTATCCCAAATTAAGAAATGCTGAAGTCTTTGTGCAGCACAGTGACTGATTTCAGCTGGTCCTTGTATGAGTTGCCAAAGAAACAATCCTGTGGCTAAGTTCTTGGGTTGGAAATTCTCAACCTTGCTCCGTGCCAAGGCTGCAGCATTACGTTGCATCTGCATCATTTTATCGCACCTTGGTAAAAATAGATGCAGAACAGAAATTAGCACTGCACGCATCAGCCTTCCCTACGACACACAATTCAAGCAGAAGAAATGCTTTGAGACTCCCAGCACTTTAAGTGAGGAATGCAGAAGAAGGAGGTGTGTGTCAGAAAGGCACTGCTGTCCCTGGAGTGGCCTTTTTTGAGGGCTTCATTATTTCTGCTATACACAACATAACTTGTTTTCACTGCTATGCAGGCTGAATTGCTTTGCAATGAAATTTGGTGATCCCTTAGAGAAAGTATCTTGTTTTGGTATTAGCTTATTCTTGAATACTACTAAAGTGATAACTTCACAGCTGCAAGTTCTAAAAAAACCTTTAAAAATGAAAGTTTTGGAAACAAAGTGGTAGATAGGAATGAAGAAGCATGAGACCCACCCCCACCCCCCTCCCCCAAGTAGAAATCTTCTCAGTCCTTGTGTTTGTCAGATATCTTGTTGCTCCTTTCGCTTGCCGCTAACGATTTCAGAAGAAAAGTGAACATGTAGGTTCCTAGAGGCAGTGCCTTGAAGATGTAGAAAACTGAAGAATGTCACCAAACTGCTATATTTGAGACTTAGCGGCCCTTTTCCTGGTGTCAGTTTTGGCTAGTTTGTCATCTTCATCTATGAGATATGTTAGTGGTTCGAGCAGGGATGTCCAGTGCTCCTGATCAGAAGAGCCATTCAGCAAAATAGTCTCTTGGCTTTCAATAGGAGAGCGGTCTCCCTGGATGTTGCAGGGGAAGGACAGCTAGTGGCATGATTCGGGCACAAACTGATCAGCTCTCCCGGTGACTCCATCCTCTGCTATGAGATGAGATGCAACTGGCCTATTATAAACGTGCAGCGTGGTCCCAGAGCCAATGTAGTGAATGTAGTCCTGAACAGCTCTGAGGAAGTGACTCTGCCTACTGCTGGGACACCAGTTTTCTTAGGTGGTCTTGGAAGCTAGTCCTGGGCTAGAGCGTGGTGCTGGGAAGCAGGAGGTGTTGAGGAACCTGATGTTGGAATGACACCAACTTGAGTGTGTCCTTGTCTCCATCTCCTGGTAACCCTACTTTCAAACCCTAGTGTGTTTGTCAATACATGGTTGTCACGGATGAGTGATTTAGGATCCTTAGAGAATCTGTACAAGTGCGACTTAACAGAGTTTGACAGCAAGGTTCACTCTATTTCTTACTACGTGGGAGAAACATACAAAGGAAAATCAAGTTAGAATTAATTTCGAATGATTTGCACAGAGATTGGAGATGCAAAAAGGTAAGAGACACTCCCACTGAGTCATGAGGTTCAGAATGGATCCTCTTGCTTTCTAAACTCCTAATGGAGCTTAGGTATGTCTAGATCCAAACTTGGTTTCAGACCTGGTCAATGGTTTATATCTAAGAGATTAAAAAGAGTAAGGAAAACCTCTCTATGAGTCATGAGGTTCAGAAAGGAACCCCTTGCTTTCTAATATCCTTCTCAGAGAGGAGTCTAGGTGCAGCTGGATCCAGGCTTAGTCTCAGACTTGGTCAACGGTTTATGTCCAAAAGGTTGTATGTGCACCATCAGTCCTTTATATCACCTAGGATTTCAAAGTTTAGCATGCTATTAATCACTTACCGGTCCATCCAGGTGTCCGGTGTTAGTTCGCTCTGAAGTTCAAGCCCTCGGTTTACTGAAACAGACTCTTGGGCATCGAGTCTTATAAAAATAAGTAACTTAATAGAGTGGTACAGCAGCAGGATCAGCTCCAGCTGGCTGCCTCTGGGGATGGACCAATGGAAGGAAGGGAGGAAAGAAGGACCCGAACAAAGAAATCCCTGGGCAATTATGCCCATACAGACTATTTGTCGGCGCCTCACCCATTCTCCACACTCTTTGCACGTCTTCCATACGCCCTTTGGTCCAATAGTGTTTCTGGCCTGATGCCTTCCGACCTCTTACTGGATTCCTTCGCTGTCTTCAGACAGGCCGTCTGTTATCTTGTTGCAGGTTGTTGTAGGTGCTGTGGATGGTTGTAGACTTGAAGTCTCCTTACATCCTGATTTACCCTGGCTGTGGAGGCCCGTTTCAACTAAGTAGGTACATGTTCAGTAAATCTAAGTGCAAGTTAACAGCTTGCAGCCTAAGGCTTCAGCAAATCTACTCATGCTAAGTAAGTAAAGCTAAACAAACAGTGTAGTAAATGACACAACATTATAAACCTAAGTGATTCATTCTATTTAAAACTTAATTATTTAAGCTAAAAGACTAATATCTCTTGAGGGGCATCCCTGTTCAAGGGGAAAGTTGCCAGGCATGCAGTCCAGTTGCCGTCCAGGGAGAATTCAAATGGGGCTTATCCAACAATGTGTCGTGGTAAAAGATCTCATTGCTGGAGACTACCAACATGCAGTCACGCTGCCTAGCAGGGAGAGCTCAGAGAAGGCTCACTTAGGCTGTCATATTTATGAGATGAAGTGGCTGACTTGTAGTCAGATTGCATACAATGGGAGAGGTATGCATGAGACTCCTTGTACCCACAACTTTCACTGTGTCACTCTGCTCCTTTGTGGGTTTGCTAGAGGAGTTCTTGGCCTGGCTACAGCTCAGGCCTTTACCTCCTTTGGAGCCTGTACCAAAGTGCTGCTGGTTTGGTTATGGGGGGTTCGAGTGCATCTGTCACAGTGGTAACCATTCCTTGTGCGTGCATGCCAATAGTGTCAGTATTCATGTGATACTGTGTTGTCTTGGGTGTATGTTGTGATGTCTGGCTTTGATGAGCAATAAGACCTTCTGAGCTCGTACTAGAGCAATCAGGGGCCCAAATCCACAGGGCACTCTGCAGCAGACTGTCTGTTAGCTTTACAGACTGTGGGAGGGAATGACCCAGGCCTGCAAAAAATTCTTTCATAGCAGGAAGAGAGCTGCTGTCTTAGTGCAAAAGCATGGCTTGTCCTCTCTTTATGCCAGGAGTGGTGGAGGCTGTTTTTTCTGCTCTTCAGGACCTGCTGGTAGGAGAGAACAGCAAGGCCCTCTTTGGGCTAGAAAAGAGGAGGTGGTTTGCAGTTGCCGGCTCGAGCAAAGTAACACTTCAGTAAAGCAAAGCCAATGGGAGTTCAGAGCTTCAGGGCTACCTAGCAAAAAGTTAGTGTGTTTTACAGCCAAAATGTGTACCTTGGAGGAGTTGAGAGGGGAATTGCTCCAAGAGGGATTCTTGGATGAGAGATGATATGATGCTGCTTGGTCAGGAAGGTGAATTTGTAATTTGATAGAGAAGTAAACAGTGACCAGAAATGGGCCTAAAACTTTCATATAACAAGAAGACTGTAAAAGACATGTCTATGAGACCCCAAAGTACAGCCACAACAGTCTGGAAGAAGTTCTTGTCATATTTTAGAAGTTGTAGTCTGATTGCTGTAGTTCTGTTGGCAAGTACACTGGAAAACATGCTGTTGAGTTTAGGAAGGTGGTTAATGCTCTGTGACCTCCCAGGCTGATAAAACCTGGAAGTGTCTCTAAAAACTGCTGTAGTACCTGAGAGGAGGGAATCATAAGAAGTGCTGGTGTAGATATGTATCAACTGAAGCCAGTCTCTTTCATTATGAGCAGTCTGGTATGTTCCTCCTTCATCTCTATACTTTGCCAGGAGAACATTTAGGCTCTCCACATGCTGTCTGCCACTGGACTGATGAAATCCTCTTCTTTTGTGTATATGTAGAAGTGTGCAA